>NW_022280039.1:9356838-9369187 GCF_004355925.1 Anarrhichthys ocellatus
CCAAACAAAGCTGAACTCTGACTCGTAGCTATTCTTTGTCCTACATGGCACGTTATATAACACACACACACACACACACACACACACACACACACACACACACACACACACACACACACATATACCCCAAGCAAATGTTAAGGGGTAAAAGGTAAAGTCAACAGTTAGTAAAAAAGAAAGCGGTCTCTAACCTGAACCACAAATCCACAAAAGGAAAGTAAAAACTGACTTCAGAATCCCAGATACTAGTTGTTGGCTGTGGAGAAATGGAGTGACATAACTGACTGATAAAGATTTCAGCTATGTGGGCTTGGACACACTGGAGCAATTTGAGGATGTGGAGTGTGCATGTTGGGGCCTGTGCAAGAATTTCCGTGCATACAAAGTGTAGGAGTGTGAGTGTAACCAAAGATGTTTGGTTTTCGTAAGGGGGGGGGGGGGGCTTTTAAAGCCACATTTTGAAAGTAGTTGTATGTTTACAGTTTTTTGTCTCAGTTGTGATCATTGCAGCCCCACTAGTGTGGTGGCTCAAGGTATCGCATTGCAGTGTCGGATGTGTTGCTACACCTCAGGATGTATTGCAATAAGATTGGTGATCCCATCATTGGGTCAAAATTTCTATTTGCCTAACATGTTGGTTTATGACCAAATACCTGAAGAACTAATGGCATGCCCATCAGCCTCAGCTGCACTTTGTGTTTCATGCTAACGTTAGCATGCTAACATTTTGAACATAAACATTATACCTGCTAAACGTCAGCATGTCAACAGTGTTGTTGAAAGCATGTTAGCATTTAGCTCAAACAGCCTCACAGAGCTGCCAGCATGGCTGTAGCCTCTTGTTTTAGAGATGTATCTCGCAGTCGAATGAGGCAGCTGATTTCAGAAAGCGGCTGGGGCCAGAGGGGTCAGCTCGGTGTGAATATTAGGTAGGCGGGGGTTGTCGGCCATGCCTTTAGGAATCGGTGGCGTTGAGGGTGTGCTGTTCATGGGAAATGTCACATGCGACTGTTTGGGCGTCTAAATCTTAACTCTGGGTACTTTGGCCCCCTCATTAACATTGTAGATTCCTTTTGACGCTGGATTCAGGAGCGTCTGGAAAAACAATAAGCATTTGAATATTGAATTCAATGCCCTGTTGAGGGAGTCAGTGGCCATTCAGAGTGTGTAAGTGTATACTGTTTCGTCCTCAGACCTCCCCTGGTGGTTCAGAGGACGTGTGAGGGAAACTAATGATGGGTATATCACGGTATTACATACAATCGCAGAATCATTCAGTCTAAATGTTGAATTCCAGATGAAATTAAATACAAGGGGCATAATGCACAATCTACGCTTCAGTCACTGCATTCCTGCTGCTTCCTCTCCTTCTGTCCTCCTTCCTCGCACTGTCTTTCCATCACAGGGTAAGGGTTACAGAGCATTGCTTTTTGAAGTAGATATTTGCATAATCAGATTAGGATGCGTGATTGTCAGTGGGCTCCCCCATCAGAGGGTGCTCCAGAGGAGAGAGGGTGCTGTCCAGCCAAACAATGGGTGACTCCCCTCCTCTCTCACCCTCCAACCAGCCTGCACCTGCATCCCACCCACCCATCAGGGCTGCAGGTCGGCTGCGGCGGCAGTCCACGCCTGGACTTGCAGCCGCGGAGGGGTGAGAGAGAGAGAGAGGGAGAGAGAGAAGGGAAAAGGAAAGAGGGAGGGAGTCTGAGTGCATGACGGGAGTGGGAGGGCAGGGGTTGAGCTGAGATATTTAAACATGCAGAGTGTGAATTGGCTTTAAGGGGATAAAGAGCTCAGGGCCTATCGGTTGGCACCCAACTCCAGAAATTCTTTTTCATGGGCGCCTCAGCCGGGAGAGCGAGGGGCTGCCTGCACTGATCTGGCCCATTGTGATAACAGATTCAGACAGTGTGCTAGACGCTGATAAGGAAATGTGCTCTCAATAGACGATTACCCTCGTACTTGGGAGAGAATAGTCATTCAGGCAAATATACTTGGTGGAGGGAATGAGAAGCGTACAGATTTGTTATTATTTTCAATGCAGGGTTTCATAATTCTGCTAGAAAATTGAGGTCAGAGTAATGCTCATATTGTCATTGGGCGATTTCTGTAAATAAGGATGTATCAGCAAAATGCATTTCACAGCCTGATAGCATGTGCGCAAAAGCAAACACGTGCCTTCCTATCCAGTTTCAAATGATTACTGAATAATTGAACATTAAATACACCAAAACATTCAACGTACAAAGAGGTAAACATTTTTTAATATTGCATCTCATGTTACCGGGAAGTACAGCTATTAATAACGGAAGTAGGTTTTTTTCAGTTCACCATGAAATTGCTCAATTCACTGTGAAATTGCACAAGAGGTAAATCTCTCCCAAAATGCATGCTTTGGGAGAGGCAGACTGCTCTGTACAGTTGTTTTCACTCTCCTACTTCAATGTGATTTATTTTGGATGTTTGCAGGATTACAATGAGTCACCTGTCAGTTCCCACAGGCCTCCAGTCAGTATGTCCAGCTGCCCTCTGCTCCGTTTACACACCATTAGCCCGAGTTTAACAGCCGGAGTGAAAGCGCCCGAAACCAACTCAGTGTTTACTCTTCGGCTCAGTTAGTTGCAGCCTTTTTTTCCTGAAAATGGGGCACAATTTCTACAGTCACAATAGGCGATTAGCCATGTAAATGTGTGACCTCGGTTTAAATGACAAACAAGGAGATGGGTGCAAACAAAACTGCGGATATTGGAACTAGAACTGCTGAAACACATAGTCCATTAATCAGTTTGTTGATCGACAGAAAACTATTTTGATGATCGATTTGATGCAGTATATAATATATAATATATATATATATATACATGAATATAATTTTTTTATTTGGATTGCTGGTACGACAAAACAAGTCATTTGAAGACGAACTTTGTACTCTTTGTACTTTTTTTTTTACTGTTGTCTGATTTGCTGACTAATCAATTAATCGATTAATTTAAAAAATAGTTGATTTTCTTCTGTTATCTTTAGAATATTTTGATGGCGTTTCTCATAAAAAGCATTAATCTAATTGCACAGTAACATTTTGTTAATTTTTATGTTGGACTTTAGAGTTTAATTAGGAATAAATTGGTGATTTATGTAATTTCTGTTGTTTGTTTTCAAGTAATATTCCTGCCTTTTCACTTAATAGTTATGGTGTCGGTGCTGTTAAATGCTGCGTGTAACAACAAAGTGAAGAGAACTCCATCTGCACGTCGGTCAACTGGGCAGCGTTTGACTCCAGAATGACCTCCGATCCTCGCAGTCACAAGTTAAGCTGTGACTTTCACCGCTCCTCTCACAGACCTGTGGTCAGTGGACAGAGAGCAGAGGTCAGCTTTGTGTCCACACGGTCATCACAGCACTTGTGGACCAATGTTTCCGGGCTTATTGGGCACGAACAAAGAGGCAGCAGCTCTGCTCTTAACTTCACATCACTTCGATTTAGACAGTGTGAAATAATGTCATCGGTGAGCCCCAATTTCGCACTGCATACTAACTGAGAATATTTTCCAAGGATTTGAGTCATGTTTTTGTTTTATTAGGTGTTCCTGGGGCTGTTTTGTCCCAACAGACACTCCTCCATTTGCTTTGTGAATTGCATTGTGGGACAATCATGTCCTTCAACACATACTGACTGTTTTGAGTACACATACTTTTGTCATTTTTTCAGTGTGAACACACTACAGTTCAAAACAGGCTTGAGAAAGTGTTCTATTATCAAATCATTTATTAAATAAATAGTTCAAATAAATAACATACTGTATATTCACAAGCACACCAAAATAACTTACAAAGGAGGTATCAGAAGATAATTAGCACACTCTTCACAGCAGACAATCAATTCATAATCTTTGGCTATATGACATGCGTATTTTACAAAAACTCAAAACACGTTTAAATGAGAAGATATGTGTGTGGTGAAGCGTGTGATTACTGAAAGAGGATTGTCAGTTTTTGCCGAAATTCCTCAACCCAATCCTAAGAATCACCCAATACTGAACATCGTTGTGTAAAAACGGGTGAGAAACGGCAAAAGTCTTTCACAGAACGGATTCTTCTGAAGTCAGATAATCTTGGTTAATAAATATAAAGGTCAGATTTAGTCTTCTCATGAAAAAAACAACAACAACATGTCGATTTAAGAAAAGAAAAAAAAGCGGCCCTTGGCTATTTTGAGACAATTGCAGTCTGGAGAATTGGCTGAGCCATTATCTATTCAAATGCTGAATCTATTGCTTGAAATGAGAAATTCCTTAATCCCCATCCATTTTCCTCATCGGCAAAACACCCTGTCATTGCAAAACCCAATTAGTTCCAGGCTGGCCGGCAACAAGGAATATTAACATGAAGACATGAAGGGAGTATTGTACATCCAGGTTTTTACACATCCATTCCATGCAGAATACAAATTAATTTTCACCCGCAAATCATATTTCAACACTGATCGGGAGGCTGCGCCCAGGTTGTCAGCCACGTTTGGGGTCCACAAATATCACACAATATTGCATCTTCTGCATTGAAACACGAGTCACACACGGGTGACAAATGCAGAAAGAAAATAAGTCTTGAGGAAGGACTAAATCAGTTTTTTTTTTTAAACCCAGCAAAAGGGTCAGAAGGTCCACTCAAGAGTCTCTTTTTTTTGTGTGTGGTTCTACCAGGCCTCGGAGCTGTCGCAGCTGGATCCAGGTGACGGGACTTCTGTGTCACTGGTCAGGGCCCAGCCGTGTGGAGGGGAGTGCAGTTGCTCCATGTTTCCTCTGAGAAAGGTGAGCAGAGCGGTGGGGGAGTGGCTGGCCGGCTGACCGGTCTGGCTCTCCAGAAGCTGCACCAGGAAGGTGATGTAGCGCATGGCCAGACGCAGGATCTCGTTCTTGCTCAGCTTCTTCTCCGGAGGATGAGTGGGGATGAGCTTGCGGAGCTCGGCGAAGGCAGTGTTGACGTTGTGCTGGCGCCAGCGCTCCCTCGTGTTGGTGAACACCTTCCTGGTCATGGTGCCGTGTAGAGCTGTAACGATTAGTCGATTTATCGATTAGTCGATTGACAGAAAGTGAATCAGCAGCTATTTTGATAATTGAATAATGGTTTTTGGTAACATGTCCAAGTTCCAGCTTGTTAAGCGTGAAGATTTTATGCTTGTATTTCTTTATGCTCGTCTTTCTCATACATGATAGTTACATGAACATCTTTTGGTTTTGGATGCTTTTTTGGACAAAACAAGACATTTTGAGGCGCCACCTTTGGCTGTGTGACATTATGAAGAGAATTTTTCACTATTAATTTGGGACATTTTATAAATAAAACGATTAATCAAGAAAATAATGTGCATCTTAATCAATAATAAAATAATCCTCGTTCTAGACTGGAAGGAGAAAGAGTTAAGTGTATGAGGAAAACTGGCCACACTACTGAATGATTTTTTTTGCACAGAAATGACTGATATTGATAAAATATTATTTATAAAATCCTACAAGAAATATTTACCAGGATTCATTTTGTAATTTGCTGCTTATTTCTGAAAGATGCAACCCTCATATTTTTCCTCTTTTTGTCATAAATTGACATATTCAAAAGGTTGTACCAGGCTTTCATTGTAAATATAGATTTTGGAAATGCTTTTACTCCCCCTACAGTATCTAGCATTAACAAGCAGTATATACACGTTTAATAGATTTGATAATAGTTGATAACACATTATAATGTAGCAGATATTTGTCAACAAGTCCTCCTGTTGGCCCCCACAGGTGTATGAACAGATAAATGACAATACAGTGAACACACAATATGAGGCTATGGTGTTATAACTACATTACAGTGCATTATAAACCATTTATTAAATGTTAACATAGTGCTATTTAATGCTAAATAGAGGGGTTGAAGTTAAGTCTGACCAGATTTGATTGTAAGGTTAAATAAAAGCTGTTCTGCAACAAAACAAAATCTAAAATTATCATTATTAACAGACAATTCTGTTAAGTCTGGTATAAATGCACATCTCCTCATTACACCCTCGTTGATTAACACAGGGAAGGGAAAAATGAAATGCTTCAATATACCAAAAATGTCTCACCTGTATGTGTGTAGAAATGAGCAGAAATCTCAGTTGCAGAGTCGTCCTCTGCAGGTCATCAGTGTCCAGGAGTCCGCTGTCAATGTCCACTCAGATGTGTCTTCTCATGCTCGCTGAGGGATCCTTATGAGCGAGAGGGAAGGAGAGAGTAAAAGAGAGAGAGTGGGAGGGAGAGAGGGATGGGGTAAGACTGCCGCATGCTCGCATCCCACATTTTATAGCAGGGTGAACCCTATTGTGTGACGAGTGCCGTCGTAGAGCCTCTGTGGCATTGTGTGTGTGTGGTTGGTGTTAACTGAGCAGTGATTGTTAAAACACACTCCCCCCTCCCCTTCTATCATTTAGAACCAATGGAGGGGGCTTTCTGATTATACTGTCCACAAATCATCACTTTAAATGATTTTCATAGGTGTTTCTGTGCAACATTTGACAGGATTCTGGATCTTTTTTTCTTCTTCTCAACAGCCTTTTAAGTGACTATTTGTTGCTGCTTTTATGATTCATTGCTCATTTAATCCTTGAAGGTTCGCACTAAAGGTGATAAATACATTCCCATTGAAGTGAAACTGAGACGTTCATCTCTCTGATCCCTCTCTTACTGCTGTGGACACTTGTTCCTTTCTGTTTCTCTGACATTAGGCATGGACAACCCACCTTCCACTGCACTGTGGAAAAGACCTTGATATCACTGCCTGCTCTGCTATTGAATTCAGCCTGATTGGGCCACAAAAGGTAAAAATACCATATCCAGATTGACAGTTGAACAATATGTGTTTTGTTATGACTATGGTAATCTTGTTGAGCCATTCCATGGGGCCACACATAAATTACAGCATCCTGACTCACCTCTCTCCAACCACTCCTCTCTCTCTCTCTCTCTCTCTTTCTCTGCCTCCCACTTTCAACCTCCGTTCAGATAAAAAGAAGAAAAAAACCGAAGTCTAGTTTAACCAATTGTCACTGTTCCTTTTACACCCTTCAAGTGTTGTTTCAAAGACGCAGCCTTCCATAAAAGTCTCTGTGTGGAGTAGGAATTTACATAATCCGATTAGGGGCTGGGATTAGCTCCGTGGCCTGGAGAACGGGCCCGATGGGGGCCGTTTTCTGAATCGGCCATTCATGGGCCCTGCTGCACGTCCAAGAGGCTGCACCTGCAGGCCAGGCGCCGCCGCTCTCTGGCTGCGTCCAGCCTCCACTGCAGGCTGAAGGTCTGCAGACACACTCACTGTGGGCCATTTTCACCAGTCAGTTAACTTTCATCACACCTACAAGGCCAGGCCAAGATTATACCTGGTTTGTTGTAGTTTATCCGTCATGCTGAATAGGCAGAATAAGCATGACGAGCTATGACGCCACTTGTGGAATAAATTATGTTGAATTCAAGTGTAGCATTTTGACGCGTTAGCACACTGTGAGAGGCAGTCTCAAAAACAGAGGTTACTGCTGTATTTTGTATTGCATACCATGTGTTTATGTTGAATTCAACATAATAAACACATGCTTCTTAAAAAACAGAAAAGTTGGCACCGTGGTAAATTAATACAATATTTATGGTTTTAATTACCACTCAAAAGTTGCTATCTGGCATGCAAACAGAAGTGATATGGCTTGCAAATTAACAGTCAATACATATATATTTACCAGCAGATTTAACTGTAAATACAGTTGGTCAACAAACCTTGACTTGATACCGTGCCTCATTGTTTACATCATCTTATTAACACGTTGCAATGGTGGTTATTGTGTCAAAATATTGTGGGTTCCTTCTGCTGATATGCCGTCTTAAATCAGTTCAGGTTAAAGCAGAAACCCTCCCCCTACTCCTCCTGCTGCTGGGGCTGTGCGGGTTTTATTTACAGGGGAGAGGAAACACACAGGTGACAGTTAACTGCTGCCTGTGATTAAAGATAACCACAGCTGTGTGACCTTTACAGCTGTAGTCGACGTAGAATCCAAAATCTAAAGGATGGCTTGGGTTTAAACAGCCTGTTAATTCCCACATCTCCCCTTGTCCCATTCAGCTCTGGGTTTTTAAGTATAGTCAGGGGCAATTACTCCACCATTACTGCTGCTGTTTACCGAGCCTTCACACGGGGACTCCTTTTGGCCATCCTGCCCCACATCTTTTGTTCCTTGTGCCATTTAAAAAAACAAACCATTTAGTCTGTCTCTTTTGTTTGTCCACTGCTTGTTAGAAGGCAGAGGCCAGGGAGAGAGAGAGAGCGCGAGAGAGAAAGAGAGAGATGTTTAAAAAAAAGAAAAAGCCCCCCCTAAAAAAGCTGGTGGGTTATTGATGGTGGCTAGCCAGTGCTGGATATGGCTGTCCAGAGGCAGGGAGGCTTGGAGTCGATGTCCCTCGGGGTTGTCTTTGTCTGGGGATCGTTCCTGAGGGAGCTGGCTTCACTCTGCTGGCTCGTGAAGATAAGCACTCTCTCCACATGCTGAGAGACGATGATAAGGGGATTGCTTCACTAAATGAAAAAAGAGAAAGAAATAGCCCCACCATTGGAGCTGCTAAAATGAGAGGCTTTATCAGTTTAGCTGGCAAAGACCCTCGATCCCGCTCCTCCAACCATAAATCACAATTTGTTTTTCACTACTGAGCATGCTCTGTATGGAGGAAAACTAAATGTGCACTGTTGTGACAAAAACTGCTAACAACGCCCTTTTTTTAATTACTTACAAGCGATATATAAACGTATAATAAACAGTTATAGACAGTAAAATAGTAGTTGGAAGGCGTTTCAACCGTTTATTAATTTGCAGTATTTTTAAAAATTACAATTTCACCTGTAAAGAAACATTTTATAACATTACAATTGTGTTATATTGGCATTCATTGTCTGTGAATCCAGTTCTGAGAGCCTAACAATACAGGACATTCAGAATGTGCATAAAATGATAAACAAGTGTTTGATTAAATAAATCACATAAATACCATTTGTGCTGTGAAATTCAAGCATTAAAGTCCCCAAACAACTCATAAGAAATACGATAACAAACAACTATTACAAAACAATCAGTAGTTTATATTATGAAACTATTAGACTGAAAATAATTAATTCTTCTTATTTTGTCAGCAATTACTGCACTCCATTGAGATTAAATTTCTGTTCCTGCTGGTTTTAAAAGACAAATCAAGAAAGGACGACTGTTACTTGTTAATAAGAGAGTTTATGCCTAAAATATAGACATTTTATCCATATTTTAAAATGAGGAACTTATCTTACAATAGAAACTCTTTTGCAGACTAACCAGGCCAAATGAAACATCATATAACACGAATAAAAACTCTGAAGCTTAAATTGTGCCATTAACTTGAGTCTAACAAAACGTTCTTGTCTTCACAGACGGGCCACAGGAATGACAAGCATTTATGCTTAAAATAATTTAAGTCTGGTCTGTCCATCACTTCTGCCGGGCACCTTCTCGTAGCTTAACCTCCCTTTCTTCTGTGGCGTCAACACTGCAAAACAAACACGAGGAAATATCTCAATTCGTCCAAAACAAACAAAGTAACACCCGTCCAAATGTAGCACAAATTCTAACTACTTTTCCTAAAAGTTGGCAAAAGGAAATTGGAAATTAATGTGCTTCTCCATTCACAACCGTTATGCAGATATTAGGTGGTGATTCTTCAAGATAAACACTAATTCTCCATTCTTGGATGCTTTTTTAAATTATGTGCTCTTCCTCCGCAATGTATTAATGGCGCCTGTCAGACTTCAAACGGTGGAAAACAATGTAGGCGGCGTTTTGGAAACAATTTATATTTCTTTCTTGTATTAATTTGAGGATCTGGTGTTTTTTTATGGAGCGGAAGCTCCAGTGGATGTTTAAGTCACGTGTTTCATGTACGTTGTGATTTATTCAACAAGTCTTTTACGCTTTATTTGAGGAACCGGTGGATGGAAACTCACCTTGAGAGATTATCACTCACCTGTTCCGACCAAACCAGCAGCCTCGCCGCTCCTCTTCCTCTCTTGTCCTATCCAGCACCTGGAGCCATATTTAGCTGAAACCGTTGTCTCTCTGCTACTCGTGAGGCAGTCGTTGCCGTTTTGACCTCGACCCCACAGCGTGACTTCTGTAGGAGGGCTCAGACCGTAGGAGATGCGGTGGTGGACATCTGGATGCTGGAGGTCACCGTAGACGGCAGAGTGAGTGGAGGTCTGACTGTTGGCTGGCTGCTGCAGGATGTGGCTGGAACTGAATGCGGAGTCCAGCTGGAACGGGCCGTCCAGCTGGACTCCGCCGCGAGCATCGACACCGAGGTTCGACGGAGCTCTCCGTGTCCACTCGTCGTTTGCTCTCCCGACGACTCTCCCCACTGCTCCGGCTCTGCGTCTCCAGCCAGAAAACGTCACCTCCTCTCTGCCTCCGTCCTCCTCTCTCCATGGGTCACTGCTGGTCCAGCTCCTCTGGAGGGGGACATCCGGGCTGCCAAAGGAGGAACTCAGGTCGAGTCTGAAATCTGTGTTTCCCTCCGGCACCATCGAGTCTGGGTCCGGTTCACTGAAGCTGCGATCGGCTCCGAACAGGAAGCTGGTGTTGGGGTCACTACGGAATAATTCTGGATGGGGGTGGATGGGGGCTTCCTGCTGTGGGTCAGCAGTGGTGGTCCAGGGGCTGTTTGGTGGGTTTGTCTCAGTGATGACTGTCTGAGACTCCGGCTGGCCTGTGGTCAGTGTGTACAGGGAGGTGGTGTCACTGAACAGCTGAAACAAGACAGAGAAGAGGGGCTGTTTAGTGCCGATACGTCACTGAAAAGATTCAAATTTACTTTATTATAAGTCACTTATCTTTATTGATTTTATGTGAATTACATATATAAAGACATTTACAGTCAGATCAGTGGCTGTAAAAAAAAAAAAAGAAGACATCCCATAATTTAAATAACTGCAGTGTCTCAACCTCTGGTGTGCTTTCAGCCACTAACACATTGTATTACAGAGGCAGAAAGGCAACATACAGTGTGGTGAACTTAAAGAGTAGTGGTACATCTGTGATCACCTTGAGGACTTTATGTGGCACCTCAGGGAGCAGCTCCATTAGCTGAGACAGAGAGGCCCCCAGGAGCCACTGGACGGATGGCGCTCTCCTCAGCATTAGCTGACTAACCAGAGGGTTAATACACGGGAACTGCAACAGACAGCTTTCCTCCTGGAGGGAAAGGAAACAACACAAACTGAAAGGTATATTTGTACCTATAAATTAAGCTTGAGACAGCAGAAGTCATTTTACCCTGAAAGAGTTGCATTGAAGTAGTTATTGAAAACCATAGAAAAGCCTTTCAACTAAATACGGGACTACTTTATGTAACTTCCTCTGGATAGATCACCTCTGAAGGAGTCACAGTCAGCCAGTCTCTGTCCAGGTAGTTGAGAGGCTCCTTCTCACTGGCCATCAGGCTGTGAAAGCAGATCTGACTGATCCATTCGGCTATTTCAGTCACCTCGGACACAATCAGCACCTGACAGACAGAGTAGCAGACGAGGTGGTTTGTATCGTTATCGTGCCCGCCACCACCTCCACTCATTTAAACTCACAACTAAGCAGTGCTGCAAACAACTTGCTTTTCAGCGAATGCCAAACTTAATTATTAACATAATGTCCTATTTGTTTAAGCATTTAGCACAGGGCTCCATCACATGATTATATGATGGGCTGTTACGCTGTCGCTCTCTCCTTTTTATCACCACGAATGCGTTTGTATCCCATAATTCTATTTTCTTAAGATGTATCATAAATGCGAGTGCTGGTTCAATTTAATAACTTTTTGTGCCAGTAGGTACATTTTAATAACTAAATGATATGCTAAAGTTTTACCAGCACGATTTTGAAAAATCCAGAACAGTTGAGGGCAGAAAAAAAAAATAAATCATTTTTTTTTATTCTACCTTGATGTCTAGATCCTCAGACTTCATGCCGAACAGCACCAGAGACGAATAAACCAACACCAAGTTGCTGAAGGCTTCAGTCGAAAATCTACCATCACACAGACAGACAGAGAGAATCAGTGACGGTGTGTGTGTGTGTGTGTGTGTGTGTGAGTGTGTGCACACTGACCCTCCTCCTTGACTGTCTCCACAGTGCAGGATGAGCCAACAGTTGTTGTATTGCAAAGAGAGAGCGGTCAGCCTCATCACTACCCTCTCACTGGCTCGCTCCTGACACAGTTCATCCTCCTCCTACACACACACACACACACACACACACACACACACACACACACACACA
>NW_022280039.1:9374187-9409634 GCF_004355925.1 Anarrhichthys ocellatus
ACACACACTGACCCAATGCAGTACCGAGGTCACACTTCAGCAGCAGCTCCTTAAATGTCACCAGCACATGAATCAGAGCCGCCTGGTTGAAAAGCACTTCCTGATCTGTACACACAAGGCCGGCAGAGGGATTTAACACCTTTTCTCACACAGATTTACTGAATTCCCATCTCGGCGAACAGTTACAAGCCAAAAGATAAGGTTGTAAAAACTGTGTTTCTGCACTATGACATTGTGTTTTGTACCTCTGACCAGCTCTGCGCTCCGTGCATGTGACCCGCAGAGCGCTCTCTCCTGCTGTTTGAGGAGGAAGTGTGTTTGGTCCGGGGCCAGGCAGCTGAAGTCTCCTCGTACAGGAAAGTTGAGGCCCAGCTGTCTGGCAGAGCTCAAACAAGGCTGAGCGAAGGCCAGCAGCTCACAGTGGGCACGCTGCTGGCTGTCTGCGAGGAAACGAGAGTCACAAACACTTTCTGAACCATCTTATCCACGCTTTCCTCCAACGAGGACAAGTTGAGACATGTGTTTTGGTATATCATTGGGTATCGTACCGGTAGCTTGGACTTGTACCGCTCTGCTGTCCCATCTGTTCGGAGGGATGGACGGACAGACAGGATGACTCGTTTTACCCGTCACCTGGCCCGCTGCGTTCTGCTCTCTGGTAGCATTTGCTGACACAGCGCAACTCATATACGTTGGCCTCTGCTCTGGAGGAGGCTGATGGTGCTCAGATGGTTCTTGTTGGTCCACGTTTGGTGCTGATGAAAAGGATGAGATGATGTA
Organism: Anarrhichthys ocellatus; assembly: GCF_004355925.1. Taxonomy (NCBI): domain Eukaryota; kingdom Metazoa; phylum Chordata; class Actinopteri; order Perciformes; family Anarhichadidae; genus Anarrhichthys; species Anarrhichthys ocellatus. The sequence continues at coordinate 9,374,968 of NW_022280039.1, forward strand.
ACAGTGTGTGAAGTGACACTAGTGTCACAACACTGAGATCGAGGACTGTAAGGTAAATATCAAAGTTAGGTATCATGAACTTGAACACCAAAATGTTTAAATTTGGGATAAATAAAGCCATGTAAAGGTTGACAGTAGTAGTTTAGTGCTAAAACTAGCGCCTATTTACATAACTGAATAATCTACAGATTACTTCCTCCTTTTTCTATGAATTATTTGGTCTACAAATAAATAAATAATGTGTCAGCAAAGAGCCCACAGTGACGTCTTAAAATGTCATTTTGTCCAACCAACAGTCCAAAACCCAAATATATTCAGTTTTATAGTAAATTAAAAAAGTGAAAAGCTAGAACTGGAGATTTTATTAAATTAAATACAAATAATCAATTATCAAAACAGTTTGATTAATTTCAACTTCTGTGTGTTAATTAATTATTTTGTGCAGCAATAAAAATAGAAAGATAAACACAGAAATACATAAATAATGAAATACAGATACTTGTTGGGAGTTTCATGAACATTCTGTATTTGACCACCAGATGGAGACAAAGTTTAAAACTAAATTAAATCCTACATCGAGTGACTTCAATAAAGGTACGACTAGTGCATATTTATATTTTACCTATAAAGAAAAAGCATATATTGATGGAAATTTTTATTCTTTTAAAATATTAAATATGTGTATAAAAGTAGGACTTTGTAAGAGGAACACTGAATAAACGCATCATCTATTCAGTCATTTAGCATCACAGAGTACCTGGAGTTGAGCTCTGAGGAGCTTCAGTAACCGAAGCCGTCTGCTGAGATCTCAGTATCATGAAGGTGGCCAGAGGGTCGAGGTCCTTCTCCGGTGGACGTCTCGTAACCGGTACACACCTGTGATGGTCTCTGGTGGACACGGTGCTCTGCTCGGCCTTACAGTCGCCTCTACGTGTGCTGATGTCGCTCTTACGGGCAGGAAACATGGCCGCACCGTCTAAAAACCTCTCGTTTGAAACCTCATCTTTGGTGTCGGCGTTAGCGGCGAATTTAGAAAATGTTACGGGTGCATGTTTTACTTCCTTGTTGTTTATGTGGACAGCGTGCATCGGGAAGGTGTCCTGAGACGTAGCGGCAAAAGATTCTTTCTGAAGACGTGTGTCGTCAGCAGCAGTTTGACATTTCTTCAGTTGAGGTGACGGAGTTTTGTTTGCGGGATTCATCCGGACAGATGTGACTGAGACCAGAGGAGATGAGAGGACGGGTGAGAAATCTGCTGCAACAATCTCAAACTTTAATCGTCTAAAACAATCAACTAACTGCTGAGTCCAGACTGAGCGTGGACTGAGTCAATAAAGAACAGAACTACTCACTCTCCTCGTGCTCAGGGGACAGTTTTTTGAAGTCCTCCATCTTTTCCTGTGTGGTGGAGGGAGACTCCGGCCTCATGCTCTCTGTGAAGTCTCTATCGCTGCACAAACACACCTGCGGAGCTCCGACCTCCATCTCTGACTGCAGTTTGTCACCAACGACGACAAAGCTCTGATTCTCCGACTTTGTGACTTTCCAGGCTTCAGACAGCGGCTGGAAGTCGACCGCTGGTTCATATATTTGAGGCTCTGTGAGAAAATACAGCGAGTAGATTATTAATAACGTCCTTTGTAGATGTATTTGTAGTGTAGGTCTCTTAAACTGCCAAGATTAGAGATTCAGGTAACACACGGACTCTTACAAAGATGTTTTACACTCAACTTTTTTTAAACGCTACTTTAACTACAGATCTGTGAAAACTAAAACATTCACCTGCCAATAGAAAGCCCACCACGAAGGTCGGATGCTTCTCCGCCTTCCAAAGGGCCGTCTCCATCTCTTTCTGAGCTCTCGCTGACACCAAAGATCTACATGACGATCATTGTTACACGAACTTTCCTACACGACATTAACATCACCTTATATTATACCACACAGGGATTTAATAAAGCTAATGCTGGAACATATATGGTTCTATTCTCTGAATGTGTTCAGGAGAATTAAAGGCCGTATATGACAGCTAGTTCAGTTAATGTTAACACTTAATCTGCACGTCCAGTGAGAATAAACTGAACCTGATCAGGATGTACGAGCAGTTTGACCGCGTGCTTTCATCACTCACCCTCTGCAGATCACCGACGACGACTCCTTCTGAAGTTCACGTGTGGACGGACAGATTTGGGTTTGACTCGTCTCGGGACTTGGAGTCAAAGTCACGTCCAGCTCCATTTCAGTCAGAAGCGTCACACGTCCTGAGAGGAAGAGGAAGTTAGTTTCTGCTCATTACCGCACCGCCACCTTCTGCAAGACCCTCATCCCAACTGCAACCAAAGATTTATATTAACACTGGAATTTAAAACACTCATATTACACCTGGTTTTATACATTTTAATATCATATTCTATTCAAAATATTGAATTTTAAATTTTTTCCTTGTAAAGGAATCAGTTGTAGTCGGTTGGTTTGTACAATTTTGAGATACTTTACCTGAATATTTCTATTTTAGAGTATTTTACAAGAAATGGTGTTAAAATACTGCATTGCAAGTAAAAGTCCTGAATTTAAAATGTTACTTGAGTAAAAGTACAAAAGTACAGAAGGATTATTAGCAAAAAGTAGTTCTCATAACACTGTGAATCATACAATTATTACAAAATATTATATCATTCTGTTTTTAACACTAAATAATACATGCGAGATCATTTAAATGTAAGTAACTCTTAAGTAAAACGTTGAATGCAGGACTATTACTGGCCTGTGTATGGTTTTGCTACTTTTACTAATTAAATGATTTGAATACTACATTCTAGTAAACCAGCCACTGTAGAAACTATTTCTGTCCAAACATGATGAACTAACAAGTTACTCTTTGTGTTTTCTCTCTAACTTTTACCTGTCAGCTCCATGAAGCCTCCCTTTATGATGCGTTTGTCGTCGGGCTCCTCTGGTACTTCATACTGAGAAATGTCAACCGATGCTGATCCATCAGAAAGGAAAGCTGTGAGAAATGGGACTCCAATATATGAGTTTACTTTTCTGTGCATGTTTATATTTCCTAATTAACTTATATGTCATTAATTACCTTTATAAAGCACATCCAGGACTGGAAGTTGCTCATCCAGCTGTTCAGGACCAACAATCATTCGATCACAAATGCTTGAAAAGGCGGTGCAGCTGTCTTGGCTCAGATTCAGCGTGTCCACTACGACAGGCAGCAAAAGAGACTTCACAGAACAAAAAGAAACAATTTTTAAAGTAACTTTAAAACATACCAAAACAAATCATTCTGCACTTTTCTTTTTAGTTACCTCTTCTTTCATCAGTGACTCTTTACCAAACTCCTCGTGAATGTTTGCACACGTCTGAAAGTCCCTGGTGTGCACATCAGGAGGTTTTTCAAAAGACGCACAGTGCCTAAAAAGCAGTGGGGGAAAGTAACTAAGTACACTACTAGGAATGTGCAACCACTTTGATCACATAACTATTGAAGGATAAACATAAGACACCTAAAAATGGCGTCCTCAGAGATGGTATCTCCCGTTGAGCTCAGCAGAGGGTCGGCCACAGGAAGCATCCTCAGCCTGGACAGTTTAGCTTTCAGCGAGGGTAAATGTCTCTTAAAGTGTGGCAGGTAATCAACAACCATCAGCTCTTCAGGCAGGAGGTGATCTTTGAACAGATGGAAACATATTTTTTGGTGAGAAAGACAATTAATGTCACAGATATTCCTAAAATGGAACATTGACTTACCTTTGTTTTCATTTCCATGTTTCATCTGGTCAGTTGAACACTTTAAGAATGATTCCTGACACGGATTATTGATCCACGTCTCTCTTAACAGGCAGAGATACTCATCCTGGTCTAGATCCGTCAGTGAGTCAGGATTAGAGCTGGGTATCACCTCCACATCCCCTTTCACCTCACTCAGAGACACTTGAAATCTGGAATATAAATATCTAAAATCACACCTCAAACAATAAAACATAATGAGAGTAAAATGATGCACAGTGAGACAGTTTTTAACTTCTCTGGTAAAATATCTGCTTGGCTTTGTTCTCCCAGGTCATCGAGCACTGAACCACTGACGAAGAGTTTGCAGGTTGAGATCACCTTTCCTACAACAAGTTAAAAATAAGTTTGTGGTTGTCTCATTTAGGGTACTTCGACACCTGTAAGTATTTATGTACCACATTTATTTATTCAATAAGACCAGAATAAATGTGATTAAGCATGGAAAACATTTGAGCCTTACAGTAGCTCTTTACTTGACTGTTAGCTTCCTATCTACTCTGATACTGGGACATTAGACAAGGTCTGAATACTCAATATTTGGGAATGGACTGGGCTACAGTGTCTTGGACTACATTTGATATAAAAACCCTCTTTAAAACACATGAAACCAGTAAACACAGTGGTATTGTGACCTTGGTTACCGTGTCTCTACCTCTGATCCATGGTGCCCTGTAGGTGACTTCAGGCAGCTTGCCCCTGTGCGGGTACAGGTCACTGGTACCAGTGAGGTACGGTGCTGGCAGCGCCAGTAAGTTCATCATTACTTTCAGACTGGTGGTGGTCTGAAATAAAAGGACAGAGGAGGAAGAGCAGGGCAACATAGCTTTGAGGTTAAATGATATTATTCTGAGGTAAATATAAAAAGACAACACTAAGCTCACCTCAAAAACATAGTCGAGAGCTTTAAATCTGACTGGAGGGAACGTTTGCATTCGAGAAGTGATGTCGTTTTCAGACCTGTAACGTTAAACATCATAAAATATTATCATAAAAACTGCAATTCAAAGAAAAATAATCATATTTTCAGGAAACATTAATTGCATAATCATCACGGTCTAAACGAAAAATATTAAACAGATCATTAACAGGTAAATTCCTCATTTTAATTCCCAACATTAGTGCTTCTATCAGATGATAAATCTGACAAAGTTAGCTTAGCGATCTCTTCCAAGAGACGTTCAGTTAAGCTAGCAGAGTAACTTATTTAGCAGTTAGCTAGTTAGCTTGTTCTACGTCCTTCAACTCATTACAGGTTTTGATGAAACTAAAACTTCCAACAGCACAAATTTAACAAATAATAAAAACGTAAGTAATCAGGTATTTTATAAACTTACATAATAATAGGCGACGATTTATTTTAGTGTTGTAGGTGTTTTTACAGGTGAAGTGTCCATCAGGGGCTGATCAGCCAAAGAGCGTTTATTGCGGATGATACACTTCTTCAACGCATGCGCTTTGAGACGTTTTGTTTTATTCTAGGTTTTTCGTAGGTAGGACTACATGACCGCTGTTGTCCTTTTTTAAGCTCATATACTGTACAGCATTAAGTTTTCTGGGGGTTTTGTATGATTACATTCCAAGAAAAACATCAGAATTGAACAGGTGACACTTTTATAGCTGCCCTGTTAAGGTGGCAGGGTTGTTCGTAGTTATTATTATGTTTGCATGTTATCTTTGGCATCACTGCAGCGCGGTTAGCGGGCTGGTGATCACATAAGGGCCAATTGTTTGGTCCCCGTATCTTGCAGCTTCAAGGTTCATTGAGGTTTTTTATCCGTAGAGGGTGATAACATAATGCAACGTTACGTTTATCAGTTGGACCAATGTGGAATATGGTGTTGACTTCCGTATGACCACTTCCGCTATTCGGCAACAGCAACAAGAGTGAACAAGTAAATGTAAGTCATGTATTGTTGTGCAGACGGGCAAACCCAAAATGATCAGAGTTCGTGTGAAAAAAACAAGTCTTATTTTGCTGCCAATGTTTGTTAATAATCATGCATGTGTAGCACGACATGGAAGCAGTGCTCTGTATAGTTGAGGGTGAAATGCACTGTGAATGAGGGGACACAGAGCAAGGGTTAATTGTTTTAAGCGGATCTTGTTTTTATGAATTGTACTTATTTATCTACTTCGGCTTTGAAGCATATTTTAAGTAGTGGCTAAAGGGTGAAATCACAACTTCTGGGTCTGTCATGTGATGCCATTGGGCTGCAGCCCCCAGGGATGCATTTATTCTGATAGCATGCAGATACTGACTCAAACAGCTGAATCAGGTGTCTGTCAGCTGTGACAATTGGGCTGATCATTTCATTTCTACATGTATACATTATATCGTGGTATTTTAATTTCTGTAAGTTTTGACCAATTTGTTGCTGCATTGAAAAGGTTTACTCTAAAATTAAAATTTTTTTGACACAAAGTTGTTGGTGTATGAATTTATATTCTAAGTAAATATCAATTAAATAAATTGGTATTTATTTATTGTTACATTTTGTTTTACAAAGTTAGGAAAGCAATAACTGGAGCCTGATGTTGCCTTACACAAAATGATGTCACTTCCACACAGTGAGGTATCCGGCTTATGAATTACACTGGGATCAGATCGATACTCTGTACTGGTTATGAGGACTGAAAAAGTCGCCTAGTAAAGAGACGGTTTTAAATCAGCGGATCATTTTTTGTTGTGGTAAATAAACGTCCCAGTACGAGCACTTGAATAACCCTAATTCAAACCATTGTGAGCTAAAAGCTGTAAAGTGCACTAATCCAGTTTTTCCCCTCCCTCAGTTCATGAGAACAAGGCTGGCCGGAGGCAGGGTGAAAGTAGATGTCTTTGCACTTGCTCTATGGTCCGGGTAGTTTTATGAAGGCTGGAGCAACAGGGCAAAGGTCATCTGTCGGCAAACAATTTCTAATTGGACAAAAACGGAAGAACAGACCACAGGGAGAACTTGAAGAGCTGCCATCTCATTTCTTCATGTAGTCAAGTGATAAGATAAGATGGTCTGGTTGGTCTTCTTGCACCCTCAAGTGGTGAAATGCTGACATGACAGAACAGAACGGCAGCTGAGGTAATGTTAATATCTAACGTCCAACACCACATGGCATGAGAAAGTAAGACATTTGAGAGCTTTGACTATAAATCTGAGATCACAAACAATCACTGATGTTACCAAATCCAAAACATGGGATAATATGATAAAATCAGACAGTAACACAAATGATGAGTCACTTAATCTCTGCATGAGAGATAATTCTGTTTTAGATTTGACAGAAAGTTTGGTTAGATTATAATTCAAAGATGATCTTAAGTGAAAGAGTTTGGGCGTGTCGCATGTCGTGAGTTTAACAACCCAATCATTGTTTCTGTTTGGTGTAAATTATTTGTGTGACGTCATGGGACACTTAAGTTAATGGACTCTTAAAAGTCTGTGTGAAACATCTATATTTGGACTTTTACAAGTTTGCCATCAAGGTGACAAATAATACTGCTGATGACGAGGCCTCAGATTCAGACTTTGACGTTATCAGTGAAATCTGACTCTGGGAATGTGTGTTTGTTTATTTTTTTCAGCGTCGTAGTAAAACTTTTCACACTGGAGTGACAGACATTTGGATTTTCACACATTTTCAAGAAGCTGCAGTAAATGAGCACTGATGTAAGCTGAGTTTTCTCTTTCCAATACCTTTTTAAAATTGGAGTTCTACAATTTTCAGAGAAGAGATGGAAAAAATAAAATACAAAATTTAAAACTAACATTAAACACCAAATTACAACAGGCAGCTTGAGCTAAAACACTAAAAACATGATCATCCTTTAACCCAGGTGGTGTACATTTGAACATTTGGTTGTATTAGTTAAAAAAGGGTCAGAAATACAGACCAAAAACAATGCAGGGTCAAGGTTTAATGTATTCTCCCATAAAAAGATGGAAGATAAATACCCATGAATAAAATACTCGATAAAAGCTACAATCCATAAAATAAGCTGTTTTTATGCGGTTTGAATTGTTCAACAAACTATACGATTAAAACTAAATTAAGTTTGTGTCGTCCTTACAAAGGGCTTTAATCACGTGAATGAGCCTAATTAACTCAGCCACCGATATAGATATGGACATTTGAGGTTAAGTATAAAATGAATCTCAGTAGACAAGATGAGAGGATCTTTTTAATATCCAATATGAACAGGAGGTATAATTACAGCCAGCAAAACCTGTTTCAATGTTCATATGAACGTGACTATTGATTTAAGACAGATGTGAACATTTGTCAACCTTTCCTTTTTTAATTCTAGGATTGAGGGAAAACAAATCTGCAACTGTTAAACCTGAGACGACGTCTGTTTACTGCTGTTGCTGTCTACGTCTGTGTGAAATGATGGACCCATTGTATAAAAAATGACCCCCCCATTGGGACTGTTAAAGCTGCCACTGTTGTTAATGTACAGTATATAGCGACCGTTGCTCAGGGAGCGTAGCTTAGTGAAGGGTCAGTTTAACAGACATCATGTCTCTCACTTTTCTTTCTGCCCGACCAAAAGACAACACAGACAATAGTACACTTAAAATCCCTGTCAGTGAAGTGATCTGAACTGGTGGAAAGTAACTGAGTACTCGAGTACTGTATCTAAATATAATATTGAGGTACTTTACTTGAGTATTAAATCTATCTGCTCCTTTTTCCATCTGCTCCACTGCATTTCAGAGGGACATATTTTTACTTTATACTTTACTGCGTGTTTTTGACTCATGAAGTTATTTTGAATACAAAGATTTTACATTCAAAACATACGAAGAATTTGTCAAATATGATTCATTTTTATTTTAGTTTCTTAAAGGCGATGACAAGTTCCAAACTTCTTTTTGTTCCTGCCAATTAACTTGTTTTATTTTCATATTTTTCATAATTCTAGTGCAGCAACTTCCTTATTTATTCTTGTTTCAAAATTGTGTATCCTTTAAGTTAACTGTTAGTGGTCCAAGATGGGGATGATAAGATTTAAAAGTTAAGAGCAATAAGCAGAACTTCAGTTCTATCTTTATTGAAATAATTAGCCCATTCAGTCTTTGATGGCAGCAGTGCAGGGACTCAAATTACAACAACGTTGATATCCAAACGTATAGAAAAGCTCACACATAATAAACACATGCACACTGTTTACCACACAAACATCTGTTCTTCAAAACACTTCAGCGATTATCCGCTTTTAAAACTCAAAATAGTTGAAATCCCCAAATGACAGCAATTCAGCGTTTTGTCACGATCACATTTCATGAAATACAACTTGGTTTCAAAAGTTTCACCTTAAAACTCACCAGAATCCTTAAAGTTGGTTTTCCTAAACATCTTTTTTCTTCCCATTTTTAACTTTTGTTGTTGAACTGTGGGTTTATTTTCTGTGATCTTCTTATCACAGCGACCCAGAAAGATGACACAATAGTCTTTAATCACACTACTGTAGGACTTTATGCCCCTTTTTGTGGTCGTCATATTTCACTTTGTCAACTTTTGGTGACTTTATGCTGTTTGTACATGTGTATTAAAAACTCACAGAGAAACTCACTGAAACACAACACTTGAATACACAAAAGCCTGTAACCTGAAACTGTTGTGTGAAGGTTTTTGTACTTTCTGCCCTCTTGGTGGAGAATCATGTGTTTCTTTGTTGCTAAGTCCTATTATGCTCCTCGAGTATCAGTCAAAGTTTCTGTTTGAGCGAAACTCTCTTAAAAATCAACAGGGACTCTTATTTTGAAACACTGTTTTATTGACACTGTACAGCAGCTTTGGTTGATTTGTTAATTTCTATAATAAAACTACAGCACAAGACGGCCATTACTATTTCACAGTGAAACTATCACGCACATATAGTAGATATACTGTCGCAGGATCAGTACATTTTCTAGAAGCTTCAGTCAGTATTAAAGGACAAGAGCTTGATGAAAAGACTCATGTCTGTGCATTAAATATGAAGCTACAGCTGGTTAGCTTAGCATAAATACTTTTTTTACACTTTTTTTGTATGAATTAAACAAAGCAGATATAACATGTTAACTCGTGACATTTTTAGAGATGCTGGTTGTGTTGAACAGAGCCAAGCTGCCTGTGTCCTAGTCCTAGACTACAAGCTCTTCATATCCAACATACAGACACGTGGAATCAGTCTCCTCATCGTCCTCCCTGCAAGAAAGAAAATGAACACATTTCCCCCAAAAAAGATGAACGATTTCTTTAAATTCAAATGAGTGTGAAAGTTAATTCTTAAATTTGAAAACAGCAGTTTGAGCAAAAAATAGGCAGTTTTTACTGGATGTTTCAGATGTTAACAGCAATCAATCTGCTGGGAAAGACCATAGCATGTGGTCAAAAGCTCTGGAAAAAACCTACAGTAGTGAGTTGTTTTTTTTTTTTTTTGTTTGTTTTTGTCGGATCAAATAAGGTTGATGTTTCATAAATCAAGAAGGTCGTGTTGAGACTTGAACCTGTCAGCAGGCTTTGGGTTTAAGAGAATCTCCTTCTCTTCGCACACTTTGGCTCATTTCCTGCGCTCCTCGATCTGCTCCACCTCGCTGGACTCATCCACCACCTCGCCATTGATCATGGTCTGTGTGACGACTTTTACTATCTTCCTTGTCCTTATGTCGGGTTCTTCTGTGACACAGAATATAAAAAAAAAAAAAAACTTAATCTTTCTTGTCTACTGGAACAGCACTGAAAAATAACATTCAGTCATCTAATGACAATAAAACGTCTTACTAGCAAAGTATTAGTTTTCCATACTGAGGTTATGAGGCTGAACCGAAACTTTGGTATCAGAAATACTTTTTTCCCAGAGGGGAGGGGGTGAAATTGGTAACCTTCAAATGTAACCTAATGTCGGCAACCTGAATGCTGGTGTGTACCAACTTTATGCCAAATATATACAAAAGGGATGAAAAAGCAAAGGGATCGAATGTCAAAATTTCACTGTTTGGTGCTTGTTTATCAGATCCTGTTTGGGTATCAAGCAACCACACCCTAGACCAACATTTCATGTGGGCTAAAGGGAGAGTCTGAAATACATAGGAAAGATAAAGATAGTCTGAACTTACTTTTAGGAGGTGGAGGTGTTTCTTTTACCCTGTGGGATAAAAGAATATGACAATGTCTTCCAAGAGAGCAGGCTGATACCATGCTCACTCAACATCCGATGCAAGTAGGACACTTTAAAGAAATAGTTCCTTGTTATGGGACTTGTTTACTCCTCTTGTTGAGTGTGAAGAGAAGATTGATACCACCGTCGATGTGGTCAGTGGTATAGATCTTCTAATCCAACTCTCCAAGAAAGTGTACTGTAAATCCCAAAATGTCAAACTATTTCATTTGGTGTGTACAATACGTTCATATTCAGGATAACTACATGTGCTCCTGTGTAAAAGCAATATTAGTTAATACTTAAAGCCATTTTCTTTATTGGGATATTGGCACTACTCAAAGAAAAAACGTACAAATGCTCTAGCTTAAAAGTATGTTGTTCCACCATCAATACTCAAATCTACATAGTTTTATGTCGGCCCTCACTTACGTTTCCTCTCCCTCCAGCAGCCTCCTGTAGGTGGCGATCTCCATCTCCAGGTTCTGTTTGATGCGCAGCAGCTGCTCGTATTCGGTCTTATTGCGTTGCATGTCCAAACGTAGCTGAGACAGCTCGTCCTCCAGATGGGTCAGTGTGGCCTGAAGACGGTCCATCTCCACAGAGTACTTGTGCCCCGTTTCTCCCAGGTTTCCCTCCAACACACCTACCTGTCAGCGGAGCCAACGGGTAATGATCAGTGGCCGTTAATAACACGTCGTACTGTACAGTCTCATACATTACAAAACAATGTGACGTGAAGAACACATTTCGTTTATTCTGAAATGTCAGCCCCTCGTATGTATTAAAAGGTGCATCCTGGAGCAGTTTCACATCCACAACATTTATGCAAAAACTTAAACATTTAAATATAATTTTAACCAAAAGCATTAAACATTAAATCTGCTGGTTTTTCTTTTGCTGGAAAATACATTTTGACCTGCACTCTCTTTAAGCTCCGTTTTGGTCTGCACCAACTCCTGAGAAAAATACTTTAATGTTTTAAAGTTCGCCGTATTGTCGCTAACTGTCTGCTGCTGTTTTACAGGAAGCATTCAGCAGGTTTATCGGGTCATTTTTCCTGAAATCTGCTGCAGCTGGAATTGATGCAGATAACAGCGCGGCACCAAAACGGTAAGGTTGCTAAAACACTCCAAAGAGCTGAGGGGAACTGATGCATTATTAACAACATATTTTAAAGTGCAGCTTTAACTGGTAGTGTAGTCAAGATGTAACAGTAACAATAAAAGGTAAACACTGATGTGGATAAACGGTTAAAGGTTCCTTGTGGAGTTTTAGACCCCACAGGTAGTAGTAGGCCTATGGAGATGTTTTTCTCCTGTTTTGTTTGTCTTGTAACACGCCAAGATATGCTGCAATGCCCCACCAAAGGCCGTGATTAGGAAGACTGCACACTAATAAACATGTAAACAGAAAGAAATTGGCATTGCAAATGTTTTATGTGGAAGAAATACACGGATACACACAGATGGGATTTGGTGGCCAACACTGAATAAATACATTTATGAGAAAACTCCACAGGGCACCTTTTTTAACTCAGACGGCTCACACAAAGCATGATGTACACACAGTATACACGGTGTACATTCTTACCATCCATTATTTCTATATATGTTTACCTGTTGAGCTCATCCACTCGCGCCCCCCCTCACCACTCAACCAGAGATACTTGAGACTGTCAGCGCCGTAATATCTCTGCATTCAATACTGTGTGCTATCTATTAGGCAAACATCCATGAGCTATATTTGCCGCCACTGCACAGCTCTATATGCTAGCTTAACCTGTGCTTACATGAAGCGGAGACACGGACAAAGCATTGGCTTGTTTGGCTCTTCGTCTTGTCACGCTGATTGATTATTGGAGCACAATGAAATTGCTGTGTGCATTGTGCCGCTAAAGGCTCTTTGTTGACAAGAAGAAAGCAGCTGTTATCTATAGATAACGTGTTCAGAAGAGAAGGGGTCAGGACGGGGCTAAGCTCCAAAGAAGTAGTGGAATGGTAGTTACTATGACTCTTGATTCATTTCTGCAAGAAAAAGACTATTTACTGAGAAGTTAAAGTGTTATTCCTGGAGAAATATGTGATAACGTACGGAGTTCTGTTACTGTCTTTGAATGAAGTACTGTACCTGCTTCCGAAGACTGTCGAGTTCGACCTCCAGAGCCTGCAGGAAACGTCGTCTCTCACTGAGCTCGCCTTGGGCGCAACGCAAGGCCTCGTTGTTTTCTTTGACCTCCGACTGCACTGCTTCCAACTGGAGACATCAATATAATAATGTTGAGCATGTAGTCTATAAATCCACGAAAAAAAGGCAAGTAATAATAGATTAGTGCAGTCACGGACCTTCTTCAGGTACCAGGTCTCGGCGTCGTCCTTGTTCTTGCGAGCGATGCCCTCATACTGGACCCTGAGCTCAGCCATGATGGCTCCCAGATCCGGACCTTGAGCCGCATCCACCTCGACGCTCACTTGCTCGTTAGCCAGCCGAGACTTCATTAGACTCGTCTCCTATGATCATTTAAAGAGGTAAAAGGTAAAAGCGGTGTTTAATGCTGCAACATCTACGTTTCTACCTCACTCCCTGGACAACCCTGAAGCAACCCATCTGATTTTTGCGCCGTCTTATCTATCCAGTGGCAGAAGAAGTATTCAGAGCCTGTACTTTTAGTTGAAGTAGTAGTATTACCACACTAGTACTAAAAGTACTTATGTTGGATTTTTAATGCAGTACTGAAGTACTATCAACAAAATGTACTGATGAGTATATTGGACAGTATTTCTGTTGAACTATTTCTTTTTTATAGCAATTATTTATTTACAACCAGTTTGAGCTGTGCTGCAGTAAATTTGAACTCCTCCTTTGTTTGTTTGATATATATAGATATATAATTTTTTTTTTTTTTTTTTTTTTTATGACCTCTGCATGTGCAAGATAAATATTCTCTGGTCAGGTTTACAGTCCACATCCTGGATACCACGCCTTAGAGTCTAAACACACATAATCCCCATGGCTGGATGGGCTCAAATGCTCCTGTCTGTTGTTTACACAGGTGGTGTCTTGCTATCTTGTAGCACCATGGCTACAAAGAAAAGAGGTGTGTCCGCACACTTAAAATGATCACGTTTCAGCTTCTGAATACTGTTCAACCTTCTGCTATTGTGTCGCTGATAGAACAATAATTGGAACGTATTACAACTTTTTTGGATGATATTGTTCTATCGAGATGCAGGAAACTGGTGTTCATGCTGCTCAGTAAACCCGCCGTGCTTCAAAGACATCCTACATGTAAACAAGACTGCACTTGACAACTTGTCAAGTGATTATCTTGACGAGAAAACACTCATTGATCATGTCTTGATGTGACCCTTCACCTCGGCGAGGATCTCACCTCCTCGTGATTCTTCTTCAGGAAGTAGAGCTCCTCCTTCAGGCTGTCCAGGTCTCCTCGCAGAGTGGTGATGAGTTGGTCGTGGTCAGACTTTGCTCTCTTCAGAGCTTGACAGTCCCTCTCCACCGACTGGCCCAAGGTGGCCTCTGCTTCCCATCTGCAGGAAAAACACAGCGGAGGAAAGGAGGTCATCAGCAGATATTCAGTAACTAGCAACACTAGTCCCAGTTTGTGAGATAGCTTAAAGTTCTCCAAAAATACTTAATTGGAAGTAATGGTGTGAAGTATTATCGGCTACTTTACACAACTTGCATACATGTTTCATATATAATCTTTAAGCTTATTTTTGTTTGTAAAATGTTAATCTGCAATGTAACAGCTGCGTATTAATATAGTGGGGTACAACTGCTATATTTTCCCTGTAATGGAGTGGGATAGATGTAGAAGGTAGCATACAATGGAAATACTCAAGTAAAGTACAAGTACCTTGAAATTGTCCTTAATAACTCTCTACCATTGATAAGGCATGAGAATGAGAGGCACAATCTGGGGACAAACGGCAGACACATGAAACCACTCATGAATTTTTCCAGAGTGGATGCACACGTGTGAAAAGTACCATCCAAACCCATGCAAAGATCTGCATGTGAGGTACACATGCACTTTGCTGCCAACACCATAAATAACTGCAGGTTGATGTATCGCCCCTTCACACCAGGCCACAGAACATACCATCAACACAATGTGAAAAACACCAGCAGTGGGTGGGTGACTCCACCGGCTTTCATTCAGCTTCACTTTGCCAACTCTGGACTTCTGTAACTGATGATGTCTCTCTGACCCGCATAATCTATCACATCCTGCGCTCACCGATGGCCATCTTCATCTCCTGCGGCTGCCTGGGCACCGTGGGAATGGGGCTCTTATTTCACAGCCTGACATAAAGGTCATTTATTCACATTGCTTTGCAGTCTGGCGCTCGCATGTGAACACTCGCAGGCAAGTAAAAGAAAGGACCCACTGTGTGACACTCACTTGAGCCTGAAGTCGTCGGCCGCCAGCTTGGCATTATCAATCTCCAGCATGATGCGGGCGTTCTCCAGCGTCTTCTTTCTCACCTGAGCAGGGATACATGGTGGGAAGTTAATGGCGATCCGGTGTCAAGGACTAGAGATATGTGCTTTTCATAATGTTAGCGTAAACATTTCTGCTTAATCAAACAACCCTAAACATATATCCTGCATTTGACTTCTTCATAGTGCTGTAAAGTAGTGTATTAGTATTCCAATATGATTTCAGGTGTGCAGGTAAAAAGGCAAACACAATCAAGCCCATCAACTATCAACAAGTACACATCAAGATCACTGGGGTACAGTCAGTTGCTCCCTGAAGAACATCCTCTGTTAAGTGAGCTCTTGAGTTTGATCTACAAACACTGACCTCCTCCCTGATGGCATGTGCCTGGGACATCATCGCCTCGATGTCGTGCCCCCTTGGAACCTTCTCGAGCATGAGCTGCTTGATCTTCACCTCCAGTTCAGCGTTGGACCTCTCCAGCGAGCGCACCTTCTCCAGGTAGTTGGACAACCGGTCGTTCAGGCCCTGCATGGTCTCCTTGTCGCTGGCGGCGCCACCGAGGCCGTTGAAGGAGAGGCTGGTGCCCAGCATGTTGAGACCGTTGCCCATTGAGACGGAGCGGGACAGAGACAGCATGCCAACGGAGACGGGGGGCTTGGAGCGGATGTTGCGTCCACTGTCCCTGACAGACATGCTGGAGTAGGAGGGCTGACGCACCGAGTAGCTGTGCACAGAGAGGGTGGAGGCCATGGTGTCCACTGCGGAAGATTAAGATAAACGTTTAATCACAGACAAAATCACAGACCTTCAATCATGCATTTGATTGATTGATAAAATTGAAAGTGGGTTCTTGACCTTGGAAACAGCAGTCATAAACTTTCAAACCAACATGGACAGAAAGTGGTCAAATAAGGGACGAAACACTGCATTCTTTTGTTTCTCTCTGTGGTCATTTTTGCATCTCTCTGTAATCATTTTGCATCTGCCTTTAGTCGCTTTGCATCTCACTGTAGTGGTTTTGCATCTCTTTGTAGTTATTTTGCGTCTCTTTGTGGGCGCTTGATTAACAGTTATGTCAAACAGGCTCCGTGCTCGTTAAGTAATCTATACTTCTCTCAGGACAACTACTATCAATGTGACTGGTGATGGTTAAACTACAAGTGCTAAATATAAAACACTATATTTCGGTTTTTGTTAGGTTATCTAAAAAGTACACCAAACAATATAGAGGATCTATTTGATTTCAAGGCCTCCATCTATCTGTGTCTTAAAACTGTGAACTGTACCTGCTTCTTCCTGTGTGAAATTGAAAACTCAGTGACATAAAGTTATTTGATGAGTAAAATCAGAGGAGAAAGACAACATAGTACTTACATCGCTCTCAGTTCTTCAGTGGGTCTTCTGTTGTGCTGCGAGGTCAGGTTTCGACCCTGATGGTGCGAGTGACTGTTTGTTACTGGACCAGATTTCACAGGTGAGTTTGTCTGCGGAGGCACAACTCTCTTTGTCGGGGCGGAGTTGCTGTTGGTGTGTCCAATCCCACAGCAACAAGGAGGAGGATGCAACTTGACACCTTGTAGAGGAATGGAAAAAAAATAACTGGTCCACATGAACTTAACAAGTCTGTGTCAAAATTTTAAATGCAGTTAATTTCCTGCCAGATTGCAGGTTTGCAAACAGCAGCTGTACGTTTAGACCGTTTTTTTGGGGGGTCGTATTAAAAACGAATTGTTGTTGGTGTACTGAGGTTTTTTTCAGGGCATTTAAACCTTGTTCATTTTATGTTTGACCAAATATACGTAATGACAAATAAACTACTCTGAATATTAGAGCTAATAATATAATACAATTAGAAATAATCATGAAAGAATGGATAACTAGCTAGGAAATAAGTGGTTAGACCTTGAGTCGTCACTATAGTGCTGTAAAACATTGGTTTAGCCTATTATCTGCACTACTAGTTAGCACACAAACTGACTGAGCTATATTTGCCATCATACAGTGGCATCCACCTCCTCAGGCGTTTATCTGACCTGTATGGTGAAACTGGGAGGACAAACTGGTGTGGCTAGCAGGATTGGAAACAGGCACCCTGCTGTCTCCACAGTGATCCCATTTAGTGTGGACACAATGCACATAGCGAGGTGAGACACCGGCTTCACTGGAGGACAGCCCGGTGGGAGGAAGCAGGAACAATGGAGGGACCGAATGAAAAGAAAGTGAAGACCCCTGAGAAATGCAGGGCGTAGCTGTGGCTGAACTAGAAACCTGGATTATAGTCACAATCACACACGCACACAGACAGAAACGCACCTTTTTGCCCATTTGAAAAGTGTCAACTATCTCTCAGCCCTCTCTTGCTGTTGTACAGTATGCTGTCCCCTGTTACTGTATTATAACATTCCTCTGGTGAGCATTATTCTCTCTGTAGGATCAGATCACACAGTGACACTGACCTGGTTTAGTGCCTCACATGCTCTCACTCCACTAACCCCACACAAACAAACGCGCACACACACTGAAAAAGGACGACAATGACCTCCAAGCTCCTGAGATTATCCACGTGATCAAATCCAGACTTTAATAGCAAATAAAAGAGGGGATGTAATTTCAAGGTTAATTACATTCTTGGACTGTGGTTTATAATCTGAATATAGAATTTATCACCTCTCAGTCTTCTGACACAATAACATGAATACCTTAACTTTGTTCAGCCGTCAACAATGAAGTTGAATCAACTCCAACAAAAGAGAAGTAACATGTCCTGTCTTTGTCCTGTAGATTGCTGGGCTATTGGGCTGAATTGCATAATGTTGTATAGGTGTTTGTAACAGCTCTTGCAATATTAATATCAAATACATACTGCAGAATATATCATTACATATTAATGCCATATCCTTTTTTAAATAACTATTGTGATTACATGAATGTTGTGCCTCTCAAGTGAGTTTCTGTCAGAGCTTATTACCACATGTTGCCTATATGTTCAACTAATCACCCTACTAGGATGCAGCATGGATGTACCACCACCTAGTGGTACAAAGACATACTGCACAATATGTACAGATCAGTTGCTGCTGCTATAACAACATAGCCTATGCTATTTACTGTATTATATACAACACATGTCCAGAACCACCTCAGATTTCCCCTTATGACGCGAGGGAGCAGCGGTTCTAGTCCAAGCTCCTCATCCTATCTTCAAGGAGCCCAGCCACTCTATGAAGAAAGCTCATTTCGGCCACTTGTATTTAAGATCTCAGTTTTTCCGTCACTACCCAAAGCTCATGACTATAGGTGAGGGTGCAAACATAGATGGACTGGGAAATGGAGAGCTTTGCCTTGCGGTACGATGCCTGCATTACTGCTGACGCCACTGCGAAGCGCCTGTCCATCTCGTGCTTTATTTGACTCTCACTCGTGAACATGACACTGAGATACTTGAACTTTCTCATTTGGGGCAGTGAATCACTCCCAACCCAGAGGGCGCACTCCACCATTTTCCAGCACGGAACCATGGCCTCAGACTTGGAGGTACTTTTTCTCATTCCGACTGCTTCACACTTACCTGTAAACCGCCCAAGTGCGTGCTGAAGATAATGGTCTGAAGGAGTCAACAGAACCACATCATCTGCAAAGAGCAGAGACGCAAGAGTTCCCCAAACCGGACACTCTCTTCCCTTCGGCTGCGTCTTGATATCCTGGCCATGAAAATCAAACAGGATCGGTGACGAGGGACGACCCTGGCCGAGGCCAACACCCAATGGAAACTTGTTTGACCTCCGGCCAAGTATACTGACACAGCTCTCACTTTGGTTATACAAAGAGAGGATGGTTCATAGCAAAAACCCCAGTACCACCCCGTTCTGTCACTCCAAAGGCACTATTCCTGACCTCCGAACAACACTGAAGAGGCGTGTCGGCGTGTCCAGAACCTTCAGCATCTCAGGACGAATCTCATTCACCCCTGGCGCCTTGCCGTCGAGGAGCTATTTGACTATCTCTGAGATCTCTGGGTGTTCCCCCGAGTCTTCAAACTGTCATTCATAGAGGACAAGTTGGTCAGGTTCAGGAGTTCCTCAAAGTGCTCTTTCCACCGCTCGACAATATCCGCAGTCCGGGTCCGCAGTTCTCCTCCCCTGCTGAACACAGTTTAGTAGATATGAGTACGACTGTTCATATTTGTTCTTGTTGAGCTAAATAGTAATGAAAAGCATCTATTTTCACCAGCATGCCCAGTCTTACAGTGTGTTGTACAGTAGCGTCACCTTAAGCTCCTAATATACAGCAAGTAGGCATTTCTACCTCCGACATGCCTCAGGAGAGTGATTTAGATCCTGCTCCAGCTTCTTACAAATCAAACCGAAGTGCTGTGATATTTCAAAAGCCGTTGTCGTCTCCCCCAATATAAACACATTCTGGGAACCTGCTGTGGAGTCCTGTGTTTATTTTTGCTTAGTGCACGGCTGGCCGTCAGCCTGGTCGAAGTGAATCATATGTTTCAGCTATTTCCTTGCTTTTCGTCGGCCCTCCTCCTGCTCTCGTGTGCTACTGTAAGAGTCATAGTTTACACATGAAAGAAAGTTTCTTTGTTTATTTCTCAGAATTTCTACAGCATACTATGTACCGACCCATAGTCCAGAGTCAAATGAATTAATTTAGCTTTGTTTGGAAACTTGATACTGGATCCAGTTGTGGGGAGCTTTTATAGCCAGGGTTAAATGGTAGGCCTGTGCAATATCCACATTTAAACATAACACCCTGAGCCACAAAGTGAATTCATTGTGGTCCAGTTTGCCTAAAGAAAGAAAGTTTCGCCTAAAATTGTTCACTCATGTAGTGTTAACACTCCCATTGTTGTTTGTTGACGTGGCCCTGTTCTGAAGCCTCGGATAGTCAAGTTCTGAATAACAAATTGAGTCACCTTTTAGTGGGAAAGGAGCTCAAGTTGCTGGTTTTCTCACGAAACAGCCGATGGACGAAATGACATGTAGATATGATATGATGCTTTAAGTGCTTCCAGAAATAAGCAGTTGCTATTTGAGGAAAACAACAAAACTATGCGTTTTGAAGGTGGATGCCACACTTATTTTGTTGAGAACAAACCAGAATTAAAACACAAAACATTGCCCTGCATGTCTTGAGTTTATCCTTTAAGATGTATTGTAATATTTGAAACAATGGGTCCTTGATTCAGACAGAGGTGGACATACACGGTACTCTCATTTCTAGCCCCATTGATTTGTTGGCAGCATATTGCTGGTAGATTCTATCAGCTATAGCTTTCATGTTGTGATGACGATGTCAAGTGGCCAGGGTTTAAATACAATAAGTACACCCCTATGGAAGGGCCTTGGTTTTTAACAAAGTGAGAAATAAGACTCAGCCCCGCTCCAATATTTATGTACATTTCCTAAAGTGCTTATTTCATCAGGAGATAATGAAACGTAAACTTGTGTATAGCCTGCATTGATATATCTGATAACTTGTGATTCCTGTTGATTATTTTACTCCTGACAAAGTCATACAGTACACAAAGAAAGCCTTTTTGTGCTTAGATTCACCCCTACATTGTCAGTTTGGTGGTACAGTTATATATCTTTATTAATCTCATGAGTTATTCTGAAAATGTAGTATCCATATTCTTTTATTTAAGAGTTGAAACTGAGACTTTATCATGCTCATCAGCCATTCAGCTACATTGCATGCCATCATCAGCAATGTCGAATACTATCCTCAAGAGAAGCGAGCGGGCGGGCGGGCGGGGGGGAGAACAAGAAGCATATGGCAGCGTCTGAAATAAACTTGAGGAGGGTTCTGATGAAGATGGCTCACGTTGCAATCTTCCACAGAGGTTTTGTTGACTGTTGTGCAGGGGAGAGCTCATCAGTATGAAGGAGAGAAATGTGAATACGCAGAGACGAGGGGCACTGCAGTGTATCTGCTCATTAGGTGGGCGACGCTGTAATTCAGAGAGCGAGCAGCTCTGCAATCAGGGGCCTATTCATTAGCATGGGGGGCCCGCTTTCATCTGTAACCACTTGAAGCTGCCAATCACCGAAGCGGACGCATGACATGATGACAAAAACGGGGCGGCTTAAATGCTCAGGGATGCTTGTGCATGCAGAGAAGACATGCCTAAACGCTGCCTCGAGCTCTTGTATCTGACAGGGACTTTAATGGGGAAGAAATGTGCGTTTTTACAGTGTAGTGCTGGCAGGTGGCCCAAACTGTGTCAGCCTGATAATCATCTCTCTGCTAAGCATATTGACGGCTTTTTGTTCTAAGATTTCACAAGGAGGAGCATCGTTTTCCTGAACAGGTTTCCTCCTGGATTGAATTGATTAGAAGTGATGCGGGGAGGGGAAAGTTTGGTTTTTAGGTTAAGTTTAGGAAAGAATATGAGTATTCCATCAGTCTTTTATGTTACAAGTTGTGCTCTTCTTCCTCATGCTCTTACCGTACACTCCCACACAAAGACACGCATACATCATGTACCTAAAAAGGATGCAGACACACACTCGCATACACCTGGTCTAGTAAACGTTTGGGGATCTTTAATTAAATCTCTGAGTGGTATAAGGGAACCATTGTGTGTATGTTTTTATCTGCTGTAGTCCTGTTCCTCCACAAGCAACACGAGAAACACGGCCGTTACTTGAAACTGTATTATGCAGATGTGATCGAGCTCTTTCTGTATTTTTACTCAAATTAGTTGTGTGTTCACCCGTTTTAATTCCTCAGAGAAAATGTGTTCACTACTAATCAAACGTAAAAAAAAAAAATAACCAGCAGCCTAAACAATCAGGGTATTTCCCCACTAAATCCTTTAAAATATTAGTTTTTTTATGTAGGGAGTTGAAGAATACAGTACTAAAGTTTCAACAATACGCTTAACCAGCATAACCAGGTAAATTCACTGCACACATACAACCCTGTATGTAGTTAATGTTACACCCATTATAATCAAATATATGATAGCCATAATCATAGCAATTAAAGATGGCCACAATCTTATACCTTTTCTGTCTTTAAAATAAATACTAATGTCTGCCAACTGCATGCAAATGAGGTCCACAGCACTTGGCAAACAGCCAATCAAATTGCAGCGGGGCAACTGGCAATCAGTCGTGTCTAGATGGTCACCCTAGATATGCGAAACAAATCTCAGGAAACTTACTGCCTGTCAACCTATCCTAACTAATCGGTTGAGGTCAATGCCTCACCTCAGCCATCTCGCGAGAGTTTCGCAAATCGAAGGTTACCATCTCGACACAACCGTGGCGATCAGCTTTGTGCATGTACATTGTTGCCCACACTCGTAGCACTTGAGATTGTGAGTGTGAGGCTATCCGCAATTAGCGGCCTCTGGAGCCAAGCGCAATTAATAACACCGTTTAAGATAAACAGAGTGCAGTATATAGGGTTTACCTTTGGAAAAAAAAAAAAAGTAGGCTTATTGCAAGGTAACAGAAAATATTGCTACAGAATTCCCAATGTGACCTTTAGATAGCTTGGTAATTATCCGATTGATTGATTAGTTATTTCAAGCTGATGAATTAGCCCATTTTACCTTATTGCAGATACACCGTATAAAATCTGTTAGGCAGACATATATAAATTTGAAGCTGGTGCATGAAGCTTCTTAGCTTAGCTTAGCATAAAGACTAGAAATGTGTGGGAAACAGCTAGCCTCCACTCTGTCACTATTTTTATGGTGCAACAATCACTGTGGATGCAGCACTATTTCTTGGCTGGGAGCAGTTGACACAAACAAAATATACCGTGTCATTTTTTAGCTTTAGAGTCGCTGGTGTGCAGATTTATTCATTGCATATTTGGACCGAGCCAGGCTAGTTGTTTCCCCGTTTCCAGTTTTTGCTAAACTAAGCTAACTGGCCGATAGCCTTTCAATCTTATCTAACGCTTTGGAAGCAAAGCATAAAAGCATATTTTTCAAAATGTTAAGCTATTGTTTAAAGAAAACAAATGTAATGGATCCCGTTGTGTAAGTTATGTGTTTATATAGAAAACATATACATGTATACTGGCAGACACAAAAGCAACAGATTTTCAATCTGTTCAATAGATCTTTCAAATAGCAATGTCTCATCCAGCATCAGATATCTTGTATCAATGCTGGGCTGCTGCTTGTTCTCAAGATTGTGAAGCTAGAAGTGCATGGGCGTGGCATACCCTGAATTTACTTTAGTGGTTAAAAAATAAAGGGGGCACATTGATCCAGTTTGGAAAATCTAGATCGAATGATATCTTTTAACTCAAAGTATTCCATTCATTCTTAACATTGCAGCTCCTTAAGTGCTGTCAATCAATGTAACAACTGTAGATAATCTGTGTTAAAAGGCCTCGTAAAAGCCAACAAGCTGCCAGATCAATGGCCACGCTTTCACAGTAGTACATTTCCTGTTACGTACAGCATGTAAATTGGAGATGAAGTGCAGGACATTGTGCTCAATAATAGGTTACTGCAAGTTCTTGGGCCTCTGACAGCCGACCTTTTGATTTTTGTGGCACTTAGTGTGAAAATAGTGCCCCAATGTAATGTGGAGATGCATTCACATTTATGTCTTAGAAAACGTTCATTTCTCCTGACATTTTTAGCCTCTCACACACACACACACACACACACAGACACACGTAACAACACTCTCCCTCTTGCTCTCTCTGCACGAGTAAATTAAATCCTGATCCTCAATTATTCAAACACTAACATTTTCATAACGGCTCTGATACATTTTTATTAAACTGTAGCAGTATTTACAATGTACAATCACTGAATTATTTCATTTCAAGACACATTTAAAAGTGCTTTTTTTTTTTCAAAAGTGAAGTTTTGTTCTGAATAAATAAGGAGTTTTCTGACAACAATACAACAACAAACAACAGTAAAGCTGCAAACGTGCTCATCACCAATACAAAAAACAAATGCTGAGGTTTTACTGTAATACTGCTACAACACTCCCTGTTTTCATGCTGCAGCAAAATCATTAAAATACGTCGAGTGGGAAAACAAAAGGAAAACAATCCTGACCTGATGCAATGTTTTGAGTCCCATCAAGAAGAGGAAAAATGAAATGTAAGTGGTCTTCTTATCTCCCATGTTGGTGTGAAGGTGAGCCATTTCTCCACAGTCTGCTGTCTTTTCAAAGACTGTCTCACAGCAAAGAAGAATCCAACTGATTGAAAACAGATCGCCGAGGTCCTGCATGCCCCGAGGGGTTAGGCTCCCAAACAGAGCAGATTACTGACAGTACGTCCCAAAAGGATTCTTTTTTTTTTTTTCTCACAACAGCAGAACGGTGACGATGCAGGAGGTCAGCGGCTGATAGGAAGCTGTGGTAAAGAGATGGAGGGATGGGTCAAGTGGCCCGGGGCGGCGAGGACGGAGAAGGGATGAGCTGCATGAAGAAAAGAGAGGCCGCGTGAGTTTATGGAGCAACGTGAGCATGGTAATGTAATTTAGTTCAAGAAAATTCTGCTGACGACGGATAAAACAACAAACTCCTAAATGTTGAGTGAAGCCACAGAGACTTCAGGATACATTCAGAATGCGTATTTCTGAAACTACAATGCAGTGTTTCAAACTTAGGCCTTCAACACTTTATCATAATGTCCTTTGTAATACTTTCAAGTCATTTTAATGTTATAGCCCCAAATCACTGTGTGGGATTTTACATGTACATGTAAGACCAAAATACTGCTTTAATACTTGTTTTGCAAATATTTATCATTTTTTATTTTTGAATTTTGGTCCTTAACATGTATTTTTCTAATACTTATTCATACCCTTATTCTAATGGTTATTCTTTCTTGCAAACTAGCCATTTAATCACAACCTATTTCACCCTGTATCTCACTCTCATTGTTGTACTACTCCATAGTATATCATTGGATTATTATCACTGATGCCTTAATATGTAAGTAGCATTTTACTTTCATAGTTGGTGGAGATTTCGCTGATTTGATCTATTATAGATACAGTTGGGCACATCTATGTGTAACAGTGCATCATATTTTCTGAACTGATGTTTTTATGTTAAGTCTTAACCTGTAAAATAGCTAGTAACGACAGCTGTCAGATAAATGAAGTAAAGTACAATATTTCCATCTGAAATGTAATGTAGTAGAAGTTAAAAGTAGCAGGAAATAGAGATACACAAGTACAAGCACCTCAAAAAAAGTAAATGTGCTACGTTACTGATTAGCTAATTATAGTGATTGCTATTTAACAAATGTATAATTGTTGTGTGTGTTAATTGGCTAACGTCCCTAACAAAGTGGCACTGACTTAAAGACCCTTAAACTCACTGTCCAGGTATCCGTGCAGGGCCAGCAGATGTGGTCGGTCCGGGCTGCTGAACGGTGAATAGTGGATATCGTCTGGCAGCGACGGAGGCATCCTGGACATCGGAGCGCTCTGAGAGAAGCCGCTCTGAGAGAAGCCACTCTGAGAGAAGCCGCTCAGAGGCGGCTGCTTTTTGTGTCGAGCTCGGCAGTTCTGAAACCAGACCTGGTGAAATAGTTCAGATAGTAAACATGCAGTAATCAGGGAGGGATATACTCAACAACAACACTGTGGCAATGAGGGTTTGAGTGTCGTTCCTCTCACCAGACCTCAGTTGTTTGTCATTCCAGTGTGGTGTGGGAGGATTTTAGCCATCAGATTAATGGTGTTAGAGTGTAACCTACAATGAAACTACTCTGATTGTTTTTCTCAAAGCATTTAATTGGTCTGGGTGTCATCAGAGAGTTTATGTATTTAAAGTGGTCTAAATGAGTTCCCACACACATCTGAGGAGTCACAGGTTCATTCAATTGGGATAAAAATGGAAAGAAAATGAAAACTTTCTCAGAATTTGCTCTTTTCTTTTGAAATACCAGAAACTTTACCTCGTCTGGTCTCCAAAACTCCTTCAAATCTGTCAATGTCAGAAGGAAAACCTGGTCCCAGGTAGACAATGCTTCATTTTAAGGAGCTACAAGCGAGAACATTTCTGAACTCTGGGGGACATTTTCTGGATTTAGGGGATTATTTGTCTAAAAAGATGTGAACATCTGTTATTATTTGTCTCATTCCACTAAATATCTCACAACCCTTTAAAAGTATTTCAACTCCAAGGTTTTAACTACTTCAAAAATTGATGCTTTAGTGTTTTTTAATCTTATGTTTTATTATTTCCTACCTGTATGACTCGTCTGCTCAGTCCCGTCATTTCTGCCAGTTTCTGTAGAGTCTGAGCGTCAGGGTTGTTGTCCTGAGCGAACTGAGACTGCATCACCTGCGAGGACACACAGTCATGAATCCACACACAAACATATATATATATATATATATATATATATATGTAATACTACACTGACTGCAATAACACACACACACACACCTGCAGTTGCTCTGCAGTGAACGATGTCCGCGCCCTCTTGGCTGGTTTTGGTTGGCAGTCCTGATCAGAGGGCAGCGCTCCCTCCAGAGTGAGTCCTGTCCCTTTAAGAGAGCACAATCTCAACAGTTATGTTCCTTCTCCCCATAATTACATTTGAGTCAGCATATTGTAGAGTTACACAAAACAACATTTGTCCAAACAACCCATGTAACGCAATTAAGATGTTTTCTTGCCAACAACCGCACAGTCCAAAGTATGTATACAGAGTCTAGTCCATGTGATCAGTAAGGTTATTATGAATTTTAGGATCCATATAGAACACAACTTTTGCTTTTTAGCTGTCACATGGTGAGCTGATGGTGAAATAACGCTTTCTTCCTCTTACTGTATTTGATGTGTGATTTTGTTAGAACTCCTCAAAACGTCCAGGTAACCTTACAGATGTAGCAGGTTCATAATTTAATGTTGGGTGAACAACCACTGTTCAGACTCCCACATATGTATCTTTAGTTAGAGAAGTTAACATCAAATCAAATGGTATTTCATGTTGAAAATAAGAAATTTAGAGAATTGCATTTGAAAATGTTCTAGTATTTTAATATTTCACTTAATAATAGTTACGTGACTGCAACAAAGAGCTGGATGTTGTCATCCAGAGTGGAAAAAGCTCCTTGAGAGGAAACTTAAAGGGAGACTTGGAAACCTAAGAGATCAAGACTTGCCAAAATATTTTGTTCCATTTATTGACTCTTGCATATTTTTGTTGGTACTCCAATCTGGATCATTTGAGACGCACGTTTGATGTCGTCTGTTACCGTTTTCTGCAGCTCGGCGGAGGTTGTCCAGCATGATGTCGTAGTGGCTGCGGCAGAGCACCCTGCCCTCCACGAGGCCGAACTCCTCCCCGGTGGACAGCTGCCTCTTGCAGGAGAAACAGGCGAAACAGGCCAGGTGGTACACGCTGCCCCGAGCCCGCCGCACCCAGTCGCTGGCGTACACCTGCCGGCCACACTGGCCGCACTTAGTGCCGAACCTACTGTGAGGAAGGAGAAGTAAACGGGCAGGTGAAGGTCGGCTGTAGGTTGCAGACCTCAAGAACAGATGTTCAGATCCTTCACAGAATCGTTTAATATGGAGTATCTGCCAACCAAACCCTATTCAATATTTGTTTATTTTTACCTTCATATTACAGCTACACAGCACACTGAGGCTACAGTTACATTACATTTAAATAGTAAAACTAATAAAGCAATTTGAGGCAGAACATCAGAAATTGTATCATCCATCCCATTATATTTATAGTTTGCTGTATATTTTGTATGATATCTCTGCAGAGGAGTGTTATTGTTGATTTGTTGTGGCAGGGAACTGTGGACAAGAGTCAGACCACCTCTCTTCCTCTCCAGAGTGAACTAAATACTGAAGTTCAGCTGCAGCTTTTCAACCAACAGCATCTCTGCGTCTGTGAGTCTGGGTGTCTTGCTTCTATAAGGGTGGTGGTGGTGAGGGGGCTTTTTAAAGTCTGTGTCCAAAAGCTCATTGTCTTTTAATCCGTCCATGCTAATGGAGCGTCTGTATTTCCAATGAGGTTTCTATGTGTCAGTAAGTCTGTGATAGTGTGATTAAAGACAACTTTATTAAGCACCATGTGAGCACAGTATTACAAACATGTTGCAACACGTTCCCAACTACGAAGCTTGGTCAAATCCGCAAATATTGCAGTTAATATTGGACATCAGTGGTGCAAATTTTCAAACCAATTGTCATTCAATCAAATTACCAAAACTAATTGGCATGCAGTGGGAGGTTTAGTGGAGTAGTCCACTTTGCCTGGTTGGTAATTCACCTAGTGTGCATTCATCTGTCCTTTTACAGTCAGTAAAAACTTGGTTGTGTTAGTATATATACAGTATATATTCTTGTAGACCAAAAGCCCATCATGACCATTATGCAGAACATATTGTTCAATGAGGAGCCAAATCCTATATACTTGAATCCAAAAATATATATTGGGATGCAAAGATCAATTTGCTGTAAAATACACAGAAAAATAAACTAAATGATGTCCAATAATGAATCATTGTTCTTTTTCCGTGGTGAGCGTCAGACAGCAGGTTGTCTGTGACGTTGGGTGGGTTGCCAGGTTGATTTATCGCACCTGTCACTAGAAATTCATTATTCTTCCATTCAGGTGTAAAGGTGAAGTGTTTTATAAATTAGCTCTTAAATGTTTTTTAGATAGTCTGAAATGTCTTGTAAAAAACGTTCACTTTTATCAGGATTGAGAAGCATTGAAAAATCATCCTGCATATGGTTTCCAGAAATGTTGTTTTTATGCATGTTTGATTTGTCTGCATGGCTTTTTATTAACGTGAAATACAACAGGAAGGATGCTCTTCGAGTATTGTATCAAAAGCATTTGTCCCTTATTGATCGTTAACATGAATTTGGTGATTCAATAGGAGATTTTTTTAAGTCGCAGTTAAACCTCGTGGAAACACGAATATTTAGGTAGAAAACGCTCCGGTATTATTTTTAATTTGTCTATTTTTTCGCCATAGAGTATAGACCAGTAGGCCCATTCGTTATTTTATTTATTTATTAAAAACATCTGCAGTGAAATTAATTTGCCTCATAACTACAGTGATGAACCATATACAGTAGTACTGTATGCACTGGCATAAACCACATCGGTGTGTCGAAACAAAGCGACCGAGGGAAAAAAATGAACTGTAAATAAATATTTAATTTGATATTTACATTTAAAAGTAAACGCTTCAATAACCTCAGTTCAATTGTGTTAATCGACACATTTGAATTGAACTCCATTCAAAAGATGTTAATCATTTTTAATAATTATAATTTTATATATTTGACATATTTAAGCTTCATATATAAAATCACTGATGATCTAAGAATAAAGGCCTGGTCAGACAGTAACTTTTAATAATATGCTCGCGTCTTAGAAATAATAAATCAGAACAAAGCAGGTTTTTATACCTGAAATAATCCAGTTTGCAGAAGATTTCTTTGTTTTTAACGTAGCAGCTGTTGTGTTGCCGCAGAGACGCTCTGCAGACTGAACACTCCAAACATCCCAAGTGCCAGTTCAGGTTGTTGACCTGTGGAGATTAAAAATGAAATGCAATCACTTACGGACTAATGCACGTCTGAGTGTGTGTGAGCGATAACTCGTGCATTGAGCCTCTCGTCGATGGCATACATCTTATTTCTAATTAACTCAACTAACTCGTTTGATGTGTTTATTTAGTGATTTATTTTTTCTAAAAACCGAAGGAACTGAAAAAAATGCCTTGTAATGCCAGAGCAAAACCATCACCACATTTACCTTCTGCACCTATTTTTGCGCCTATTTTGTTCAAATGAATCTGAGGTGTAAATACAGAAATACAGACTAAAAGTAAAGCTACCAACCAAATTAGGAGACGCAGTTTGAGTTTAAATCTCTTGAAGCTTCGTCGATACATTTTATGATTTCTGAGAGTGTAAATATTGATCACGTTTCCTCTTATTTCTCACCTTCAGCAGGTATCGGTCATGGATCTCCATGCCGCAGCTGGCGCACTGGTTCTTGGCCGCCGGAGAGCAGAGGCAGGCGGCCTCCGACGGGCTGGACTCACCGGACTCCTTCTTCACCTCCGACTTAGACTGCGTCAAAAAAATACGGTTTTATACCAAAGACAAGAATAGTTTCATCGTCTCTTGCTGATTCGTTTCATCGTCTCCTGCTGATTTGTATTAGGCAGATTATTAAGATGGTCACTGAAAAAAATAGTCCGTGAAATATGTCAGACCTGAAGATTCAGTCTTGTAAAAACACTAATAAGCCTATTTAACTTCTTATTTTATTTGTTATAGACTACTGGCTTTATTTTTATCCAGTGACTATTATATATATATATTTATAGTCTACATTGATCATTGACTTACTTACTTACTTACATATCCACGCATGTGCTATGATAAGACAATATGTTATGTTTCATTTACATTTTATAACGCAAATATTTATCTCAGCCTAAAAATGCTGCATTCTTTACTCTAATCCGCAAATTAAAAGCAGATAAATTGAGTTGATGTGGCTGTACTCTCCACGACATCCCTGTTCATACACGCGTACAGCCTTAAGTTACAGTCGAGCCTGGTTTAAACCGGAACCTCTGCCAAACCCAGAGTCCTGCGGTGGTTACCCCGCATGTAAAAAGTCCAGGAAGAAGAAGGAATCAAAGAAGCTTACACCGACTGAAAGACAAAGAAATCAAAAGGTTGCAAAGCAAACTCGTCCAGATGTTTGTGACTCACCATTTTCGGGTCTTGAACGCTGCCTATTTGGAGAGAATATGGAGCTTGCTCTGGGCATTACGCATCTCTGCCCCAACCCACACTATATCCGGTCCAAAACAAGGAATAACAGTTTCTCCTGCATTTAAACCCTGGCAACAAAAGACATTTTGATGCAATTAGAAGAAGAAAAAAACCCTATATATATGATCGATCATTCCTCTTGTGCGCAATAGGAGGCTGTATTCCCATGCAATCAAAACGCAGTGAAAAGAAAGGATGGCACTAAATCTGCAATTAGCGGTGGATTGAAATGCTTCGCTTGTTAAGTGGCAACCCGAGTGTCAATTTCATCTGGCAATCAAGAAAAGGCAACCGAGCCACCAAGCTAAGAGAGAGGAAAAAAGCGGCGCATCCTAATTTCAATAGCTGTATAATCGAAAATCGAAAAATCTCCAAAGTGAAGTGGCTCAATTGAAGATCGGTCTATTCATAACGGACAATGTGCAGAAACTGCAGCTGATCTCGAGGCATAAAGGAGCTTGATTGTGTCGTTGTCATGATGGACCCATTTAAGTACTTGAGGCTCCCCTGGGTGATTACAGCTGCATTCATAAAGTGCCAAAAAATCTGCGTTTAGGAGGCAATCCGGAGTCCGTGTTGTCCTTCATCTTGTCGAAATTAACAGGAATGCAAGATTATGTTAATTACCAGCTAGGGTATAAATATTGGAGGCAGTAAAATAAGAATTGACGGTCTATATGGAAATAGAAAAACATATACTTCATACATGGAAAACCTCCCAAAAACAGCGAAAACATCGTCCAATAAAAGTTTCCCCAGAACATCACAGACAAAATATCCGAATGATTCCGCGAGACATCGTTCTTTAAACAAACTCTCCTCTCTTTTTTTTCTGTATTCAAAACAAAAAAATAATCCAACTTCATTAACTTTGTGGGGATTCAAAAACCCAGTGGCACCAGTGTGAGCCTCAGACTCCGCTGTGGTTCCCTCTCTCCGCCTCGACTCAAAGTTTACACCCAGTTCAGTCAGACAGGATGTGATGCTGCCCATTGGACCAGCAGACCCGCGGGGTTGTACCCTCCTTTCTCTATAGGCTCACACGTAGGCCATGCATTTATGAAAACAACAAAAAAAAAAAAAGATAATAGTGAAAATCTGTCTGGAAACACCCACTAATTATCTTAGATTTCTTTCTTTTTCCGAAAATGGTGGTTTCAGATTGGAGGCCAGAGTTACTTCATTGAAATCACTTCAGTGTATCACTGCTGATTGCAGAGTGATGGAGGGTAAGAGGTGTTGAAGATGATAATGATGCTAGCTAATTATTCAGCATATATATATATATATATAACTTATTTTTTAAATAATGTATTCTTTTTTTAAGTGCACTTTGTCTTGTCCACTTGTCTGTTCTGATCAGTTCAGATGATTTTGAATTCAGGTCAAGTAATGAACCTTTAGGATGCGTCTTTCATTTTGTCTTTAAACAACAATCAGGTGCACAAAGGGTTATTGGTATCTTTAATAGTTCCGCCTGTCTTGTCTTGGCTGGTACTTAAGCAACTTCAGTGTGAAGGACAAAATCATCAGTCAATCAATTGGAGAAATTACATTTATAGAATAAACTCTACTGCTGCACTAAACAAACCTAATCATAAAAAGTTAACATTGGAGGAGGAATGTTTGAGTCAATAACTTGAAATTTAACCAGTTTTAATTTCAACACCCCTTTAATAACTTTTTGCACTTACAATAGGAGATAAGGTTTTGTCTATTGTGTGATTAATAGATTGAAGATTAAGTCCCTTTAATATTTTATTGGTCATATGATGATTTAAGACGGACACTTTTTAGACACATTCTTCGGGTTGGGCTCTTCTGATTTTATTTGTAGAGTCTGGGAGGGGAGATAGTTATTTCTTTCATAGTATTAAGTTATGTTCTTATCTAAATGTTTTGCCAATGAAACTAATTCTGGTGTCCATGTGGGAATTACACATTAAATAACATCCTGTAAACAAATTACTAACTGACAAATAGGTTATCATGCTGCAAGTTGAGGGTATATGTTGTGTGTTAAAGTGAAGTAAAGAGAACTAGGCAATCTGTCCTCTTGATAAATTGACACTTTAGGGATTTAACAGGGGTGACATATTTTCCTTTTGTGTTAAAGGTTTTAAACTGAAACCCCAGCTTTAAATTTATTTCACAATAGTCATTAAACTCCCCACACCTTTAGAGAGAATAAATAGACTTAGAGTAAAGGTTTCCATGAAATCAATGACATTGTAATTCTTATTGATCACTTAAAAAGCATCTCAAACAGCAGAAGTACATTGCCTCAGACTCTTTGTATAGACAGTGTGACACACTTGAGCAGCTCTGTGCATTAACTGTAATTACCTGGTGGAGCAGGGTCAGCTGGAAGTGAGCTGGTCAAGATGAAGGAGGGAAGAGTGTTATTTCTCCTCCATTATGGTCGCTCTTTAGTGATGATGTGCAGGTTTTTGACCAGCTTAATGTGTTTTTTTTGAGACAGTGATTTTTGAGGTATATAATCCAGGGTAGGTAATTATTAGGAGAAGCTGTTTTTAAATTACCATTCACTTCTTAAAAAAGAGTTTAGGGTGACGTAAAGAACATTTGTTGACGTTTATAGGGAGGAATATAAATAGTTCTTAATCAAATCTGAGAATCAGCCAGATGTATGAAGACAATTATAATCCAATAATAATCTAATGACAGGAAGTATTCCATGCTTTTAATTAAGTAAACGTAGAAATACCACAGTGTAAACTATTCTGTAATTACAAGTCCTGCATTCAGAATGTTAGTCAAGTAAAAGTACATCAGTATGTGAGTGCCAAAAGTAAAAGTATTCATTATACAGAATGCCCCAGAATACTGGATTATAGTTTTGCATTAATGTGTTCATCATTTTAATGTTGCAGCTGGCAAAAGGGGTTCATTTTAACTATACTACTGGTAGTTTAATCTATTATACTTCAACATTCATTTGATGATAATGATAGCTGATGATAATTTGTAATAATAATATGAATCTGAAAATGAGTAAAAAAATATTTACCTCCAAGATGTAGTTAAAAAATACCAAAATTGTACTGAGGTACAGTGCTTGAGTAAATGTTGGTGTCATTCAATGTGATCAGAAGCTCCAGAAACTGGAAATAAGTGGACTTTGAGTGGAGGTTATGAAAGTCAGCCCCATATATTTATTAATTTAAGAAATACAACATTGATGAGATTTGAATAGCACCTTTTGTAAAGGTTATCTAGAAAAAAATGCATTGTGCAACAGGCTTTTTAACTGTTTCCTCTTCCTCTTCCTTACAGAATTTCCTCCTTGACGATCTGGCAACATGAAACGCACAACAAGCTCCTGACTATAGTAATATGTGAGGATGGGTAACCTGTTGCATCCCATAGAGCTCTGTGGATGTGTGTGTGTGTGTGTGTTTGTGTGTGTGTGTGTGTGTGTGTGTGTGTGTGTGTGTGTGTGTGTGTG
>NW_022280039.1:9409644-9517859 GCF_004355925.1 Anarrhichthys ocellatus
GTGTGTGTGTGTGTGTGTGTGTGTGTGTGTGTGTGTGTGTGTGTGTGACTGCTCTGTCCTGCAGCCCTTGACCTTCCTTTACACACAGCTGTCTGCGATCCACACAAACAATAAGCGACCAGCACGCTGCCACAATAATTACAAACTCTACCGCATGCTAAAGCTATTAGACTCCTCCAATGGGCCCCAGTGGACAGCTTGATGGCTGGTATGTCAACAATGTATGACGTGTGTCGTCCGCTTGCTGTGGAGGTGCAGAGGAGTTCAAATGAGGGCAAAATCTTTATTTACTGTGCTAAACGTTGGTAAACAACCAGCATTAAGGTGTGGCCCTTTTGTCATAACTGCATAACAATGGTGTTATAACATGCTGGCCTTCACTTAGAGGTAAAGCCTAAAATCTTGAAGGTCTTGGTGGTAAAACAGTGTAATCGAAGCTACTGCTGTAATTTTCAGTGGATTGATTTGGAATATCCTGTGAAGTTGAGCAGCCAAAAGACGTCATGTGACAACTAAATAATAGGAGGAATTATTTTTTTGCTTTGATTTGCCAGAAGTTAGTTTTCTCCTCCTGTCACAGGGGTTTGACTCCTTTTTCTGAAGCAGTTTCAACAGTTTTTAGTTATTACTTCTCAGTAGGCACTACAATCTGAGATTGAGGTCTTAATAAAATCAATCAATGAAAAAAAACATGTAGCCTAATTTAATTTAAATATCTTCTCAGCTGGGTTTGTCCATTAAATCATCACTACTATGCTGCAGCGTTTGGTATGAGGGGTAACAGCAACCACTTTGGTGGCAAATGTTAATTTATAACATAAAATAACCCTTTTATCTTGATATCAAACAATACTTAACTTGTCATCTTCAAATATCAGATTCAGTTTCCTCATGATTAAAGTCCCTAAAAACGACATTATTGTCATGATGCAGATTAGCTGAGTTTTAAAGGAGCAGTGTGTAGGATTTAGTGGCATCTAGGGGTGAGGTTTCACCAAGCATGTAGAACTACGGTGGCCTTCAGGTAACAGGTAAGTGTTAGGTTTGTCCATTCTGGGCTACTGTAGAAACATGGTAGTGCAACACGGGAGACCGAAGAGGACCTACTCTCATGTAGATATAAACGGCTTGTTTTAAGGTAACGAAACCACAAAAATACCTGAATATAAGAATAGTTGTGTTTCCGTTACCTTAGAATTAGATGTTTATACACAGAGCCAGCCACCATGTTCCTACAGTAGCCCAGACTGGACAAACCAAACACTGGCTCTAGATAGGGCCTTTGCCTTTTCAAGTGTGTCCTACACACTTGGCACACGAGAGATGTTTCAGTTTGTTGCAATCTGCAACATTACCACAGGATGCCACCAAATACTATACACTGCACCTTTAATTAATCAGAAATAATCATTTTTTTGGTTCAAAACTTAAATTAGCTTGTTGCTTATTGAGATATGTAAGATTTGGGACTATAGTGACCTATCATAATATGATTCTTGATTTTTCTCAAGGTCAATTCTATTAGTTCAGTAACCGATTGTAAGTCTATTTTATGCTTGTGTCGTGTATTTGATACAGTGAAATGTGATTCTTTACAGTAGATCAAACATAATTTGTGTTTCGTCATTGTTTATTCCACAGCTATGTTCAAAATTGCAGCTGATAATGAATTTGAGAAAGGGAAATAACAAATGAAAAAATGACTTTTACAACAACAATGCTTAACATTTACTTCCTCCTATAACAATGTTAATCTGTATTGTCCTTGTTGAATCGATAAATAGTGTAGATACATATATTTGTGATTATGATATTACATGGTCAAGCATGAACAACAATGTCTTCTCTTCTTCAGGTCGAGTGCATGCAGTTCATGATTTTCTCCATCTCTCAGCTTTCTGTAATTCTTTTGGTCGAGGTGCAGACAAAATGCAATGTGCATGATTCATACCTCCTTCTTCCAATGGTTACATGTTACGGAGAACCGGCACAAAGCCACGTAACAGGGATGACTGATGCTCTGCTTGGCATGTTGGCTGAAAGAAAATGTTTGGAGAAGGGCGGAGCGAGCCCTAAACGCAACACCGAGGTCTTATCTTGTTTCCGTAGAACTTCTGCCACTGAAGTCCATGTGAATATTGTTAGATGTTTGAGATACGAGTTGGATCAAGGCCAGGCTGTGTGAGAACAGGGCTTGAAAATATTCATTGCTGCAACTGTGGTTTTGGTCTACCTCCTATGTAAACATGTATTCCCAACTGATTCCCTATGTGATACCCCAAAGTAATGGTTGATGGTTTAAATTCCTAAAAGTAAATAATAAGAAGTTGAAACATTAGCTAAAAGCATGGCTAAACAGTTAAAATACTTAGCTAAAACTAATGAATAAACAATCAAAATCATTGTAATAGTTAGCCAAATACCCATTGATACACTCTGAATTAGTTATTTGAAGTAGTTAAAAGTGAGGAACAAACAGTTTAAATAGTTCAAGAATAAACACTCCAAATAGCTTGAAGTGATGGATAAATGTTGAAACTAAAGTGGTAATAGTAGCCTGCGAACATGACCGAGGCAACAAACAGACAATTCAATTGTATGAAAACAATGTTGTGACAATAACCACTTTTGTTTATTAGTGTTAAAAAACACCCGGTTGATAATTCATGTGTTTGTAGGACGATGGAAGGATACAGATGATGGGCTATATGAGCTCATCTGAAAGGCCTTTTGGGGTTTGTCACACAAAAAATGTTGGGAATCACTGCTGAAAGGTGCTTTGGCTAGATGTGTTCACCAATTGTTTGTTTAAATCCTTCTTGGTGATGTGTGCATGAAAATGTACGATTTTTCAGAGGGAGTAACTGCTGAGGACGTGAAGAAGCACATGACTAATAGCAGAAAACTCAGACAGCCAGTGAATGTTTGCCTATAGGGAGCTTGTTGCAGAATCAGTTTGACATTTGTAGCGTCCAACATTCAACAGGCTGCATCTACTCTGAGATCAAACCCATCTAGATTACAGTCCTGCAGCCAAGCTTTCAACAAACAAAGGAAATGGCACATTACACCATCCCTTTCTCTGAAAAGTTGTATTGGAGAGAGAAAAAAAAACCCTCCAGATATTTAACAAATACAAGTTTATTTGGAGTACAGACAAAGAAAAATGAAGGGCTTTTTTTCAGGGCTTGCACTCCATATGACAGCAATTTGGGGGTATTGTGTATTTTGGCCCAAGCGTGTGGTCTATGATAGATGACAGGAGAGAAAATCACGAGCCGCTGGCTTGAGCACAGACACGCAAATTGCTTTCAGCTGATTGCCGTATTCTGCTTGATATTTATCAAGTGGATTACAGTATGCCTCTTTATTTACAGCCAGGAAGCAGCTGATCAATTCCACTAACGGAGGGAAGAAAGACGCTGATGTTTTTCCTCTGCTGGGTGAAAGAACAAACCCCTCAAGTGGCCAGTGAGCACTGTGAAATTAAGTGTATCCTCTATTGCGTCTTGTTTTACCACACCAAAAGAGACAACATCCAGAAACACAGATGTCTTGAGATTATCCCGAACCCACACTGATATTGGTTTGTGATGAAACTGAATTTGGAAATGTAGCCCCGGTGTAAAAGTAAGAGATTAAAAGACGTTAGTTGCTAATCCCTATAAACAACTTTTGTATCCATATAGAATCACAGTCAACAGGACAAGATTTTGGCATCGGAAGAATTCTGGTTTCTGTTTGTAGTCTGAGGCTTTGGTTGAATGCAGGTAAACAGTCTGTTCACCAACTCCAGTCATGCACCTCAAGTTGCTAATCGGACCGTAAACAATGAGCAGCCCACGGAAAAGGAAGTCTTGGCTTGGATATCTGCCGGCTTCACTGGAACCCCAGAACTACAGCCCTGTGCCTTCAGAGGCTTATCTAAGCGATGAAGTTGGATGGAAATAATTCAGTTTGGCTTTAAACTAGAATTAGTTTAGTTTAATAAAGAAAGAGAGAATGGTTAATTGAAAGATTCCGAAGATGTCGTCACAAACAAAGTAGGATGTAAATAGTTGAATTAGTTAAAATAGTTCAATTCTGAACAATATTGAAGGCTTTGGAGTGAACTAAATAAAAAAACACATATTGTGCCTTTAGTTTCAGCTGTTTTGTTAGATTGGTTACTGTTGGTATCAGTCAGTGCCACCTGTGGGGATTGGTCAGAGTTCAGGAAGAGTGAGGGAGAAAGAAAAAACAC
Organism: Anarrhichthys ocellatus; assembly: GCF_004355925.1. Taxonomy (NCBI): domain Eukaryota; kingdom Metazoa; phylum Chordata; class Actinopteri; order Perciformes; family Anarhichadidae; genus Anarrhichthys; species Anarrhichthys ocellatus. Next base: position 9,413,888 of record NW_022280039.1, read on the forward strand.
GAGAGACAAGAAGAAAGAAAACTGAGAAGCAGTGTAAAAGAAAGATAAAGCAAATTTAAAATAGTAGCAGTAGGTAGACACCAACACACACTTTTTCTCTATTTAATCTCGTTTAATTAGCCTCAATGTTAGTGTTTAGTTTTGTGTTTGCACAAACCTGAATTCTGTGCGTAGCAGTTAGCCGATAAGCTAGCGGGAGTAAAGATGCTAACTGCTCAGCAGCTACAGGCTGCTAATTAAGCGTCCTGTAGCATCGGCTAGCAGCAGTTTATTTAAGCTAGCTTGTACTACTAGTAGGTAACTCGAGTAAGTGAGTCTGTGTGTGTGAGTGTGTGTGAGTCCAATGTGGGTTTTAGAGTCTGGTGAATTATTTGAGCTGATTTTGCTACAAGGAAAAAGTGGTAAAATGGAGAGAAAAATAGATTTTGCCAAATAAACCCGAGAGGATTTTTAGGTGTTTGTGGTATTATTTTGTAACCCATTTCAGTTTTGCATATTGTTTTCAGGCAATTAAGTGATTTGCTAATTTTAATAGAGTTTGATAAGTGCAATTTGTGTTTTTGTTTTCTTTCAACTGAAAGGGTAAAAAGTAATAGTCAATAAACCGTTCATTCCAAATAATATTTTTCTGGAATCAGTTATTAAGAATAGAGCAAACTAAACTTGAGTCGATATACTGCTTAGTTTGACAGTTTCTTTCTTCAAGCCAAGTTTTCCACTTCACAACTTTAATAGTCGTCAGATTGCCATACTGCTCACACTACACAACTTGCTGTCTTGTAGTTGTGAGTCTTTTAAGTTGTTCACACTACATGACTGACTGGTGAGACAGGGGATCACACACACATTAAGATCTTTCACAGGAGGAATCCCCGAAGGTCTCCAAACTTAATTTTGTCACGCAAAAACACACACTGGTTGAGTGACACTGGCGCAGCGATGCTATTTGATGTTGCAGTCGGCATGTTTTTACATAACTGCCTGTTTCCACATGTCATGACTATTAACCCTATGCAGATCAGTCACATTTTATGCAAACGTACAGCAACTGTGGTGCAACAACAACCTCGGTCCATTTTGCAAATGCAACACATAGAGTAATATTCCTATTTTTTAAAGGCGTCCCCATCCTCCAGATTTCCCCTCAACCTATGTCTTGCGCTCTCATTGGCTGGAGCTGCCTGACAGACTCCCCAACAGGTCCCGATATTCAGCCTGCTAGATATCTGGAATGTGTCTGCGGTGCATCATCGGCGAGCGACAAGCCAACGTAGATTTGCTTCTGATTTGTTTTTTTTTGCCAGGAACTCCAAAGACTGTTGTCGCGTGGAAAATCAGGGCTAAAGTCGAGCAGTGTCAACACGGCATTAGAAAATTGAGCCCAATCAACCCATCATTGCAGTCTAAAGTCAGCTATATCAACGAAGGCACAATATAGAGTGACATACATATATTTTTTAAACCTACAGTAACACACTTTTTGGCCACTTGAAACAACTACCCATGGCATATTTGGCATACATACATACATACATTACATACATGGCAATTTCTTTTAGCAAACAATTGCTTATTTACACATTAAGCCATTACAGAGCAACATTATCATTCATTTGGAGTTGTGTTCCTGTCCACCTGATGCATGTTTGTCTAATATTTATTGTCATTTAGTTCAGTGTTTGGTCTCTAATGACTTCTGAGGGAAATATCTGCCTATTTATCAGCTAAATGCTTCACTATGTTCGCCAGCTAGTCTGACAGAAGTTTTTTTTAATATTGTTTCTACTTACCATCTTTGTCTCAAGCTCATGTTTTTCATTCTGAAAGCTTTAAAGGGGCAATCCACCGATTTCACACAATACGTTTACTTGTCATGAAGAGTTCTACTCAGCCTGTGAAAACAGTTGTATAATGTCCTCTATCTGGTGGAGCTTTCTAAATTCTCAGAAAATAACCATCGTGATATGATCAGGGTTAACTCAGTTTTGGCTTCAAATGTATAACATAAAGCTTGTGTTAGGGGTGAGGAGTTCAGAGCTAAAAGTCAGGATATCTCCCCACTTCTGCTGCCTTGATTTTTATCTTTCTTTTGTCAATCTGTTTCTCACTGAATCGTTGAAGTACCCCTTGCAAGCAAAAAAGGTTGGACTATCCATTAGCAAAATGCTGAACCTCTTCCAGCTTCAGGGTCTGTGATCTGTTGCTACGCCTTACCTCTAACCTCCTTTCATACAGCATAAGGGAATTTGACCTCTCAACCTCCCAGACGAGAATTTCTGTGAGCAGCACGTTATTTGTTTATTGGATATATGACAAGGACGTGGATGTGTGTGAGAGAAGTTTATTTTCCCCATTGGCAATGACAGAAAACCGATCAAAGGAAGTAGAAATTTAGTATCTAATTAAATCAGCTTCCTTTAGGAACAATCATTCCACAGCCAAAATATGATAATACACACAAAGTTCAATTTCGTGAACCTGTTGTGATCGCTCTGTCTGATTTTAATTTAGCAGTTTATCTTGCCTCTCTGATCAGTATCCAGCTCTTGATATGTTTGAGGACTCAGGCCAATGTCAAAGATTAGCTACTTACCCAATCAGGTAACCAGCTCCAGAAGGAAAATTACCTCCTTCCGACCACTTGCACTCACCTGCAGTGACCCGGAGCAATCAGAGGTGAACGGGGCTCCTAATCACGGAAAAAAACCTCCTTTAGGTCAGTACACGCACAGCCCACACACGGCACCACCCAACCTCCTCCAACACCACCTCCCCCACCTGACAGGCCAACTCCCGAGTTCAAGTGTTTAAACTGTCACATCAAATAGGTTCAAACGTGGAGATTACTTGTGCAGGACGCATTGTGTGTTTAGTTTGATGCCGACTGCAATATCCTGCAGCACTGCTGATCCTTGCAGCTCTGGGTGTAGAGTGGCGGAGTCGAGCTGTGTCAAGTAGGGGTGGCTGGTGCCGGGCACGCTCGCACTCCGATCAGTAAGAGGAAGTATGGAAGGTGGGACAGGAAACAGAGGAGTGTTTTAGTAAAGAGCGGTATTGCTCAGAGCACAACCAGGACTCCCTCACTATTTATTTTGATAGGAGTAACCCTGGTCCTTCAGCAGGAGCATGTGTTATAAAGCAGAGAGTGCACACGGTGGCATAGTTAATTTATCCATTTTAAGACTTATGGTACCTTCTGGTTGAGTGACACGTGGATGGATACTCAGCTACGAGTGTTTGCGTTTCATGGACCCTTAAACTTGTGAGGGCCTGAAACCGTGAACACTTCAGATGTGGTGAGTCTGCAGAGTGACTAAATTACAGTGAGGGGACTCTTGTGTTTTTCTATGGTGAACCGTGCCAGCTCTCAGACAGCTGATGAATGAGTCCGAGTCTCGCTCCTCCCACTGATCTCAGATCCTTTGTATAGCCTGTAGTGTAAAAGGCCTGAGGACTGTGAACACTTGGGGCCCAGCTCACAGTACAATGTGAGGACCCAGTGACTGATCATCTACAGCAGGGGGTTGGCAACCTTTTCATGAGGTATTTTAAGATGATATATTTCTACCTGCCTACTGTTGGGTAGTCATCATGATGATATTATGCGGCTGGCAGATAAGAGCCCACTTTTTTTTATGCTGTTCAACAAAACAATGAGCTAAATGTGCAAGCTCCATACGGCTAAGGGGGACGACAGAGTCGGATGATAAGTCTCTGTGGGTTTGTCACCTTTCACATTACACATAGTCATTTAATACATTGTTTATGCACAATACCGACTAGTGCAGGCCTGAGTACAGTTGATTAATTCCAGCACTGATGAATGGACCACCAGCTGACTCCAGAGGAGGTCTGTCCTCCTTTTACAATCAGCTGCTTCTTCAGACAGTTTTAATGATACCTGGTTGGCTGTTTTAAGGACCTACCGCTGTGTGTCGGAAAAAAACCCATCTGAGATAACACATGATGCCCGTTGCCTGTACGCCTATCGCCTCTCCGTCAGTTGGGTCGGCTTGTTCCCCAACTGGACAGGAAGTCTGCTAATCTGTAACCCGATCCAGGGGGGGGGAAGACGTCAGGAACAAGCCTTCAGTGCTTTCACCAATCGTATTCATCACCAGAGCCGGACCGAGGCTCATTTAGAGCGGGAGCATATAGCTTAACTAAACATCTTCGCCATAAAATAAATGCTTCCAGGTTACTCCCAGTCCAGGTTCCACTCAGAGGAGCATCTGATCTCAATTACCAGGAGTGCTATAGGAAGCAGCGAGCCTCGGTCTGCAGGCTGAGCCAACAGCACCATGGCAACCCGCAGCACGTCTACGAGCCCTGCACCGATACGAGTCCCTTTCAGGCACTTGTACGGCGGGGGAATGATGATTTGATAATTAGTTCCTGATGCCTCTCATTCTTTTTCATATCAATCATGTCTAGGAAACAGAATGTAACTCAGATATAGTTTGAAGCTGCAGCGGTTGGTTGGTAAACTGAAAGTCCATTGAAGAGTGATGTATATGGATGCTCTACAGTCGCTCCACTCGGTTTTTCCATTGTGACATTTCAACACTAAACAATGAAAAGAAAAAAAAGTTCACCAAGCACTGACAGTCATGAGCATGTTTTAAAATGTATTGAGAGTGGAGATATCACAATTGTGTTACAGTTTCCAATAATTATGGGTTTTATACATTCCTACAGTTCCCAGAAATCCCCTGTTTAATCAGTGAGAGGGGTAAAATGACTTAATGCTACATGAAAGTGCTCCTCCTACTTCTAAGATTAAAGGTTTTACTTCTTTTTTTTACTTTAAGAACCAGATCAGTGTTCCTTTGTACTGCAGTGGCAACTTAGTTGAAGAAAGCACATATAGGACTATTAAAATATATTTCTTAAAAGGTCAAATCTTTATTGAAACGCACAAAAAGCCAGTTCAAGGCCTCAGGCAGAAGGTTTTGTCTTTCTCTCCATATACAAGAAACCATATAGGCTACCCCAGTGCACCAAATATATAGGAACAACAACAGGTTCAAACAAAACAGGTGTTGAAGACGGTAACGTCCAGAGAAAAATAGCCTACAGAATTAGTTGCATACAATTATTATCTACAAATGGCGAATAGATAAACATTCAGCACAAACAGGCAAGCAGGCATTTTAAGTAGAATAGCCAGGATTAATTGATTAATTGTCTAAATAGACGAATACAATTGTTGTCTAGAGAAAGCATAAAAAACCTGCAAATTGTTTATGGTAAAGTCATAGGAGCCATTTTAGATGCTTCTTCTGATATGACATTAAATTTATCATCAAACATTTTTTATTTTTACCGTAACAAAGCAGATCATTGATCAACATCACTGCAAATGTGCCAGTGGGTAAAGGACTCAACTGCTGTCCCTTGGCCAGATGAAAATGAAAACGTCGGCGTATATGTTCAATGATATATATGATTTTAATTTACATGAACCACGACACATACTAAAATCCCCTCGTAGATAATAGAACATAAAAGAAACCTTTTCCACGGCTGTTGTGGTTTTTGGTTTGGCAAAGACTGATCAGCTGCTTATGTTTTTAATAAGTGTTGTATTCCTAGAATAAATTTAGTTAAGCCCATCTGAACAAAGTGAATTCTTTTTCTGCATTTGTTGCAAATAAGAAACATTCAGCAACTCTTCAGAGAGAGCGGAAGGTAAGGTCTGCGAAGTTCAAAAAAATTAGCTGAACATGTTTTTGGTCAAGATTTGACTCATCTCCATGTGGACAAGCTAGTCATAAAATTGCTACAGTATGCAGGAAATTACTTCAACCGGCAAATATCTCACATAGGTTTGGCTCAGATGATGTCTCTGTGGAAGGTATCAAAGATCAGAAGTTGGCTATTCAACAGTAATGTTTGGTTCATTTTAAAAAGAGGACGTCCTCTGTCCTGTGACTCAACCCCTATATTCCCAAGAAAGCACAAATCACATATACTTTCCCAGTCTGTGTCAGTGTCTCTGTAGTATAATTGTTGGACAAGAAGTCCTGAAACTGCTCAGTAAAATCAAAACTTAATAAGGAACAACTCAATCGGCTGAAGAAGGTTGTGTAATATTATCAAAAGCTCCAGAACGGCTACTAAATGAACCTTGTAGTGCAGACTGTATTCTCAGTATCTGCTCATTGATTAATATACTTTGATGAGTAATACTACGCTCCTCATTCTACATTGAATTGATCAACAAATATTCAATCTTTGATATGATAAGCCGTGAATGCAAACACTCTACTCTACTCTGTTTATGTCTGCAACACTAAGATCAGTTTTGTAGGATGCAATTCTAAAAAAGTCCACCACAGTTAGATAATTGATAGCTGTTTTATCTTGCACACACATCAAGTGTAATGAGGGTGTCTATTGCACAAGAGCATTTAGGGTTACTGGGATATTTAGTACCGACATCTGTTAGGGTCAATTTTGTAAATGTCAATTTGAAATGTAATGGTTTAATTTAAACAAGTAATGTTATATGAATTCGCCAGCAGGTGGCGATAAAGCGCTTTGAAATCTTCCTTGCGCATCCTTCACTGTTTTCTTTCACTGCAATGAATTGAATGACACATTAAAGTTAATAATATTCATCTTTTGAATACTTTTTACACACTAGATGTAATTCTGAGACCAGTTTGCCCACCACATCTGGTTAAAAACGATCAAAACGATGCGCCAGTGGCAGCAGACTTTCTTTGAAATGTATTGCTGACTAAATGGAGGAAGTGGAGGAAGCTGTGTCACCACCCATTCCCTATAGCTGTGGTTATAAAGCCCATTCGACCATATTAGCAGGTCTTTGGGTTGTTAGGAGAGTAGCAAACCCATGTCTCTCAAATTACTTTCTAGAAACTCGTTTTCAGACAACTATAATTTAATTTTGAGCCCTCGTAGGACGATCCGCTCGTAGGAACCATGAAAGGTGAGTCCTCAAATTATTAAACACCTGCAGATAGAATTTGATGTTTTTACTGCCAGATAATATTGTAATTATGTTTTGTAGAGTTTAGCATCTTTTCCATCTGGTTTCTCAACCTGTTGCTGCTGGGGAGCTCATCATGTGCTGCTGAATCAAGTGTTGGTAAGACGGTTTTTCCCCCTCATCACAACACATCTTAATTGTTTAGACTAACAATGTGGTATTTCATGATGATGCATACATTCTTTCTTTATTATGAAGCTTATAGTACAAGGGTTAATGGATAGGGTATTGTATGAGTAAGGAAGGCACAAAGAAATACTGAGAATCCGGCAGAGAATGGGTGGAAATAGGCCTGTTGTATACTGCAGGGCTGATGAGGGAAAGTGGAAACGGGTGAGCAGGTGGATGTGAGAGATGGGCGACTGAGACAGGTGGGAGATTCTGAGAGCATCTGGTGGATGGATGGAGAACGGTAAATGTAGTGGCCTGGGGGAGCTGAGAAGTGGCTGTAGACTTGGACAGAAGATAACAACAACTGAGACAGACATAGTGACAGAAAGTAAAAAGAAATGCCAAGTTTACAATATTACATTTCCTATCTTAATATTGTCACGTAAAGTTCGACATTCATACACTACAATCACTTTTTTCATAGCAAATTAATGAATGACAGCAAGAAGCCCATATTGTAAATTCAAGTTAAACACAGAAAATATCAGGTTGTTGTATCAAAATCAGTGAAATATTAGAAAACAGCTGCAGCAGCAGCAGTGGTGGATGAAGTATTGAGATCTTTTTATTAAATGTAGAAATTCCACTCAATACAAATACAGTCCAGCATTCATAATTCATCATTTCAAGTAAAAGCACAAAAGCAAAATATACTTAAAGTATCAAACCTAAAAGTACTCTTTAGGAAACGCTCCATGAATGGATGTATGAATAAACTGACTTTTTATTTCAAATTAAGCCACCATTGATCGACCTTGATAAAAGAGTGTAATACATATCATAAGCAATGGTATGAAAAAGTGTAAAATAGTAATGAAATACCTACCTATGGTGATTCAATTTAAACAGAAGTAGCACCATTTTGCATTTACTCATGCTGTGTGTGCAATAAATACATTTGTTATCTGCTTTCCTGGTAAACATATAGACCTACATAACACATCAGTGCTATTTTAACTAACAGCTCATGCATGCATTCATACAGTTCTCCTTTTTAGAAACCTACATTTGTTTGTCGTTCATGTAGGGTGGGCATGCTTATCTATCCTCTCATTCATAGCTAATGAGGAAGAAAAAACTGCAGCGTCTCATCATCACATTGGACTTTTGCAAGTCTGAAGGGAGGACAGGAAGCCGTACTACAACAGCAGAGTGTTGAAGATATGAGGAAGGTGGTTGGGGTTGGTGCTAGGCAGCAGCAACTTTTTACAAGCAATGAAGTCCTAATTTATTAAAGACTTTCTGTGAACCGTATATTCTGAGTCAGTGGTGGTAATGAGGGCGGGCAGCCGACTTCCCTAACCCTTAGGCAACCGCTACATTTTTGGGGTAGTGATAATGTGAGATAATAAAAGTTTCGAGTTGTTTTTAGCTTTAAGATGTTATGGGACATGTTTGACACGCACAAACACACACAGTAATATGTAAATTAATTCTACATTTTCAGGTTGTCTGTGTTTGAATTTGGTTTTGGTAATGACAGGCAATACATCATCTGCACTGTCATTTAGTTCAGCAGTGGCAACATTCTTCCAATTATTCATTCATAGAAAGTAAGTTGATCTTTTTCTTCCTTTGCAGTGAATCCCTGTTGTTGTTACCCTTGTCAGAACTCAGGAGTGTGTGTGAGATTTGGTACAGATCGCTACGAATGTGACTGCACTCGCACTGGCTTCTATGGAGACAACTGCACTGTTCGTAAGTACAGAAAAAATATTTAAAAGTCACCCTTCAAGTGAACGGCTGGTCAACTTCCCAAGTACCTGTTAGCTCCAGTGCTACTTAAATGTTACATTTAACCAAACACCATGCTAACCCTAACCACTCTAATGCTCTTCTTATTTTAGTTAAATGATGTATAGTTAAAATACTAAGAAAGGGTTTTTACAATAATCTATAAAGTCTGCAGTTCCTGCAGCTCTTCATCAGAAGGGTGAACGTCAAACAGTCCGATGGACCGATCCTCATCCTAACCCTTCACCACTTAATGAACTAAAGAACTAAAAACATAAAGCAAGGGGCATTTTGAAGGAGAAGAAACACAAAACAAACGTGAAAACACAAAGGTTTCTCTCTATAAAGCATTGATAAATGATTTATTTACAATAGTCACAATTTCTAAACCCTGTACAAAGGCTGATTCATTAGAAGTTTATTTAAAGAATATTTATTCTATCTTTGTGTGCAGCGGAGCTCTGGACAAGAGTTTGTCTCACGCTGAAGCCGAGGCCTTCAGTGGTTCACTTCATCCTCACCCACTTCCACTGGTTCTGGGACCTCGTCAACAGCTCTTTCCTGCGGGACACAGTCATGAGATTAGTGCTGACGGGTAGGTTAAAAAAAACAAGTCAATCAATGAGCAGAATCACACAGACCACTGCAGAGAAGTCAACACGACTGGCTTGCAGCCAATATTTTCCCACCATTTTCTACAGATCTTCGCTGTTATTTATTGTCACAGCATGTACACTTTGATACGCAGTGTTGTCCAGGAGTTTGGGTTTTATTAACGTTGATTTATTTAAAGGTGGAGACACATTTTGATGAATATATTGCTGAGTTCAAAGCTTTTTTAGATAAGGCCTGGTGGGTTAATTGTCATAATATTCGTATGAGAAGCAAGGAAGAGAGGTCAGAGTGGGTTTGCCTCATCTATAGACACAAAGCTGTTTGCATGCAGATGTGTGTATAAAACTGCTTTTAGACTAAATAAATGTGAGCAGTAAGTGCATCTAGAGGGTTTTTTCCTTGATGCAGGACAAGTTTTGAGAGTGTGCAAAAGATTATTTGAACCCACAAAAGAGGAACTGGGTTACTATAAATGAGCATTACGATTTCCTTTGCTCTATATTTTCAGAGTTGAACGCTCTTACTTTGGGCTGTTGTATTCTTTGCAAGCAAACTGAAAGCATAGTTTAAGGTAAAGTCTATTGTTATTCGATACTTAACTTATTGCCAACAAAATCCATGAAAATGCCCATTGGTGCCCACTAAAGATGTTCAAAAAACTAAAAAACAAGCTAAATATTTTGCTAGCAAGTATTGCTACAGGACAGTGTTTGTGGGCTGAGTAGAAATACATACAGTGCTTAAGGTTTGGCTAATTTATGTATTTTTAATAGATTTTGGGCAACAATTGAGCTCCATAGAGCAGAAGAATAAGCTATATCGGGCTTTGTAGCTAGTAGCGTGCTAGTAGGATCAATGCATTGTTGGTTTTGGTCTTTTCATGGGATTTGTTGACAATAAGATACATATAGTATCTGACCAGCCTTATCCCTTAAATCTTTATATAGGTTAGGAAATTAATCAGCTGTCCAAACAAGGTGCTTCATTCATTTCAAAGAGACGGTAAAATTGGAAAATGTACAAAAAATTAATTTGTATTTCACAATATTTTGTCATTTTTCTCACAAAGTCAGAAGCGACCTTATTCCAAGCCCTCCGACCTACAATACCAAGTATGGATACCTCAACTGGGAGTCGTACTACAACATCTCCTACTACACCCGTCTCCTCCCTCCGGTACCTGAAGACTGCCCTCTACCGATGGGAGCTAAAGGTGAGACCTGCTCAACTGCACACAGACAACGGTGTTCCTGAGGAAATCTTTAAATGTTTCTTTCTCAACAGGTAAACCTGATCTGCCTGATCCCAAAGTGTTGACTGAGAGGTTTTTTAGGAGGAAGACATTTAGGCCAGACCCTCAGGGAACCAATTTGATGTTTGCCTTCATGGCCCAGCACTTCACCCACCAGTTTTTCAAGACAGCCTATGAAGTTCAAGGTGGCTTCACCAAGGCTTTAGGACACGGGGTGAGACACACACAGCACTGGCAGTTCAGCAGTTAGCCACAACCAGAATTTAATTATTATTAAACCATAAATACCTGTTACCTTTTATGAATCCATTGTTGGTTGTGAATGTGTTTGACTTTTGAATCTATTGACACATTCATGTATTCTTCTCTCACCAGGTGGATGCGAGCAATATCTACGGAAACGACCTCATCCGACAGCATCACCTCCGGCTTCATAAAGATGGAAAGCTAAAATATCAGGTAATAAAGAAAGTCTTAATTTCAAGAAATATGCTTATTGGCTTTTTTACTAGAGTTAGATGAGAAGATTCATTAATCGCTCACATGTCTTTATTGTAAATACATCGCAGGAGCCAGCAAGCAGTCAAACAGATTTAAAAGAAGAGAGGTGACAGCCTTATAACGAGTCATAATGTTAAATGTGGTCTGCACTTACTGACATGCTCACTAGCTGACACACAATCATAAAACATGAGGATGATTGATTGGTTTCACTGTGGCGTCCAGTGTAGCCTACTTTATGGGTGAAAATTACAATTTTGCAATCATTGAAAAGAACTTTAAAACAGATACACAAACGTTTTATTGTAACGGCCGCCATCCATTTGAGCGTACCCAAAAAGTTAACATAACAGCTCCAGTTACCCTGCAAATATATTATACCCCATAGCTCAAAACAGTGTATCAGCTACATTTAATAGCCTTGCAGCGGGTTAGCTTACCTTAGCTTAGCATAAAGACAGGAATCAGGAGAAACAGCTAGTCTGGTTCTGTCTGAACGGAACAAAATCTACCTACCAGCATCTCATTTGTTTAATCAAACCAAAAACAGTGATGTGTGGTACCAATATTTTCATCGAAGTTTTAACAAGAAAGCTATTTAGAATATTTCCCAAAATGTCAAACACATCTACATTAAGACTTACAAGCTATATGGCATTTTCTTGCATTTATCTTTGAAATATCAGACATCTTGATAGTAAAATTAATCTTATAACTGTATGATATGAGTGCCATTACAAAATATTTTATAAATATTAGTATTTTGTGGTAAGACTGTCAGTCTTGATAAACTTTTACTTCCTGTGTCACACTGGTTGGTGCCTTCGACATGCTTGTTATCAGGGTTTGAGAGGGAACTTCCTCAAACCATTTTTTTTATCTAAAAGGCACTCTGCTTGAGGATGTTCTGTGGTAGGCCTACTCTACCAGCATGGTATTCACAAGTCCTGTCATGACCTGTGCACAACAAAACTTAAATTTACCGAAACATGGGGAAGAAAATGGGGTATTAAAATGGTTAAATGGTTCAGAATCACATCTTCAAACTATCTCTCTCTGAATTACTTGTTTTGTTTGTTCACAGACAGTAAATGGTGAGATGTACCCTCCTACTACATCTGAGGTCCCTGTGCACATGGTGTATCCTGAGAACTTCCCTCCAGAAAAGCGCCTGGTCATCGGTCAGGAGGTGTTCGGCCTCCTGCCGGGCCTCACCATGTACGCCACCGTATGGCTGAGGGAGCATAACAGAGTCTGTGACATCCTGAAGGCAGAACATCCCACCTGGGACGATGAGCAGCTCTTCCAGACCACCAGACTCATCATCATTGGTGAGGGCGTCGGGAGCAAATCTTCTTTCTCTGTTCTCTGTGACAGAGTGATTGGAACAAATATATATTTGAATTATTGTAAATATGAAATAAACATTGTTTGGTGTTTAAAACTTTAGAAAACTGTGAAAACATATCAAAAGTGACTTCATATAATGCCTTGTTTTGTCCGACCAACACTCCAAATCACAATAATATTCCAATTGTTATAATTTAAGACCAAGAAAAACACCTAATTGCTGTAACCTGTAACTGCATCATTTTGGGCATTTTTGCTTGCAAAATGACTTGCAAGATAAGTTGATTATTAATTTTCTGTCAATCAACTAATAGAGGAATTAACTTATCGTTTCAGCTCTAATTGTTTGAGTAATTATCAGTCATTTTGATAAGGTTTAGCTCAGTGTGTGACATCAAGTGATGATATTTTTTGCCCCCCCCAGGAGAGATCATCAACATCATAATAGAAGAGTACGTGCAGCATCTGAGTGGTTACCTGCTGAATCTGAAGTTCGACCCCACCCTGCTCTTCAACGCACGCTTCCAGTACAGCAACCGCATCGCTCTGGAGTTCTGCCACATCTACCACTGGCACCCGCTCATGCCCGACAGCTTCCTCATCGACGGAGATGAAGTCCCGTACTCCCAGTTTATTTACAACACCTCCCTCCTCATGCACTACGGTGTGGAGAAAATGGTGGATGCCTTCTCCAAACAACCTGCAGGACAGGTAGATAAGTACCGTCTACTGTTTGTTTACAAGAATCCAGTGATAGAGGTACCAATGCAGCTACAGCCTGGTTAGTGTTGCTTTTTTAGATGTGAAGTTACTTGTACTTAGGTATGTACATTTAATGTTACTTTATACTATATTGTACTTTTTACTCCACTACATTTATCCCTCAGCTGTAGTTATTAGTTACTTTTCAAATAAAAATTTTGATGGAGAGATTTTAACTCTAAACTTCTCAGATGACTTTATTTAAGTATCTGTTTAAGTCCCAAAGAAGTAAAATCATTCAATAGTTAACAAAAGAACGGTTAGAGAAAAGTACCAAAAAATGAAAAACAAATTAGTGTAACATAGCTTGTTTTTTTCCTTCTATCCAGTCCCATTAATCCGTCTTGCATTGCTGCATCAGTATTAAAAATAAATACTGTAAATGTCAGTCAAGGGTAATTTTCCTGCAGATCAAGTACTTATACCTTTCGTTACTTAAAGTACACTTTGCTGATGAAACTTTTGTACTTCTCTTTAAAGCTACTAAGAGGAACTTAATAACTAATTTTTATGTTCCCCCTATCTAATTTCCTATTGTATTGATTTTTGCTGTCCTGTAGACTAAAGCAGTAGTGTCTCTAGCACCAGATTCCCTTGAGAAAACCTCTCATTTTACACGTATTTCTAAGCACTGTGTGCACACTGTGTTTCTTAATCACTTCCTAAAATCAAATGAGAGACAATATTCTCGTATCTTTCAGCAGCATCATTTTCTTGCAACGCTTTATATCTGTTTGCTGAGAATTAAGATGCACAGTCAGTAAGTGTTTTTTTTTTGTTTTTTTTATCTGGCTGATGGTGTCACTACGAACAGTTCAGTACTACAGTAACGTCTTTGTTTGTGTTTCAGATAGGTGGAGGTCACAACTCTCATGCAGTAGTGCTCAAGGTGGCAGAAATGGTCATCAGAGAGTCCCGAGCAACACGCGTGCAGCCCTTTAATGAATACAGGAAGAAGTTCAACCTAAAGCCATACACCTCGTTTTATGACTTCACTGGTAAGCAGCAATAATGTAATATAGCATTTATGCTCTTGATTTCAAATTTGACATTTCTTTGCCGCAGTTGGATGTCAAATGATTTTAGGAAAAACGAACGTTATCATTGCAGAGATGAAGTCGGTATTTTGTCTTTCATTTTTGTGGTAACAATGATAACGATAAAAGTTAAAAATGTTGACCACGTGGCATTGCGCATTTCTGCAAGTGTGATCCAAGATAGAAGATCCAAGAAGAAATGTATTCATGAAATACATATTTTGGTTCAGAAACGATGACATTCAACGTTTCCAGTTGTTTGCAGAAACATACGATGACAACATTTCTTCTGGCAGCTGAGTAGCATCACTGGAGCTGTGCTGCTATAGTGGATCGAAACATAAAACAATAGGTGTTGAGATGACTGAGAATGGTTTAGCACACTATGTTTTTGAAGTGGTTAAAGAAAAACACCCATTTAATCTGTGTGACACATACAGGGCGGTCTGGTGTAACATGATTTATCAGGCCAACAGTTTATTAACTGCTGTTTTCTCTTCTCCAAATAGATGACATAGAAATGGCCAGAGGTCTGGAGGAGCTCTATGGTGACATAAATGCTCTGGAGCTCTACCCCGGCGTCCTGCTGGAGAAAACACGTCCCAACAGTCTATTTGGTGAGAGCATGGTGGAGATGGGTGCTCCCTTCTCCCTGAAAGGCCTGATGGGAAACCCCATCTGCTCCCCTGAGTACTGGAAGCCCAGCACTTTTGGGGGAGAGACAGGTTTCAATATCGTCAAAACTTCCACTCTGAAGAAACTGGTGTGCCTCAACACCAAGTGGTGTCCATACGTGGACTTCCATGTTCCCCGGAATAAGGAGGAGGCAAAACCAAGGAAATTACCTACTGAACTTTAATAACGATTTCAATAATCATAATTCGTTTCTGAATATACTGACTGTGGGAGATACTGTAGTTGTATTTAATATAATTATTCTTTGTCATAATCCCATTTGGACTGGATTTTAGGAGAGGAGTGATTTTGTGACCTGGCCACTCCACTGGGGGTTTAAGTACGTTGATCAGGAGCAACTTCGCATGAGGAAGGGGTGCAGATCAAACCAATCAGGTTCTGTACTGCAACGATGAGGACTAGATCATGATTTATTTCTGTCGTATATAATATGAATTAAGAAAAACCTACAATCCCAATACTAAACGGTTAACTGTGTGAGTTCTCGACTGATGAACAGGATGTAGAGGGTGGAGTATCACCTCATAGCATGCGTGAGAAAAGTGATCACACACTGCTGTGGTTTTGTCTGCAGTACTTCTCTGTTTCAAATGTAATTAGTTCATGTGTATTTAGTGTTAACTAAATAAGTAAAACCAATACTGGTATCATGTCATGGGGGCTCGCATGCTGAACACACTGCAGGATTACTGTACACTACTTCTGATGCAAAAATAACTGCAAACTAATCTAAATTAAATATCTATTTTGAGAAGTTACAGCCAGCATGGCAGAAAAGTGTGGTTGCACTGACCTCTGTGGGTTACATTTCAAGACTGTTTCATGTCGAGTGTGATCGCTGCACTTAGCAGATTTCAGCTGCTAGAGGGCAACAAATACCCATTTAGCTGCTGCAGTTTCAGATAGTGTGCATGCTGGCTCACTGTCATAAAACAGAGACATCATTCATGTTATTTCCTGTGGTTTTCCTTCTATGAAAAGTCAAAATGTCTGCTGTTAAAAAGCCTTTAACTCTACAAAGAGTGACCCAAAACAATTTATTGAATAAGATTAGAATATGAATATGAATATGTTACCTATTGAAAAAAACAAGTCTCTGTACTACATTAATTTAAAATATTCACCCTTTCAATAGCTACAGGAATAAAACAGTGTATTTTTTAGAGTCAAATGTAGTATCAAGAGAGCTCTTGATAAAGTAAAAACTCGCATGTAAATGAGTTCTAATGGATTTCAGTCGTAGCTTGTAGCCTGTACTTTATCCCAAATGTTTAGAGCAAATATTAAATTCATGAAAAAATTGTAATTCATCTCTTCTATTTTAAGATTAGTCCGATTAATACTTTACTGAACTCCAAGATCCCAAAACTGTAGATTTATAAGATGGGACCAGAATAAGGATGGGATGCTAAATTTTATTATGAAAAAAAAAGGCCCTGAAAGGCCTGATGGGAAACTCCATCTGCTCCCCTGAGTACTGGAAGCCCAGCACCTTCCAGAGAGAGACCGGCTTCTGTATCATTAAAACTTCCACTTTGAAGAAACTGGTGTGCCTCAACAGCAAGTTGTGTTCATTCTGATAAAACACTGGTACATGATGTGGTTTGATGAAGTTTGGAGCACATAGTTATGGGGCTTTTAAAAAGCTTCAGCAACTTACATACTTTATGTCAAAAATAACATTCCCAGGCCATGTCTAAAATATCATTGAAGACGTTGCTTATATTGTCTAAATGTTTATTGATACAGCCCCTCTTACCCTCCTTTGGTTTCAAAAAAGGTGTTAACAGTCAAGTAGCTTGATATAAGAGAGTGAAAGTCACTGAACAAAAAGAAATACAGTATTTTGTGACAAAGTAAAGTATCCTTGGCTGTTTCACTAGATAAGTCAATACTGTACAACACATTTAGGTCTTACTGTACTTGAACTAACCCATAACATCACAATGAAACATGAATCCTATATAATGAATAATTTAAATAATATTCAGCATGCACATTTTCACCTTCCTGTTTCAGTAGTGAAATAAGGAGAGTAGAAAGCAAGCCCACAATTCAGAAGAGGCCTGAACTACAGTCAGACTGTAACATAATAATTAATGTAACACAGGAAGTAATACAGAAACTACCGTGCTAATGCTATGAAATACACTTTACAAAAAAGTTGTGAATGCTTATACAGAATATGTCAGCTCCATAGTATCACAATTTTCTTTTAAAGAAATAGTTCAACATTTTGGGAAAAATGCACATTTGAGTTAGATGAGTTGATCAATATCACTCTTATATCTGTGCGCGTGTTAGCCTAGCTAAGCATTAGCACTGAAGGCAGGTGGAAGGTACCAGCATCTCATAAGATCAGTAATATGTAAGTAGCATGATGTATACTGTTTGTTTAATCTGTACCAAAACAGAAAACAACAAGTTTTTATTTTACAGGGAGCTTCGCAATTTAATTACAATTCTTGTTAACAGTCCTGAGCTGTAGAGATGCTGCACAGGTGAACGGATAAACTGTCTTTACATTTCAGTTACTGTACAGATTCAACAAAGGAGGTAAATAATGTTTTAAATTAGTTAGTCGGTGTATTTTTAACTTTATCAGAGCCAGACTAGCTGTTTCCCTCTATCTCCAGTCTTTATGCTATGCTAAGCTAACCACCTCCAGGCTCTAACTCCATACACTTAAAGACACTGTTAGTAAAAAATATATTTTCCGAGTTATAATCCTGTGGCCCTGTGCAAACTGTTTAGTCATTATATTCTTAATATATTCTTACGACTGTTGAACTGGTTGTTCATATGAGCGTGTCCTGGACTTGATGCCCTAATCTACTTACTCTGATGAAATCTGGCAGTGGATTGGTCATTCTCCTGACGGTTAACTACCGGAGGACTGAACAGAGGTGCAGCCACTGAAGTGGAATTAGAGACTGAACTGATATGGGTGCTCGTGCCTACTGCCGTTGAAGCAGTGGCTGCTGGGTAAAAATGAACATCTACCGCCACGGTAGTGAGGCCCAAGGAGACGTGGTGAGAAAGGAGCATGGGAGGGTTGCCATGCGAGATGCTGAGGCTGTGGTGGATGGGTGCTACAAATGCCTCTGCACTTTGCAGGGTTAAAGAGGAGCGCAGACCCTCCTCACGTCTGGATGGTGGAGAGGGGGAAGGCGATCGAGAGGGTAAGGATGACGGGGGAGGCAACGCGTCCTGGCATGGGCTGCAGCGGTTGTCTTCTCTGTTACTGGTCCAGTCCTCAGCACACTGCAGCTGGATGCTGGGCTGCGACAAACTGCAGCCCTTCTCATCCTCCAGAGCGGGATCAATCTGAAATAGTATAACAATATTAATGGTAATTTATATGATTTGATCAAATAAAGGGTACCAGGCCTGATGGCATCGTGAGGTTTGTACTTCTAACTACACATCAGAAAACAAAACTATTGGCAAAAAGCTAGATAGCTGTGATGCTGTTAAATCTTTGCCACTTGTGAGGCAAAGAAAGGTTTGCACTAGAAGACATGCCGTTGCCATATTATCTTAAATTCGATTTAGGATTTCACTTCTTTAATTATATTCGGACTGGACAGTTGAAAGCAAAATTGATAAAAATCGTTGCAACAGAACCAAAGATCCTTTTTATGATATGATTTCTTGTGATTATTCCTTATCTAGCACCTACATTACCCACAATGCAACTTCACTGCTTACAGGTTGGATGGAGATTTGGATGTGCTTTAGTAACAGCAAATGTAGCCCTGAGCCGCTAACCTCATGCAGAGATGGCAAGTGGACTAAATAGGTCTGGTAAACTTGAGTCATTCTAACTTCCAGATTTTGTTGACTCAAGTGACATCACTTGAGGAAATTTATCAGATTTGCTCTTCTGCGCTACAACCGGGTTGCCTTGTTTGTTCAATCTGTTCATGCCCTGAGGACCGACAATCCTCTTAAAATGTGTTTCTGTGTAATCAAACCTTTGTGTCAAGAATGGGCTCAGGATAAGTCTCTACGGTGACTAAATGATTGTCCAGAGCCAGCTGTGTGTCCTCCTGAAGATCCTCAAATGTAGGCTCCATCTGCACCGTGACCAGGCTCGGCCCTGGAGGTCGGGCTTTGGTGTCTGATGTGTTGGGGCTCTGCTCAATCACTGCCATGCAATCATCGTCTTCAAAAGCTCTGTGCAAGACACAAAACACTCTAGGTTCCTGCATCTTTTACAAAGAGACAGAAAGATATTTTGCGAGACCTTGTGTCATGCATTTCTTTGTCCTGTATTAGTGTATTTACCTGTTTTCATACGTACGTCCTGCAGCTCGACATTCAGTTTGTCGTATGGGAATGTCTACGTTCCTCGGAGCTGTCAAGGAAATTTAAATTTTAAAGCAATAGTTTGACATTTTGGTAAATATGCTTTATTCGCTTTCCGGTGGAGAGAAGATTGACACCACTCTAATACTTGTCTATTACATATAAGCAGCTCATAGCTTGGCACACAAATTGTTAGACTTACTATGGACAGAAAGCCGATGGCCAGTAGAGAGAATGCACGTTTAAGGAACTTCCGAATTGGCTTAACTTTTCAGAATCGGAGGTTGCCGCCTGCAAAAGTCTTTATACAAATTCACAACTGCAGTAGTATTCCCCAAAAGCTGTAAACAGACTTTGATGTCTAAAATAGGTGAGGCTCTTCTTTCTACAATCAGACATGAGAGTGGTATCAATCTTCTTATCTAACTCTCCGCCCTAAAGCGAAAAAGCATATAACCCAAAATGTTAAACTATTCCTTGAATAGTAATGATTTTTTTTTCCGAAGTTTACCATGTTCAGAATGTGAAATAGTTGTGCTGACATTTGATGTGGCTGAGGATCTCTGACCTGCTCGGCTTGTTGGTGCAGATTCGTTCTTCTGGACCACTGAATAGAAGGTAACAGTGATGAAGATGAAGGCCAGAGATACACCCACTCCCACCACAATGGGAATGTCATGTTTCTCCAGCATGGGCAACCATGACGGAGACTGCTGCGTTACTCTGTGTGGAACACAAAACTTAACTGAAATATTTCTGTTTTTTCTTCTTCACAATATCTATCACTCCACCATATCATATTTTGACCTACCTTTGATCATTGCTGGTCATAGGTGATTGGGAGGTGTTCCTCTTCAGCCACTCTGTAAGCTCCGTGTCATTGGCTGATTTAGCTTCCTGACCTGGGTCACCTTTCTGGCTAGTATTTAGCTGTACCTTATCAGACATATTGACCTGATGGACAACAGGAATGTCAGGGCCCAGCTTTGAAGGATCGGAGGTCTGATGGGCGGTTGAGATTGAAGGCTGGATTTTAAGAGGGTTTCTGTTCTGGGGTGGAAAGGTTTCTGTCTGAGGTGGATAAGCTTGTGAGTGGAGCAGTGGATGTTGTGTTGGAGATGATCGAGGAAGTGTAGACATGGTTTTAGCTGGTTTAGGTAGGGCGGGCGAAGGTTCACTGTAAATTTGGGATTGTTGAGGCTTTATAACTAAAGACGGTGGAAGTTGTGTGGAAGGCAGATGATGTGGGTTTGTCGATAGCTCAAGATGGAACTTCGGAAGAAGACTTTGAGTGAATGTCTGTTTAGGATCAGATTGAGATATTTGTGAGAGAGTTGGTGAAGGCTGCAGGTGTGTGTCCAGGTGTAGACGTTGACCTTGGTGATCGAATTTGGTCTGAGAAATCTGGGTTGAGGTTGGCTCACGGACGGATTGGTAAATTGTACTTTTTGTAACCAGCTGGTGAGTTTGAGTTTGGTGCAGTTCAGCTTGAAAAGCAGACAACTGGGTGATTGAACTAGACTGGCTCGTCTTAGTTTGGGTTGCTAGACTCTGTGTTGGAGTCGGCGAATACAAATCTAACTTAAGAAAGCCAAAGGGTCTATCCATTGGAGCGCTTGACGTCTCAGTGAAGGGCTCTATGAGTCGACTGGCTAGAGACACAGCACGGATATTAGAGCCCTGAGAATCAGGCTCTACCAACAATCCGTCACTGACTTTATGCTGAAATTGTGTACGTGATGATGTTAATGCCAAATGGGATTGACTTTCAGTGAGTATATCCTGAAGGGTTGTACTCAAAACTCCCCTAGTGACTACTGATGTCTGACTGTGTGTTACTGGTGGCTCACTATTTGAAATCAAAAGAGGATCACTAGTCAATGGCGGTTGGGAGTGGAGATCTACTGACTGGAAGTTTGGATGTGGAGGAGGTGGCAACATTGGAGGCTGCATCTGTGTGACTAACGGCTGGGTTGGATTGGTCGTTGGCTGATTCAGGCGGTGCTTTAAAAGATGGCCGAGTGATCGTAGCGTAGGCATCTTGAGCTCAGCCACTGCTCCTCTTGAAAATATAGACAGTGTGGTGGCTCTGTTTGTTGTAGCATCACAGTGTGATAAGGAACCTGGAAATGGAGAGAAAAAAGTAAAATATGTTTTGATTCTGTAACTCCAAACATCAGTTCTGTTGGTTAGCATCAAACTCACCAATGTAATGGCTCAATCGCACAGCAACATTGCTAAAAACTGATCCAATGGGGAAATTAATTATTCTAGTAATGCATGTAGCTATAAAATGCAGCTTTCTGTTAATATTCTATTGCAAACTTAAACAACTTTCTCCTTGAGTGAGGGAGTTATCGTAACGTCCCAGTTATAAAGTCTGTCGCTAAGGACGGCAAAAGCGTTGGCCGACATTGCTTGCCGGTCTAACCTTACTTCACCACCCTGCTCTCTTCAACTAACATGATATAAGGTTTCCCGTCTGCCTGATTCCATGTGAATGCAGCAGGTTAGTGTTGGCTTCACAGATGCCTTCTTTTGTCTCCATCAGTCAAGCAACCCTCACCTGGTGTAGGACGTAGGGCCGAGACAATTTGGGTTGCAATTTTATCGTTTGCCTTTCTTTTTGCTTTAAGATAAATATGAATAACATGAAGGCTTCTTTTCAACCTGACTGTTCGCTGTTGTTCCTATTTTCTTGATATGGTTACAATATCTCAGCACTTACTTTGATGAGTACAAAGTTATCATAACCTATAGAAGTTTTTCTTGAACTACATACACGTGGCCTCCTCATGCTGTGTCTGTACATGTGGATGGTGTGTTGTCCCAAGGTGTGGCTCAGCCAAAGAGTCTCTGGATTGGGAAGCAGGCAAGTCTTTGCTCGTGATGGTGCTCTAGAAAATATGAAAGACTCTTAGTTCCAGGACAGGTGTAGCGTTTGACACAATCAGAAATGAACTAAGCCACAAAACAAGTAAAAGGCAGGTTATATGCCACAAATATCAGAGCAGCGACGTCAGCCATTGACAATGAAAAGTCACCACATGTAACGTTGTAAAGAGCAAAGACATTAAATAATCATTTACAGCTTCTGGACAGAAACCATGCTGATCTGAGAGCCAAACAGTGTCACCACATAAGCCACAGCAGAGGTTTACTCACAGCAGACAAAACCAGTCTTGTCTGCTTGCCTCTATCAGCTGGACGATGTTCAGCTTAGGACAGAGGACAGCATGAAAGACAATCAGCAAGATTGTATATGGGTTCAAGGAAGCAGCTTGTGGTATTACAATGTACTTTAAGTTGTTTGCCTCACAGTAAATGTAAACAAATCCCCATGTAAAGACAGCACACACACACACACACACACACTCTCTCTCTCTCTCTCTCTCTCTCTCTCTGAATATACTGTGATAATAAGACAACATTTGCATGTATATTTTTAATAATGTTTGGTATTTGTCACTCTGCCGATGATGGAGAAATAACAGGTTTTATGATGAGCAGATTTCGACATACCTGTAACAGCGAGCATGCTGCGTCTCTGATGTCGTCCTGCTCGATTCTCAGCAGTACAGTAATATTCCCCTACATCAGAATACTGCACACTGGAAATGTGAAGACTTCCATTTTCTGCACGGACCATAAGATAACAAGTCATAAATCACATCCGGTTATGGTATCCGTAGATTAAAGTACATTTTTTTGCTGCTGATAACAACTTCCAATGAGAACCTGATGAAAATAAAACAGCTCCAGTGACACTTTGGACTCACCATCAATGTGTCTGTCTTCGTTGAGGCTGATGGGGGACTGTCTCTCTTCTCTGCCCCTGGTCCAGGTATAGGTGATGGGCAGAATACCTACAGCCCTGCAGGGCAAGACCGCTGAAGCCCCGATCCTGCAGCTCACCTGACCTACGAAGGTCACTATGATGGGACTCACTGGGACGAGGAAAGAGAAACATGTAGTCATATTATGCATTTTAGGCAAAACAGGCACCCTCACGTACTGCTTTATGTGCCATAAGATGAGGAAAATGCAATTAACATTATTTTAACATAATTACATTATCATTATTGTACCAATTTGTGGAATATAATACACTTTTGTGACACGTGTCAAGCATTTTTTTGCAAGGAAATACAATTTTGTGCAACTAGATCTTTGTTTAGTGGACAAAATGTACTTTTGTACATGTCACATTCGTTTTAAAGAGATTGTGAGGTCCAATATCATATAATCCAAATAAGACACCGCTCCACATTCCTATTGCAAAACCAGTAAGATTATGCTATATCCCAATTGTCTTTGGGATATGGAATAATGATTATTGAAGGTACAATTCTAGATTGGTGTACAGCATCTTTCATCATATCATGGTTCAATCCATGTGGTCTGCACTCCTAGTTTGTATTTGCATACATACTGTACTGAGCAGCAATGAGCCTTAAACAGTGCATATTCCTCGCACTTAAAGTGTTAACATTAGTTTGTGTTACAAATTACCAGCAACTCTCAGCATTGCTGTGTTGCGGCTGTGGCCCAGAGCGTTGGAGGCCTCGCACACATACACTCCCTCATCATAGCTCCGGGCTGACTGGATGTAGAGAGTGGCATTTCTCAATCTGTATGAGAGAGACGAACATGGTCATAACACAGCTGTCACAGTACTTTGTGTAGTTTTGCTGGTGAGCAACCATGGTTTAAAGTAAGTGTTGTACTCAAGTAGTTTTGAGGTACTCTTAAGTACTTATACTCCACTACGTCTCAGAGGAAAATCTGGTATTGTGTAGATATGCACTTAAAAGAATAACACCACAATAAAACGTTTTTAATCGTGTAGCACACAATAATAACTTGTGAACAATTTATTATCTTGTCTGAATAAGTAAAAAAAATATTTGTCATCTTTTGGACCTTGAAAGCTGAACAATCTAACACCCTGAAAGGGACCATTTTGCGAGTCAATAATTTAACTTTTAATACTTATAAAGAAACAGTATTGAGTATTTAGGAGGATTTATTGACAGGAAGGGAAAATTATATTATTAGATTTGTTTTCTTTAGGTTATAATCACTTGAAAATAAGAATCGTTGTGTTTTCGCTACCTTAGAATGAGCCATTTTAATCTACGCTTCTCATCTTCATGGAGCCGGCTGCCATGTTTCTACGGTAGCCCAGAATGGACAAACTAAAACTGGCTCTTCACCTTTTCACATCGGTTTCAGTTGGTTGCATTCTGCAACCTCACTGCAATGCCAAATCCTACACACTGCCCCTTAAAGTACATTTTACTAGTAATACTGTAATACTATGTCATTTTTCGTTTACTTGTAACAGAGTACATTTACATTGGTATTGTTACTTTTACTTATGTAAAGAAAGAGTACTTCTTCCACCACTGATGAGCAAACAGGGTTACAAGACAGAAAATATCATCAACCGTCTTTCCTTTTAAATAAAGCCACAACATATTAGCGTACCCCAAAACGATCTTGCCTCCAGTCTGCTTGGAGTGGCCTCTCTTCATCCAGCTAATGGAGGGTGAAGGGTTACCGGACACCTGACACTCCAGCACCACCCGAGCACCCACAGACACCGTCACAACCTGGGGCCACATTTTCACTGATGGAGGGGCTTCCAGGAAGAGAAGAAAACAATGACCGTTGTTATACATGTAGATGAAGCAACAGTTTGAAGCGTAACCAGTGAGGCAGTATTGTGGGTATATCGTGATGTCATACCCAGCACAGTCAGAGTTGCTCTTCTGGAAGTGATAAATCTTTGAAGGTGGATGTTGGAGGCCCTGCAGAAGTAGCTCCCATTGTCGTACTCCTGTACACTGCAGAGAAAAAAGTCAAGACACGCACTTGTAGAATCGCTAATGTTATATATTATTAGCTTTATTAGCAGTAATGTAGTATATTGTCTACAATGCACACAAAAGAAAAATGACAAACACATGCACTCACAAACTAAACTGCACACATGGCATGTCTTTAAAGTTTAAACATGCATACATGCACACAAACCTGTGGAAGAAGAGGTCTCCACTGGGCAGCACCGTCCCGTGAGCTGTGGGGGCGAGAAGTCGGTTGTTTTTGAACCAGGACACCTGAGCTGCTGGTCGGCTGTATGGAGGCCTGCAGGTGACTGTAACATTTTCTCCGCTCTTCACCGTCAGGTTGATGGGCTGCTGGATGAAACTCCAGTCCATTTCTGGAAACACGAGTCACGATTCGACTGAGTATGTACTTTTCACAGTTTCACTATCGAACCACAAGCACCAAGATTCATATTTTGTGAGTAAAAGTAATGAAGAAAATCCTGAGATGACTATGCTATTAAAGCCCCCAAATCAATCTCATTCATTTAAGGTACTATCTGTGATTCAGTTTGTGTTTCTTTCCCTATTTGAAAAAGAGATTGTTGCAAACTGTTATTTGATATTAACTACTTCCCACTACTACCTAAAGTTTTATTTTTGCTACATAACTTGCATATTGCACATAATGTACATATATTTTGTGAACAAAAAAAATCACAAATACAATACAAATGCTATTTTAGCATAAAATCATCAATTAAAGTCTGAATCAAAGACGTTAAACGGTTTAGTTTACTGTAGACGTTGGCACACAGTACCGGCTGGAAGTAGGGAGGCTGGCTGGGACTTGATGGACTCTCTCTGGTTGGATGCTTCACAGTGATACGAGCCCTCATTCTCCCTAGTCACGTTCCTGGTGAAGACGGACAGAAATTATCATTTAAATTCAATCTGGCAGTATAAAAGCTCCAGACAGCGTGGATCACAACTTGTTACATCATTTTCTTTACAGTGCATAGTTCTCGTATCATCATTACAATTTGACAATAAAGAATTAATATTCCTCTTGTCCCATGCAGTGTGGGACCTGAATGTGAGCAGCTGTCCATTGTTCTGGAGGCCGAACGAGGACGAGCGGTTCGACAGGAGGTAGCCGTCTTTGAACCAGTGCACCATGGGAACAGGGAAGCCACGGACGGCACAGTGCATGGAGACCTCTATTCCCATAGCAACAGTGATGTTGTCAGGGCCCTGGATGATCTGCAGCCTTCTAGGGACACCTGCAAGGTAGAGTGACACCGCTTCAAGATATTAACAGAAAGTACAATTCAAATGAGACCTTTAATGGAGTGCTGACTCTTAAAAAACATGCAGAATATAAGTCCTTAAATTTGGAATGGATCATTTCTCTTGATTCCATTGATTTGATGAATCAGAAACAAAGTGATTTGCTGGTATGAACTGACAAATGTAAAAGGGAAAACAAAAAGATGTACATGCACTCACTCTGCACAGTGAGTTTGGCTGGGCTGCTTTTCTTGCTGATGTTCAGTGAAGGACTGTGTGTGACACATACGTACATCCCGTCGTCCTCTAATGTTACGTGGAAAAGATGCAGAGTACCTGAGGTCTTCTTCTGGTTACCACCTCCATACTCACCCTGAACAACAACAACAACCACTTTAAGTTTAAAGCATGCCGTATGATATATCTCGGTCGAAAAGTACAATAATATTTCAATTTGCATAATTTTTTGTGCCCTGATTAAACAAAAGATGAGACAAGTGGAGTTTGTGCTGTATTTCACACAGGCTTTGCCCTCTAATGAGGTTTTTCAGAGGCTATCTGAGGCTTGTGGATTCTTGACACATTTCAGTCAGTCTTGTTTAGGGTGCAAGCTCTACAGGCACAAGGGGTTTCATCATTGGAGCTGCCTCTCTCACTTTGCTTTACTTTGGCTATTCCCAGCCACCAAAAAGAACTGTAGTGTCAGGGAGCGTTGGTTTATGTTTGAAACACTCAAGAGTAATCAAACACCTAATTAGTTAAGTAATAAAGACGCCCTAATCCTGGAGACACTAAAGCTCATGTTACTGTGGTGTGTTTCGTTTATGATCTAATGTAAGTGTTTTTCTTCTGATGATTGCATTTAGGCTTCAAAAATCATAAAAATTGTGTTAATTTGTGAAGATGATATAACCACTCTTAGTGATAGTTCTGCTGTGTTTTCAAATGTACCTTTACAAAATAGGTTGCTCTACAAATTAAGTCCAAGTAAAAGTCTTTAGCACTATTTGATCCCTCCGAGTGTTGTAGGAGACAGAGAGCAGGAGGTGACAGTCATTAGGAGCTCACCTGAATGTGTCTACCTCTTGTGACCAGTGTTCCATCTTTGAGCCAGGTGATGCTCGCAGGAGGTGAACTTTCCCCTGACACACACTGGAAGAAAACTCCCTCTCCTTCTCTGACTGTCTGGTCCTGTGGACTGAAGAAAACATCCTCCAAACCTGCAGTATGAGCAAGAACATGAACGTTAGAGACAATCAGATGACCACGAATCATTCTGTCGACACCACGCATGATGTTAAGGGACAGCAAACATCTAGTGGTTGGACTAACCTACAATGAAAAAAAGTTCATGGACTCACTCAGTTTGGATGAGACCGCCAAGCTGGACAGGATGAGTAGGCAGAGGTGGGAAGTCATCTGTGGAAGCGTCCAAATGGAGACAGAGACATGCATCCTACTGCAGAGCTCCCTGAGGAAACCACCACACAGCTTCATCCATGGTGTCAGCTGAAAATGTGCACACATAAAAGAGTTTGTGTTGTAAATGTGGTCAATTTCAACCCTTGTCGTATTGGAATTTGATGCAGACTTACTCAGGTAACTGAAGCACCTGTAGCATGTCTATAACATGTAGTTAGATGCACAAGGTAATGAACATGCATATGGTTAAGTTTCAGACAAGGAGGTAGAGAAGCAAAACGCACAGTTTCAGCAAGTTGGAAAGTACATGTCATGTTGTTTTGATGGTATAGTCTTGTTCATCCGCTCTACAGCATTTAT
Source organism: Anarrhichthys ocellatus (assembly GCF_004355925.1). Taxonomy (NCBI): domain Eukaryota; kingdom Metazoa; phylum Chordata; class Actinopteri; order Perciformes; family Anarhichadidae; genus Anarrhichthys; species Anarrhichthys ocellatus. The sequence continues at coordinate 9,442,235 of NW_022280039.1, forward strand.
ATCATTTAACTCTGTGGTATTTAAAACCCTGCATCCTGGTAAGCTCAACATAAATACTTCTGTTGTGAAGCATTTAAAAATATTTTGGTCAAATTAATTTAAAGATTACTGGGTCAACATATAACACCAGTGCATACTGGGTTTACTTGGGTCGTTTTGACTCAGAGTTAGAGTTATTGCTTGTATTTTTGTTGGGCTATTTACCCAAAATAAAATATGTGTTTTTGTTTTATTTGACTTTTATTTATGCAGGCATGTCATTGAGACCAAAATGAGAATTGAGACATGGGGTCTCATTCTCAAGAGAGACCAGGTTGTTTTGACCCGGTGTTACACACAAAACAAGCTCAAATGATCCCAAAGTGTATTGTTAGTTGTAAAAAACAACGTGCTTATGACATTCAGAACTGCAAAGGAAACAAATATTAGTATCAATCTGAAAAAGAAAAGTCGACATGTCAATTTAAAACGGATTAGCAGATTAAAACAGTTTGCAACCCGACCAAGATTGAGTCCCAACAGTAAAAAGCTTTTGGTTGTATATTTACCCAAATGTCAACCTTGTGATTTTAGGTGCACAGAAGGATAGAAAAATATGTGAAAATGTCTCAGAGATATTCTTCAGTGATACAATATGACTTCATCCTTCATTTTTCTCATAAACTCTCACTGCACCATTACCACAACAGCTGTCATTTCAACCACCGCATGCATAGATTCACTTTTGATCAGTTTCTAGCAAATGTATTCAGCAGGTGAATTCAACATCACTCTCCCTCGTGCTCTTAATGCCCTCCCCTCCCTTTTTTCGCTTTGCTTCATTCCTATTTTGTTTGTGAGTCTGTGACACCGCAGCAAGCACAGCTTTGTCCTATTTAGTCCCTTGAATGGGCCCAGCCACATTATAGAGCTCCCACTGTGGCCCTCCACTCAATGAAAGTGACATGAAAAGAGGCTGCGGAGCTTTGTACTATGAAGATCAGTTATTGGTCCTCTGCAAGGAAAGCTACCCGTCTGATCACATAGGCTTTCATGATCCTCAATAAGGCCATGTAAGGGCTGATCCTTTATTGTTTGAGCGTGCCACAAATTTTGTGAATGCAATGCTGAATTTGCACAGGTAAATATTAGGAGATATTGACGGGAAACATGCCGAAGACACATTTTGATCTCAAGAGGCTCATTCGTGATTAAAGGGTTAAAGCTGAATGTTTGGTTAACGGGTTCGGTGTGCTTTGCAAGAATGTGAGCGCTGCACAGAGAGACCAGAGAGAAACATAAAGAGATGTTTTGTATCAAATTGATCAATTTAGAAGGTTTCGCAAAAACTGTATCATCAAAAGGTTTACAGACAACCTTTGTCTGAAGGTTGTAGCCGCATTTTTAAAATGCAGATGAATGTGTCTTCTGATCCCCTATGTGCAAATATAAGGAGTAGATAAGCAGCTGTTGGCGCTAAATCTCCAGTATAGTGCCGCTAAATTATTGCGGAAGAAGAGGGCAAGATGGACAAGATGGCATGATTACAAGAGTGCCAGCTAAACCTCAATCGGTTGGAAACAATGTTGAAGACACGATGACAATTCTGCATTTATTTTTGCCTCCTGATTTAATTTCAGGAAAGTTACTGTTTCTATCTGATGTTTTGTTTTTGATATTTCAACTTTTTTTCTCGCTCTGGCATTGACGTGGATAGAAACGTACTTATTGTGTGGAAATCTGCTGGTCATACTAATATAAAACTTAATTGTCTTCTACTGGTCTTGAATACTTAAATACGTTTTTCAAAATATGAATGAATAAACAATGTATCATCCACCCCTCGATTGGACTAAAATTGTATTAAATTATTACAATCGTACCAACGAAAGCATCATATTATCAATATAAGGTTTAGAAAAACAAATATCACCTTTTATTTTATAATTGTCCCCTGGCCCTGCTGCTTTTAGAGAACAAAATAAATCAAAGGATGTGATAATGTGTAAATCCCACCAGTGAACAAATGAAAACGAAACAAACAAAAAACAAAAAACCTTGATTTCAGACACTAGTACATTAGTCATCACTGTTGAACTAAACACATCAATGAATCACTTTAATTGGTTCAGCGGCTGGTTAAACTCACATAATGCTGAGAGCCTGTGGGTGTGTGTTTGTTTGTCTCATAACAGATCATTTACACAGTTTAGCATGTCATTATTGTGTTTTTAGCCCACACGCTGACTCTTACGCTCTTTCTTTTAATACAGAGTGTCAAAGGCATAATATTATTTATTTACTTAATCTCTAAATTAAATAAAACAATGAGTGGAGATGTTGAATTAGTATGCAACCCACATTTGTACTGTGTGATACAGATCAGGTGCCAAAACTTAACTTTGTGTAGCACATTGTTGCATTTCTCCAAATGTCGTTTTCCTCCTCAAATAATGCAGAAATAATAGAAAAAAATGAAAGTCTGGCAGGTACTTATAAGGAAGTGGTTGCCTGTAAACGGGACTAAAATGGGCTGTAGCTGCAGTGAATGAGCTGAATGCATCACTTCAGATCAAGTGGTCGATAATCTGGAGTTATAATTTATAATCTAAACCTCATACCCAGCACCTGAAATGATTGTGGGGCAGTGATTACATTTCATTTTGCCTGCATTAGAGTATTTTTCAACTATAAAGCTGAAATTCTTCTATTTGTAATTATTTAAAATCAGATCTCCGTTCATAGTTTGCTTTCAATGCGGAGCTTAAGTGACATAAAAACAATTCATTGAAGCATTTGCTTTTGATTTTGGCTTGTTTTCAGAGCAACATTGACAAAAAGTAATGTTGTCTAAATTGCTTTTCCTTGTAAGTTGCATTTAAATGTGGCACTGCTGCATGTATTCACCAAAAGATATGTTATTTGGTCATTTATACTGTTATTTGTATTTGCTAATAGTACACAACCTATGATTTGAATTACTCCATCTTGTATAGCATGCAATTATTTTCTTTGGTTAGTTTTATCGCCAATGTGTGGCCAGAAAAAGCATTTGGAAACAATACAACCATTGTTGGTTTGCACTCTCTTTTATCATCATCCTGATCATCATCCTTACTACAACTACCAGATGAATTTAGCAAAGTAAACTGCTTGCATGCATTCAACAGATAAACAAGAGAAATACACATTCAGTGCTGGTTTCTATGCTGGTTTAGTGCATGCTGTGCAAAAACAATACTGTACGGTGCCCTCAGAAACTAGATGAGAGCCTAATTTGCATATGATATGAAAACGAGAAATGTTAACAGCTGAATAAACACAACACACTACACTGAATAATCAGTGTAAAGGTACAAGCAGTCAAAAAAAAAGCACTTCGGACTAAATATAAGACAAGATTCACAAGATGTTCATGTTGCAACACATTTTCATCCACTCCATTGAAGGACCATTGAGAGTATTGATACTTACTCTGCACGTGTCCAAGAATTTTTTTCTGTGTTGCTTTGCAATCAGCCCATTCGTCTTCAGTCAGTGTCTGTCTGTCTGTAGTGTGAGCACAACCTCTGTTGTCCTGATGCATTTGCAGAGCTTCCAGCTGGGAGAGAACAGCCACACGCATGTAGTAGACGACCTCCACTCCCTCCTTTCATACACACCCACACCCACACACACAAACACTGTGAATTCTCATTAAAAGACAACAGCTTGTAATGAAGCACAAAACCATTACGTGCATACTCATTATTTAGAAATTAAACAGAAGCAAAAATGATAAAACACTACACAATCCACACAAAACAGTAAATTAAAAAGTCCACTGACTGTGAGTGAAGAAGCACGGTACTATAAAATGTTTATCTGCATATAGACCTACTAAGATAACACCCATATGTGATTGTTGAACACATCGTTCTAGAACTCTGGCCGTTCATCTGCTGCTATAACCTCCGCTGTTCTCAGAAGGTTTTCCACAAAAAGTGTACATCTTTCAATCTGATGTTGGAACAGACCTATATTCCAACTTCATTCATTGATCTACACCTCAGCAGATTTGTCAGTTTAATGTGTAAGTGCTAGTTTATCTGTTTGCTCTTAAATGTAGGTTAATGGGGGATAATAATGACTGCTGCTGCAACACTCAATCAATGAAGAGAAACTGAGGACAAGCATTTAGGGAGGTGGCTCTTTAGCGCGACTACAAAAGATGTGACTCAACTCATATTCAGATTATCGTTTTCTTAAACCAGATGAGGTTGATTTAATACAAAGTACATCTGTCAAGAAAGTTTCAGCTTGAGGGCCCCTTCGCTTGTTCTTGAGCTTTGATGGTACCCTATCACACAATCTGCATCAGCAGATGGAGTTTAAACACACACAATTTAGTATAGATGATGAATCTTAATAATTTGGGTCATTCCCCGACTTTCCTTTTCACTCCACCGTGCCAGCAATAACCGTGGACGAAGGTATTATGTTTTCTGGGAGTCCGTCCCATTTGCTTAAACGCAATATCTCGGGATTCTCTGAAAGGGAATTTACTCAAATTTGGCACAAATGTCCTGTTTGGACTCAAGGATAAACTGAATAGATGTTGGTGCTCAGAGGTAAATGTTTATAACTTTATACTTATTTATAACTTTCTCAGAAAGAAAAGAGACAACACATTGAAGCAGTTAACGACACAGGAACATTACCCGCCTCTTCCCACCACTCACATGTAAGGGAGAAAAACAACAACAAAGGAACAAAAAGAAAAACGATTAGTGTCTACATAGGTTTATATGATTATCCTTTTATACAATTACAATAGTGAAACGTCACTGTTTGTTATGAAATATGGTACAAACATTCATATCCCCCTCAGGATGAACTGTAACAACCTTGATGATGCTGTGACTTCTCATCTATCACCATCTTTAGGTCAAAATCTTAATTCACAATACTGTATTTTATGATTAAACACCTGAAAAACTGATGACATTCACTTCAGCATCCGTTGGACTTTGTGTTTGATAATGAGCAAACTTTAGTCTGCAAAGTAGGACAGTAAACATGGTAAACATGCTAGTTTTGTCATTGTGAGCATGTTAGCATGCTGATGTTAGCATTTAGCTGAAAATATCACTGTACCTAAGTACAGACTCACAGAGCTGTTGGCATGAGTGTCGACTCTGAGTCTTGTTTCAACCATAAAGTGATGTCTTATGTTAAAAGGGGAGATGAGTACATGAAGAAACAGATGCATGCAGCGGCTTCTGTCTCATTTATTCACATGCTTGGCTGCAGCTAAGACACTGCAGTCTTGCCACATGTCTACTGGGGCCAGATGAAGTCCTTGCAAATGTAAATTGACGATCCATTCAGCATAATCAAATGGAAATGAAAGTACAAATGCACCGATTTATAATCTATGCAGGAGGGGTCATTTTAATTAAGCAGACAAAGACTGATTTAGCAGGCGAAATGCAACATTGTTGGATTCAGGACAACATCAAACACATAAATCTACCAAAGGAGGTGTAGCAGTTCTCCAGAAATAATCTGTATGAGAGCACAGTTTAACGTAGATGTTAGAAGAGGTTTCTTTGTGGTAAAGACCATTGGCTACAGAAGTAACTGTTGATATGCTACCTCTGGCCTGAATCCTTGTGACATATGAACATATGATCGCAAACAATGAGGAAGTAAAGCCAATCTTAACAAAAGACAGGAGTTAAAAAGATTTATTTTCGACCACAATTGCATAACCGACAGTTTAGAAAAGAGAGAGAGAACATTTACAGCGGATACGACTGAAAAGGTCAAAAAAAAGACCTCAGTGGCCTATTTAAAAAAAGTCGTCCTGCATTTCATTTATTAATTGTAGGATAATAATTACATTTACAAATACTTTCCTAATAGAGACACTGATATCCAGGTGGAGGTGTTGAACGATGTCGGCGTTTCGGAGTCAGGACAGCAGCAGGAGATTCATAGAGACAAAAGGTGAGAGGAGGAGGAGGAATCCCGAAGTGATGGAGGTGGGTTTGGCAGCTCCATGGAGCTCAGTTTAAACAGAGGGCCTGCTCCAACATTTGGTGAGTCTCGGCACTAATGCCTGGAAAAGATAAAGACAAATGTAACCCACCAAAACCGGGTCTGCTCCATAATGTCAAACTTCACCTCACCGTGTTGGGACCATTCCTTCCAGACGTGCAGGAATTCAGCGCCACGTTCTCCATCAGAAACTGCGTTGAATGAGAAACAAATTGCTATTCATTCTGACAATTTACTAATTTAAAATTCAATAACAAGATAGCTCTCAGCTGTTACCTGTCAGCAGATGTTTCAAGTCCCTGAGAGCCCGGGTGAGGTTCTCCAGTCGGTGCTGCAGGTGGAGGTTCTCTTCTTTCAGAGTGTGGATGGTATCCTGGAGCTCATAGGCTGAGCTGCAGCGTGAAAGCTGAGAAATCAACCATAAAACTGTGCTGGCTTGCAAGATGGAGAACATTGTGGTACTAATGGGATGTCATTCACTTAGTTAGTCAAATCTGCTGTTTGTCAATGTCCTGTTAAATACTGCAGCTCTTGAATGTTTTAAAATCAGGTGGAAGTGGTGACATTATGTTAGAGCTGGCCTACTTTGGTGTCAGAATTGATTCAGTGATGTGTAGCTAAATGCTCCTGGCCTGCAGACCACTCTAAAGGATCAATTGTTCTGTTTTGGATCCCAGAGCCCAAAGACACAGAGTCGTTTTTAAGGGTTATTCAACTTTCATCTTTGCAAGCAGCTTTCAGTAAGCACACTATTTTCCCATCAGCCAATCGTAAAGTGACACAAAGCATGAGGAAGACCAAGGGGTATGCATATATATATATTTATATATAAAAGCAGGAATTTAGAGTGTGAACATACAGCTATTTCTTTGTGTCAGCACTTACGAACTGTTACTAATAAGCTACTGTACCTGGTTGTAGCTGGGACTTGAGTCATGTACCTCCACTATCATGTTGTGTTTTGGCACTGAGCTATAATCACAGGACAGCTTTGAGTTTGTTACCAACCCACAGAAGCGATCAGACTGCGTTTAAAAACAGACAGCGGATGAAAACATGAGATGTGTTACAGTTTGAAGCAGCATTTGTCTGGTTCACATCAACTCTGCTGCTCACTGAGATCAATATTTGATCTTTTATGTAGATTGTTTTGTCACTTTTATCACGTTTAGGTCAGAATCTGTGTTAAGTCTGATGTTTGGTTGATGTAGGTAGATTTTATTAAAATCAATACATTTTAACCATTTACAAATACAATTCTCTAAAGTACTCGTTAAGGTTATAAAACAGCAAAATATATCGTCAAACGAAATAATAAATATAGCTGTTTGTTTGTGCTTTACAGTCAGAAAGGGTAGGGGGTAGTTTGCGGCGGAAGTGCTTCAGGAAACTTTTTATCATCATCCGGGTTACTGTCTGGTCACAGAGGATCTAAGATGGCGACTCACATGTCGAGATGTAGAACCTGGAGTCGTGTTCAAAGGTAGATTTGTTTTTTAAAATAAATGCTCTTAAGTCAGCGCCAGACTCGAGTTAAAAACAGGGAAACAACATCAGCGGTACATTCAGTATTGTCGGGGTCAAATCTCTCCCTGACAACTGCAGCGTCATAACTTCTGTACGTCCTCCTCACCACGATTAGCTCGATGCTAAGTGTTAGCCGTCTAAGAAGCGGTGGTCTTGCTGTTAGGATGGCTAATGTTGCATCATGAGTAAATAAAGTCACCGGTGTTTAGAGGTGGGCTGTCGAGATAAAGACGTTACATTGTGTAGGTGATGTAGCTGTGCTTTTACCGTTTATTACACTTTAATTGATACCGTTTTAAAGAGGTGATATTTGTTTCAAGGTTGTGCTTCTCATTATAACTACAACTGAGAGGGTTGTCTAAAATGTAGTTCACCCCATTTATTTAGACTTTAGACTAAATATGAAGAAACGCTCCTCAGTATAAGACTTCAACATGACCATACAGTTCAATAATAAACTCTCTGAAACAGTTTCAACGCAAACTCAACATTATATCTTATCAAGACGGCATTAGTTTGAGCTAGGTGTGCCTAATAAACTGGTGTTTATTCCTTTTTATGTTACATGTTTGACTGCAATGCACAGCACAACTTAAAAATGCACAACAATATAAAAAGTACAGATGGTTGACAAGTTAAATGTAAATTCCAGGTATATTCCTTTAACAATTCTTTAATCTTCTGTAGGAAAAGTCCAAAATGTACAGTGAAATAAAACACAGTTTAGGGACAAAGACCTGAGGCATTGTTTCAAACTATTGTTCTGTCTTTGCTCAAGTTATGGATTCAAACACTGTTTTCACAACTGGCCTCACGTCGCTAGAAATACATTAAAGGAACATTGCTTTGTTTTTCTCAAAGGTTTGGGATCGCAGCTTACAGAAAGTACAGCAGCGGTGGCCGGTACCCAAATATCTCCCTCTCTGAACCGCTGCCTGGGATCCCCAAACCTGTATTCGCATCTGGGGATGGTCTGGAGAAATATGAGACCAAGATCACTACTCTAGAAAATGGCCTCAAAGTCGCTTCCCAAAACAAGTTTGGTCAGTTCTGCACAGTTGGAGGTAAGTTACAGCAGTTATTATATGCACTTCATATTATCCACTTGTCTCTGGGATCTGGCTGAAGTAGATACAATGTGTTTGTTCTCTTTCTTCTTTTTAGTTTTAGTAAATTCTGGATCCAGACATGAAGCAAAGTACCCGAGTGGGATAGGCCACTTCGTAGAGAAACTCGCCTTTTCTGTAAGTACAACACAGTGAAGACCACAAAGAGAAAAGTCAAGCATGTTGAGGCATGTGAGATGACGTTTTGAATCTGTAGTCCACAGCTCAGTACGGCAGTAAAGATGAAATCCTCCTCACGTTGGAAAAACACGGAGGGATATGTGACTGCCAAACATCAAGGTAGTCTTTCAGCTCAATGTCTGTCTGTGTTATAAAACTAACGTTTGTGTGTTATTACCTTTCTGTCGGGGCCTTTCTTCTGTTGGAGAGTATGCCGATACAGTTGTACGTGTGATGCATGACTCATTTTGATGTGCAGGGATACCACCATGTACGCTGTGTCTGCTGAAGTGAAGGGTCTGGACACGGTGGTCAGTCTTCTCTCTGATGCTGTTCTACATCCTCGCCTGCTGGGTAAGTCCACTCTTCACCCTGTTACTGGTGTTAGTATTAAGTATTCATTTTCATTTTTGTTATTATGTATTAGTATTACTATCTTCTCTTCTTAACTTAACTCAACTTACAAATCAGCGGCAACTGTGCCGAGTGTCTGTGTGTCTCCTGCCGGCCTGAGATTGTCAGTGTTCGTCTACTGCAGATGACGAGATCGAGATGACCAGAATGGCCGTACGCTTTGAGTTGGAAGATCTGAGCATGAGGCCAGACCCTGAACCTTTACTCACTGAGATGATCCACGCTGTGAGTCTCATCGTTTGTTTAAACCCTCCAGCAGCAGCGCCCTGTGAGACAGCAAACACATTTATCCCGGACTTTTAAGCACCAAGACTGTTATTGGTATTACTAAAAACAAGTTAGTTCTGTCACTCATGGTTCCTCTTGTGATGGGACAGTATCTACTCTGAAGCAGGAGTTAAAACAGCTCTCTGAGAACCACAACCGCTCATAGTCCTTGCGGTGTGGACACAATAAAAACGGCAGTTCTTAGAACTATGAAAAAGTTCTAAGAGTATTGTTCATTGTTTGTTTCCAGGCCGCATATCGAGGCAACACGGTCGGACTGCCTCGCTTCTGTCCCGTAGACAACGTGGACAAGATCGACAAGAGCGCGCTCCACGACTACCTGCGTAACTACTACTGTCCCGAGCGGATGGTGCTGGCCGGCGTGGGCATCGAGCACGAGCAGCTGGTTGAATGTGCCAGGAAGTACCTGCTGGGTGCGAAGCCGGTGTGGGGAGCAACTGCAGTGGCCAACGTGGACCTCTCTGTGGCTCAGTACACTGGTGGCATCGTTAAGGTTGGTTTTTATTATTTGTACCTGATATGGTCCTGTATGTTGTCTTCAGGGAAACCTCGTTTTGGCATCTGTTGTATCTGCTGCTTATTTGAGGGTAATACAGTTCGTCTAGAAGGATAATAACCTCTTCTTTTATGCTGTTAGATGGAGAAGGATATGTCGGATGTGAGCCTCGGCCCCACCCCAATCCCAGAGCTCACCCACATCATGATCGGCCTGGAGAGCTGCTCCTTCCTTGTGGGTGATCACGGTGCCTGGCTGTCCTGAAGAGTCTCAACTCGGGGGGGCTGATACATGTTGGCTACAAGCGCCCAAATATTAAAGACAAGTTTTCTCTTCGCAGGAGGACGACTTCATCCCGTTCGCGGTGCTCAACATGATGATGGGTGGAGGTGGCTCCTTTTCGGCAGGAGGACCCGGGAAAGGCATGTTCACCCGCCTTTACCTGAACGTGCTCAACAGGTGAGCGTCTCACAAACATCAACGTGACTAGTCGATTAAACGTTGCTACCCTCGCTAGTCGCCACCAGAAATACTAGTAGGTTAATTAAGCTTATTTTAATTAGATATTTGTATGTGCTGTCTCAGCTGTTGCTGTGGAGTGCCTCTGCACTTCCTGCAGCAGCGCTTGAGAACATAAACTCATGTTCACAATGAGGCAATATATCATGTGAGAAGTAGACATTTTCTCATTGACTTCCATACAATTGGACTTCTTCTTTCAACCGGAGGAGTCGTCCCCTGCTGGTCAGTGGAGAGAATGCATGGTTTCAGACACTTCCGCATTGGCTTCCCTTGATGGTACCGGATGTTGTCACCTGACTAAAACTAGCTTACCAGCTAGCTAGCTGGCTAGCATGTATGCTACAGACTCAAGCTAGCGGCCTAGCGTATTAACGAAGTGGTGACTCTTCTTAGACCACACCCCCCGCTGACGTTTTATCAAATATTGCACCACACACCGGGTTCATGAGCTGCATTCTTACTGGGTGTCCGGATGAGATAAGCATTGATGTCAGCAGCATTTAATATACAGTTTTGGTTGTTAAAAAATGTGATTTCAAATGGCTAGTATATACTACATGTTATAGATTAAATTGTGCTCAATTTTGAGTGTTTTCTAACTTTTAAACTAGTCTACTGCTCTACGTTTAATCTTTCTTTTTAAACGTCAAGGACATTTAGTAGTGAGGAACGTCTCTAATTGTTAACTCACTAATATAAACAGTCAGTTTCACTAATGGTCTTGTGGTTTTCCTTGTCCGTTGTAGGCATCATTGGATGTACAATGCCACCGCCTACCATCACAGCTATGAGGACAGTGGTCTGCTGTGTATCCATGCCAGTGCAGACCCCAGACAGGTTGGTACCGGTTCAGCACAGCAGCGTTCAAATGTCTTATTGTCCCTTTGAACCAAATAGGACTTTTTATTACCAATCACAGTTAAATTGCTGCAGATATCCCTTCAAAACGTGGTGACAAATTGTTCTGTTTTCAAAACTTGCACATGGCTTCCTGTTGTGAATGTTTATTTATATGGTCTTTTGTGATGTTCGTGTTCTTATCGTTGCATTCGTCTCCAGGTGCGGGAAATGGTGGAGATAATAACCAGAGAGTTCATTCAGATGGCAGGCAGCGCAGGAGAGGTAATGGCCACCACAACTTAAGCGATATTGATCAATGAAACAATGGAGGTGAACCATTCTTGGAGCATTTTTTCTCCTCATTCTCATCTCCCCCGTATGTCCAGATGGAGCTGGAGAGGGCCAAGACTCAGCTCAAGTCCATGTTGATGATGAACCTCGAGTCGAGGCCGGTTATTTTTGAAGATGTTGGCCGCCAGGTTCTCTCTACAGGAAAGAGAAAGCTGCCACACGAACTGTGTGATCTAATAAGTGAGTACTGACCAGAATTCAGCGCTCTTAAAATGCCTGTTAGAGCTACTTGTTTTATTTCTCTTTTTGACTTGTCCACTACTAATTTCTAGGCAACGTGACAGCCAGTGACATTAAGAGAGTGACCACCAAGATGCTGCGCAGTAAGCCCGCAGTAGCAGCTCTGGGCGACCTGACGGAGCTGCCCTCGTACGAACACATCCAGGCAGCCCTGTCCAGCAAGGACGGACGTCTGCCCCGCATGTACCGCCTCTTCCGATAGTCATCGCTGTAAATATACTGGACTGGAAGATTACACTAGTGTTCCCTCCCATCACAGGACTCGATACAGCTCGCTCTGGGAGGGGACTAATACCCGGGCTCCCGGCTGTACCTCTGAGAGGGGTGATTGTAAAGGAAACGTTACATTTTACTCTCCGGTAACCTTTTGTCTAACTACAGTTGGAGTATCTGTATTTATTGATTGTGGGCAGGAAAGCCTCATTTCATTATTTACTGGGGTGGTTTGCAGGAGTTTGGTTTTGAAGGAACAATTCGCCCCAAAAGCCAAAATGTAAGTGTTATTTTTTCCATTTCAAAACCCCAATACCAACCTGTTATGTTTAAGTTTATGAATGAATGACACCTGTAGTGGGAAGGTAAAGTAGCATATAAGCAAGAGAAGGGAGCGGCTAACATGCCCAGCAGTGTCTCGACTGGTTTTATTGAGCTGTATTGTTTTTCTCGGCTCCATAAACATTTCAGAGCTGCACCTTGAGCCGTCTCTTCACAAACGTAGGATATCTACACAAAGTGATGGTTGAAATATGAATAAAGAAATCCTTGGAGTTTTTTTTAGGGATAAATGTGAGAAACCTCACAACTAGCCAATTAGTCCTCCACACTGAAGTCATGTGTTCTGTCGTCGTGTATCAGTGAGTGTAAAGAGATTGAAAACTGTAATTATTTTGTATTTTGTGGTTGTGTAGATGCCCTTTCAAATTAAAATATATATCAACAGGATAAATAAATAGTTTTGTACAAAATTTAGCCAACAAACAAAGTCAGTTTTCAAACTTTTATTTTGTGATGTTACATTAGAGTGACTTATAAAAATATGCAGATAGTTAAAAGGTCTTATGGAAATAAAAACAACACTGACAGGCACTTTATAGAGCAGACTATTCTTCATGCTGGGAATGCAGTATTCATTAAAATGGTAATTTACATACAGTACATGTAAACTGGAGATGAAAGGTAAGGCATCGAGTTACAGTTAAAGTTGAAAAGGATCACTTGGCCCCATAAGAGAAAAGGTAGTGACAGGCGTTTTTATAGTTTGTGAGTTCCTGCGAAATAGTTAAATATAAGCTATCAAATACATTTGTTCTTCCTGAAATTCAACAGTAGCGTGTAACAAGTAACAACCTCCTGACTGAAGTGCTCAGGCGTATATCGTCTCCCTCCTACAAAACAAGCTTAGAACTAAATTCAAGTCAAAATCGACCAATGGCAGACGCCGAAATTCTATTTAAAAAGTGCACCTCAATGTGCCACCAAATGCAATTGTTTGTATTCATTTTACGTTTATATTTGATGACAAATTCACAAGGCATCTGAAAACAGGAAAACGTAACATCGTGGTTCCTGATGCTTCAGAAACACCTAAAAAAAAAAAGAAAATTGGAGAACGAATGCAGTAACGGAGCCTTTAAGGTTAGATCAGTGCACACCGGAGCATGTGACTGAAGAGTAAGCCACGACGGCAGCAGCCCCCACCCCCCCCTTCAGTCGTCATGTTTGAGTGGAGGGGGGCTGAATAAATAAAGGCCAGACTGAGTCTGCAAACCTCTGTGTCTGACCTCAAGGTCCCTGCTCTCAGGTACAGCCACACACAGACAGTTCCCAACAATGACCAACAGGGCGCACTCTGCTCAGTCACAACCAGCACTGGGCTCTGTGTAGTTAAGACAACTCTGGTTTCCTTTTGGTCCTTTGTTCCCCCCGCCTGGTTTTACATTCCAGTTTCTGGCACAGTTCAACCCACTCCGGACTGGAGAGTTTGTTTTTAAGGGTTCAGGAGATGGTGCAGATGCTGCTGCTGCTGCTGCTTTGGTTCTTCATGGCCTCCTTCCTCTTCAGCTCTCTGGTGATCCTCCTCCTGATGCCCTCCAAGTACACTTCTCTGTCGAACTGTCCCGCACCCAGTGGAATACTAAACAACACAAACAAATGATACACACCTGACTTATGAAGTCAAAATAAAATGACGGTCAGTGGGACTCACTTGTCTCTGCCTGGCCTGAGTTTGACCTGGAAGACGCTGACGACGGGCCGGTGGTCTGAGGCCTTGATGCTGGAGCAGCTGGTGTACTTGACCACTTTTATGTCATCAGCCTGCCGGCTCCTGAACAAGATCCTGTCCTGTGAACGTGCACGGAGAGGTTTAACCCGGCTGAGAGCCACAATATGCTGAATGTTTGGCTTATTATGGAGGCTTGATATTCTTTCTTTTTTCTTACTGTGTACGAAGGCGTTCTCTGTTTAGAAGTTGTGTCGTAGATATCACAGCCGATGTCAAACTTGTACGTGGGGAGGAAGTGTATCGGTGCCTCTTGGAAACCTTTAAAGATTGAACCTGGAAGGTACAAACCAGCACATTCGCACGGTGAGAATCAATCAAACACACATCGACCTACTTCTATAAACTTTTAGAAATGTTTTCACAGAGAACATGCAAGCATACCGTCCTTCATCTCCTTGGAGAGCTGGTCATGCTCCAACAGAGGGCCCATGTCTCCGCCCACTGTGCGGTTCATGATGGCCTCCACGTCGACCCGGTCTTTGCACAGCCGGAAGTTAAAATCTCCACACCAGAAAACCTGGTCGAATCTTGTGGTGACGTCAGCTACAATTAAAAAGTACATCCTGTGATCATCAGACTGCCAGCCATTATTCTTATCAACACCGAGGCTTGAAACTAAGTACCGAACAACAATACATTTTATTCTGCAGTCAACAGCAGGGTCAAAGAATGGGTTTGAATTGCTACAGCTAAAAACCTATTTGGGAAAAAGAAGTAGCAATTTGTGCAGAGATGCATCATTTGTGAACTGACAAGAATCCAGTGAAGGAATACCGTGTTTAAGTCACATTTGTCTTTTGAAAATGACGAATGAGTAAAATATTATTTATCCCGTTTCCAGAATGTTCCACAAGATATTTCAACCCACAATATGAGGCTGACTGCTGCGGGTTAATCTGTTAAAGTTTGATCGTGTTGAGACGACTCCGTCCTAGTTGTTTTGATTCACGTCTTTCCCACAAGATGAGAGAGTCTTACATGCTGTGGAGCGATATGGGTTGGTGTCTGGAAGGCCTTTGGGAAGAGCTAGAGCCTCGATGATCTTGTTGTAATCTAGTACTCTCTCGTAAACTTTGGCATCTCCGGCTGGAAGCAGAATCAGAAATTAGAAGACTTTAGTACAACTCTCCAACTGGTCCTATCTATCTATCTACCTATCTTGGTATAATAAATCACTGCTTCAGTCTGCGGCCTCTCCGACTTTCTGGGAAACTACTCACAGGTAAAATGAGATGTGATGAAGAGGAAGGAAGTGCCAAAAAAGGTGAGGGCGATTCCCACAGCCCCTTTGGTCTTGATCTTAGAGATGATCCTGGTTGTGACCGTGGCATGCTCCACCTCTGCGTGAGTCAACAGGAATAAATGCTGTGGTCAGTGTCAGAGCCTTAACAGTGTAATCAGATAGACTCAAACATAAAGCATGTGCAGTGTCCATAAAATAAATATGTCACCACAACAAAATGCTTTTATGGACAATAAAGATGAACTAAAAACTAACTGTGTACCAGAAAGTCATGAATATTTCAATCATCTTCCAATAATCTGCACTAAACACACATAATATAAGAAGGGAGCGAGTTTATTACCTGAGCAGAACCAGATGAGGTCTCTTCTGACAAATACAGTGAGATACAAAACCCCATGTGATGCTGCATATAGCATGACGTAGTAAGGGCCCAGAGTCTCCTGGAGACGGGTCTCCCACTCCTTTCTGCACACACATGAACAGTCACAGTCACCATCAATTATAATAACTCACTTTAATTCCGTGATGATGATTCAAATCAAAGGAAAACATAACACACTTGTCAGGACAGCCCTCCTGGACCCCAATGATATAAAAGTCTTGTGCAAATTTAGAATCCGTTGGAAGGAGGAGATCATCTAAGTTTGTTGGAAGCCCCTGAAAACGATAGAAACTTGGTTACAACTCAGTAGTACGACTTTAAATGGTTCTTAGTCTGGGAGATGCTGCTGGGTCACGATGTCCTCCGCTACCTTCTCTCCCTGCATGTTCCAAGTGGCTACGTAGACGCTCATTCTCCTGTCGGGGAAGTGGCGGTCCAGCTCCTCAGCCCCGAGCAAGGCACCGCTCCCCAGCACGCTGCCCTCCAGAAAGCTCCTGAGAAAACACACACCGGAAAGGAACGTCAGCACTTTCTTTCGAGCAATTTTCTTTTGGTACAAGGCGTAGGTAGGTGAAGCTTGGTCAGAGCTCAGACCAATGCGGTACAGGATCTTAGGTACTCTTGAAACAGACCGGTCTTTAAAAGCATTCTCTCTGACACCGTAAAGAGTAAGCCTTCTAAAAGAGCCTTCAATTCCATCCTGGGGATGATATCACCTCCATGGTCAGGATATACTCCATTGCTTACTGTACCTGTTCCTCACGTCCTGCGGTCTGATGGGGCTGAGCACGCTGTAGCTGGACCTCATGGAGTTGACAGAGGCACTATCCGACCCCATGTTCTCCAGAAGCCGGCTGTCGCTCAGGTTCCTGTGGAGTCTCTCCCCGAGTTTCTCTCTCGCCAACACGGCGTAATCCAAACAATCCCTGTCAATCCTATTAGCAGCCCTCAAAGGGGCTGACGCAAAGCTCTTCTCCAGAGCGGGCAGAGTCCCTGTGGGTTGCACCGGAGACAGACGCAGCTTGGTGGGCCCCGCTCGGTGGTCCGTGGGGTCGCTCTGCTGACTGTGGGGCCTCCTTTCATACTCGGAGAGACTGCTACCTCTGTCCCAGAAGACTGGGGATCCCGTCGTGACAGCAGAGAGGAGTCTCACGTCGGAGTCCTGGTCAGTCCGGATGGGGGCGTCATCGCTGAGAACAAACCCACCTGGAGCTGTTTGGTCCTCTTTAAGCGAGTCTGTGGAGGAGCCGGTCTCAACCGGGTCACTCAGACTCTCCTGGCTGTTTCTCAGCCTCCTGGCTCTCACGGTCTCCTCCGCTGAGACACTTTTGCTGGACTTTGACAGCCTGGGTAGTAAGGGTGGCCGAGGCTGGTATGGACTGATCTCTCCCTCGGCCTTTCTAGCAGTGAGTTTAAGGGCCTCATTATGGTTCTTGCAGGATTTGGGATCTACTGAGGAGGTCTTGACTTTTGAAACTTCACAGGACCGGTGGATCGGGCTGTGCTCTCCATTCTCAGTCATCCTCTTGTCATGTCTGAGAGCAGCTTCAATCAGGTGGGTGGAGTTCGCTCATCGCTCACTGACATGCACCTGAACACACAGGGCAGAAAATCATTCAATGAGATGTTGGCCTTTAAATTAGCCTTTATTTTAGCCTCGTAAACCATCCAAAGAGGGTTTGCTGTATAACCTATAACATGCTTATTTCCAGTAGAAGACAGTGTTCACAGTCGTTAAACTTGCAGCATTAGTTAGGGATCGCTTTGTGCTATCTAACTATCTTTAGTTACTGTTAATAAATACTAGCTGCATGAGCTAGCTTATTATGCTAATGTTAGCCTTAGCGCTCTAAATTAGTTAGAGTCCGAGACTGAGTCGCGTTGTTATCCAATAACTTAACAAAAGCTCCGTGATTTCAGCTAACTAACCTATCATCCAGACAACACGTCACGTTTACATATAAACTGTTACAATGCTCACTTTAGCTAACCTTCTAGCCTACAGTAGTCATAAAAGCTAGCTATAACATGCTATAGAGGCGATATAACGTCACATGCTAGCTCAGCTAACGTTTGAAGCAAACGTTTAAAAGACCGTATTCATAAACGGCTAATGTGGGTAGTTTCTGTCTTATATAACTCTGGCATTGTCATCACGTTGAAATAAGGTTACCTCTGGTGTACTGTTTGGTTTCAGAGCGGCTAATTTAAGAGTAGCTCAATTACTTCCTTAGCAACGTTTGACAACAGATTTTGTTACCAAGACAAGAGTCATGGCAGAGAGCAGAGCATTCGTCACAGCGCCCCCCTCTGTTGAGAAGTGAAAGTACACCCCACTACTTTCATTAGTTGTATGTTGTACCGTGATCATCTCTTAATGGTACCTGTATCCTAAACTTGTTTCAGCATATCACATTGAATTGTGCATTCAATTTACCTTAAAATGTGATTGACTATATTGTTTTACAGCTTGATATTATTCCTTTCTTGTGCCTGAAATCCTTGATTACTATGTGATTACTGGATACAAAACATTTATTGTTGTGGCAATGTCAAATAAACTAATGTGAATATGAAGTTATAATTATTGTTATGTAGAAAACTGAACCGGACAATGTGCTTCACTTACTATTGAGACATTGTTTCTTCTGATAGGGCAACATTTGTGAAATTCTCATCCACACAACCCTGTTGTGCAACAAAATGCAGTTTGTTGCCCATTTTGCTTAATAAGAAAAACACAGACAAAGAAAACATGAAACATAACTATATGATATGTAGAGGGAGAGAGAATTGATTTAATTACTGCATCACTCTTTTAGTAAATTAAAGAAAATGCCGGCTTCCCTATAGATCAATATTTCATCCTTCATATGGGTAATACTATACTTACCATTTAAAACATGCATTAAAGCGATGTGGATTGCTTCAATAAGCAAAAGGTATCTAAACTGTAAAACACATTTGAACAGGGTCTGATACACCCACTGTATATTACAAACACATAGTAAGTAGGATGTTCCAACAGCCTTATTAGATCTAAAGTTAGATTTAGAGTTCATTATCACAAAATAACCTCACATATTTTTAAATTTAGTTTTCCCATTAAATGTCTTGTATTGGTAGAATACAGAGGGATTTGTCAATGCTTTTTACAATATTCTGCATTAATCAGAATATTTCATCGGGATGTGACATTAACCTGAGTATCCCCCCCAAAAAATCACCATCCACAATAATATATTTTGCCATTTGTGTTTTAAAATGCATATTAGTAGAGGTGATATCCTAAAGTTTAGCCTAACAGAAATCTTGATGATGTTTAAGAAAAGTATTTGCCAAAGACATTATAATTTATTTGTATTTCCCTTACATGATCTAACAACCATTTGCCGTAATTCATATATTTTCAATTATGTTTATGTATAATTAAATGTCACCTCATTACTGACTTTTGTTTCATTTATACATCAATACAATACAATCACCGTCAAAATCACTCACACAACGTTTCTTTATGTTTATTATGTGACAGTCTTTTGGCCATTTTTCAGAAAGTCATTATTAGTATGCATTTACATGTCGGTCATTCACTGAGTGTTATATGTCATGAAACTTACTAAATTTAACATACAAAAACTTTCCACATGCACCACTACGAGCTAAATTCAGTGACTTTGCAAATGACTCACATATGTGATTCAAAAAAAAAAGTACGTTCTCGCTGACAAAACAGCATAATGTGAAGGTGCGACCTGCAATTGTTAACCCGTTCACCCTTTCTGTGACTGCTGAAAGGGTTTCTGAGTCTGCCAGCCACTGGAAATGTGGACAATCCCTCCATATTCTGTGCATTTCTATGGCACTGTTGCTGGCTCAGGGGGTTTAGACAAAAGGGCCAGTCTGTGAGTCAGGTATAAAAGCAAAGGGTTAAACCAGGTAGAGTTACAGTTCGGTGCAAGAGCAGCAGCAGGACCAGCAGCAGCAGCAGCCCACTAACCAGCAAAATGACTTCCACCGGAATGAACACGATGAACAAGGTAAGCTCTTTCTGTTAGTTTTCATTTTCAGAACTGAACAGCTAATCTACATTTTGCCCTTGTGGCCTTTAAACACATTGAGTCGTCTGTTTTTAAGCTTTAAAGGGTCTTTGAGCTCATTGTTGTTGTTTTTGGGCCCTCGATTTGACTGTTTTGGTTCACTCTGACCCACTCTGGTTCAATAGACACATGTAGAAAATTGAAAAATTTTAGTAAACGTGCTGCTTGAACATATGACACCTGTAACCCTCATATACCGCACACGTTCCAACCAAACACTTTCTCCCTCAGATCATCTTCTACGAGGAGAAGAACTTCCAGGGCCGCTCCTACGAGTGCATGAGCGACTGCCCCGACATGTCCTCCTACCTGAGCAGGTGCCAGTCCTGCAGGGTGGAGAAAGGCTGCTTCATGGTGTACGACCGCTCCAACTACATGGGCAACCAGTACTTCATGAGGAGGGGCGAGTACTCCGACTACATGAGCATGATGGGCATGAGCGACACCATCGGGTCCTGCCGCATGATCCCCATGGTAAGATCTTGCACCTACTTGGCTAGATTTACTCTAGATGACATCTCTAGAAAATGCAATTATGTTTTTAAATGTTCTGAGTTAAACCCACCCGTCTTCTGCATCACAGCACAGAGGATCCTACAGGATGAAGATCTACGAGAGGGAGAACTTTGGAGGTCAGATGTCTGAGCTGATGGATGACAGCGACAACATCATGGACCGTTACCGCATGTCCAACTGCATGTCCTGCAACGTGATGGAGGGCCACTGGCTGATGTACGAGCAGCCCCAGTACAGAGGCAGGATGATGTACGTGAGGCCCGGCGAGTACAGGAACTTCATGAACATGGGCGGTAGCAGCATGAGGTTCATGAGCATGAAGCGCATCAACGACTCCTGCTACTAGACTCTCTTAGCACTGAATAAAACTGTCATAACCTAAACTGCTGCTGTGTTTCAGTGTCTTTTTTTCAAAAGATCCTGAGTACTCATACTTCACACAGTTTAACCAGAGCTGGCCAGACTTCTATTGCTGGTTGTAACTTACAGGGAATTCACAAAGAGAATGGTTGTAATATGAGAAAAGTTTCTCATTTTCATGAAATAATTTGCTTCTTATTCTTAAATAATGAATAGTTAACAACTTCACAATCTCCAATCTTTTGTCAGATACATATGCTGGATTGGGGAATTGAGCACAAAAACCTGGACAATCTAAAACAATCTTATCAGCTCTGCAATGCACTACTTTACATTAAAGTTGAAGTTGTTTGAGCCATCGTCTTAGTTGAGACTGCCATATATAACCTACACATCATACAGTATAGCATAGAGCCATTTCTGCTCATTATATGCCATTTTTTGCATGTGTTCTGTGTAATGTTCAACATCTGTGAAGCCTTTTGATTTGCAGCGGAGGAGAAGCCATGCGTGCTGCTGCCCTACTTGTTATAAAGTAAGGCTTGTGTCAGCTGAAATCATGGCACTGAGCTGGAGGAAGTTTAGTCTGAGCCCGAGCGGAATTGAAACCGTTGTGTCTACGGTCTGTCGTAGTAAACTTGGACATTGTCACATAAACAGCTGAGACTCTCTGAATTATATTAACACTGCTCTAGTTTGGCTGCAGTCTCGTTCAGAGTTGTTATGAGGTGTAAATATTGTCTTTGGAGCGTCTGGGTTTGTTTCTGCTCGACTGCGCGTTTCCTTCTGTCTTGTTCCTATTAGAAAGACAATAACAGAGCAGTCGCACAGGCAAACACAACCAGAGTCATTTTTCGCTGAAGTTACATATTATGCATCCATGATGATGATAATAATAATATGCAAATGGAGGAATTGTTGGGGTAGAATGTAAGTTGTTTTCAAAAAATAAGTTTTAGCCATGCTAGTGGCTTAGCTCTACGGATGCTAATGCCGGATCTGTAAATCAGTCGGTCAACGAGTATTGGATGTATTGCCGTGAAACGATGAACACACATTCGTAGTGCCCTGAGGATGAACCTTTCTGTCTTCGGTGATCTCTTGACTTCTCCTCTGCTGTCACCAGCAGGTTGTGGTTTGGAGTGACAAGTCTCAACAACAATATGACAGATTGCTATTCAATTTGGTGTACACATTCATGTTCCCTGCAGGATGAATTGAAATCATTTTCATCCCCTGTATTTTCGTACAGCACTATCAGCAGGTAGACATTTTAACTTTAAAAGGAAATTTTGCTGATTTTCATCTGGCCTTGTCTCGTTGCATGTGGGTGGTACAATGTTCACATCACCCGTTGGCAAAAGTACGGTGTTTAGCGCCACGAGACGGACCTTTGCTGGCAAACGAGCGGGGAGCTTTTGGGGGCCGGTAACACAGAGAGAAGCCAAACGTTGTTCATTTGCACATACCACCCACAATGCAACAATACAAAGGTTGAAATCTGCAATGTTACCTTTAATCAGTGAAATATCAATATTAACCTTTTGGATTGCCACAGAACCTTGCAGAATTGCTCAAGTATTGGATGATTTGTCTATAAACTTGGTACACACATTCATGTCCCGCTCAGGATGAACAATAACTTTGGTGATCCTGTGACTTCTCATCTCGCACATCATCTATTCTATATGATTTTTGCCAAAAATACCTGCACAGCTAGTGTCATTCCTATCAGCCTCAGCTGTTCTTTATGTTTCCAAGTCAAAATATACTTTAATTAAACTTTTATTAAAAAGATAAATGCAGACAAAAGATATATTATAAATCACTGCCTATCTCTAGATTAGGTTTTTGTTTCACGCCTCAGAGGAGGATTAAAGAAGCACATGCCTCTCTATCTTTCTTTCTCACTCTTTCTTTCTCTTTTCCTCTCTTCTTCCTCCAGAGAACGGCCAATCCAGCGAGCGAGCAGGGAATCGATGCCCTGATACGAGATTCTGCCTAATGAGGATCAGAAACATCTTAATAAAGACCCATAATCCACCACTTAATCCCTCATTACAGAATCATCTGCATTCACTGGTCCTGCTCCATACCGCCGCAGCGACGGCACATTTAGGTCCATTGTTCTACCTCGCCTCATCTTTCACCCAGGGCTACGTCTCCCTTTGTCTCCCCTCGGTGTCAGTTATATTTGATCCGCTCTCATTAGACTTTCAGACGAGATGAGCAGCATGGGCCTGAAAATAGTGCTTTTGTGTGCACTTCTATGCTATCTCCCGTCTGAAATGGAAAATGAGACATATGCTTAATGAGGAGGAGATGGACTGGGACCTGCCGTCCGACACACAGAGAGAGATAGGGAGCGTATTGTGTGACCGATGCTGCGAGAGGGCACACTTTCCAGGCAACGTCTGTGTCGGTGATTACAGACTTCTGAGAGTGTGAAAATGACTCAAAAATAAAAGTGGGACAGATGGATTAAAGTTTAATGCTGAGCCCTGGAAAGATTCTGAGAATGTGTTTTTAGTTTAGCGCAGCAGTAACACAAAAGTTGGAAGTTTACCCAAGTTTTTAAAAAAAGTATACTGTAGTCCCTGACTTTACAGAGAGTACGTTCTTGAATGTCCAGGGATTTATCCACCAACCCTCTTGTCATATCTATTCCTCTGGTGTCATGATCCCTTCATTTCTTGAGTTTCTACCTCGTGTTCTTTCGTATCCATCAGTAAAGCAGCATGCTTGTATGAGTCCTGTGGATGGGAATAGCTAGTATCAAAATACCAAGTGATATTAGCTTCATTCAGACACGCTCCAATTTGGACTAACGAAGGAGGCTAATGTAGAATTATGTGTCGAGAAAGGAGGGGAAATCTCTTTTCCTTTGGCTGTGAGATGATCCTTTGAGGGTTGGATAATTAGCCCCATGAAGGTGCAGAGAAGGCTGATTCTTTCAACCGCACCGCCCCTCCCTCTTCATTATTCTGTGTACTGAGGTGAGTATGAGGTGGAGGGGGATAAAACAAAACAAATAAAACTCATTAAAGGTACCCGTGTGGCTACAAATCCCCCTCTGCAGTATGCTAAAGCACCACAGGCATCATTAGCTCCGCACAAAGGAGCCATCGTTATTCTGCCTGGATATATGAACGCAGATCAAAGACCGCAATAGTTCATCGTCTTTTAACCCGAGGCAGGATTCTCAAAAGCAGAGCTCCCCTGTTTTGGCAGGTTTCCATTTGTTTCCCCCTCGCTGATCTCGGCCAGTGGAGACCCAGAAAATCACTCTACATAGCACGAGCAAATCTGGAGATGAAAAAGCTTAAATGATTTCTCCAATGATGCACCCGTGGCATTATTTTTGTTGTGAAGAATGAGGGTTAATAGTTGATGCTGCTAAATAGACGAGGGTTCTTTTGTAGTTCTACAAAAGAAGTTTGGTAAAGGAAAGTTGTTCTCATGTACAATGACAACTTCAACTTCAAGCATCAAGAGGCCTATATATTTCATTTTCTTTGCCACACTAGCAAGACATGGCTCCAGAGATGGCAATATCATTCTGTTTGCCGGTTGGTCAACAGCTGTGGTCAACTGTTGGATGGATTGTCAATTTGCCATTGAGTGTGGCAGGATAAACTGCTAATTTTGGTGATCCTCTGACTGGACTAAATTTAGATTTGTACAGGGTAATGACCAAATACCTGCAAAACTAATGGCATTGCATCCACCCCAGCTGCCTTTGAGTTTAGTGCGTATTAGCATGCTAACAGGCTAACTAAGATGGTGAACGTGGTTAACGTCATACCTGATAAACATCCGCATGTTAGCATGCAGATTTGCATGCCTTTTGATCAAAGTGTGCTGAGCCTAAAAACAGCCACGGACACTTTAATTTTTTTCCCATATCTTGTCGCTTTCGCATCATAAGTTGACACTGTGTTTATTTTATGCCATTTATCATTTTATATTACCAATAACCACCACTATACAACCAAAATATAAATCTAAATATGAAACCTGAAATCACTAATTCAGTTTTTGCAGAATTATTTTGAGAATATCTTCTCTATGAGGGCGTTGCCAGCAGCATTACTGAAATATTGTACAGATGAATTGCTTCTGTTGTCAAAAACTTATCCACGATATTAAATGCTCAAATACAGCGGAACTGATTGGTATATAAACTGCTGGACTGGACCAACACGTCCCGACAGTGTAAAGTGTAAAACAGTGAGTCACAGCAGCTGAATCCTCCCCAGAGGTGATGTTTTGCTCCAACATGCTGCGTGTAATCCACACCACTCTTCTGCCTCATTTCACACACATTTGCATCAGTGATCCTCTGGGTCCCGTCCCCACGACCCCACTGATCTTACATGTCTAATAAGGATGGTGTAATTTTTCTCTTCTGGTTTGATGGCCTCAATGCACCTTGACAACTTGATCTCATCTGTGCAAATTGCCCCATTTACATCCCCTCCTGCTCACACATAGACATCACACTTTTTTTTTTTTACCTGTTTACAGATACAGAGGCAGGTGCAGGGGTTTTCTCCTCGGGGCAGCTGTCACAAGTGTAACTGCTATCAGACAGAGAGAGTGTGTGCCAACAAACACGCTATTCTAATCACACCTGATAGCATCTGCAGCCAGCAAGCACATGTTGAAGGCCTCGGGCTCTCCAGCAGCGAGCTGAATGAAAGACTGCAGCCAGCCGTGACGACATCACAGCACACGAAAACACACACAGATCAGTACAAGCACAACAAACATGGGAATAAACACACAGACGTACCTCGAACACATGTCCACTGCTTAGATTAAGGTATCTCTGTTTTTTATGAAGAAGAGATTTGCATTACACCATGTGCTCCGTCTTAAGTACACAAACTGATGAGAGTCTGGCAACAGTGGAAGAAGTACTGAGATTATTTATGTAAAATGGTGGAGAGGAGGTCATCTGCTTATCTGTTTGGCAGCACCTGGAAGTTACTCAAAGTCCTCTCAGATCCATATTCTTCATATATGTTTATGATCAATCCCGATTTCACATATTGGAATGTAGCTATTTTGGTCTATTTGAGGTATATTTGTGAACTGTGATATAGGCTTTTATGTTTATAAATAATATTGGAAGTAATAAAGTACATTAACTCACATTACTGTAACACAACCATTGCTGGAGTATTTTTATTTTTAAAAGTCGGTAATTTTGCTTTTACTCAAGTACATTTGATCTCAAGTATTGCAGGCCTGCTCGTACTATTTCAAGCAGCTTCTCTGACAAAGGGGCAATTAATTGTTACATAGAAATACATTAAAATTATGGATCACAACCTCTTTCTGTTCTGGTTGGTTCTGGTTAACATTTTTTAACTTTGGCATAGTTTTTTTTTTAAATTAAGCACTGATTTAATCACCACCCGGCCAGTACACTAAGTGAACCAAATCAAACACACCCAAGATGTTACCTGAACAGGTGCATGCTGGGTCTGGCTGACATGCTACCTGCTGAAATGCTCATGGTGGGTCCTCCAGGTGACTTCTGCGTTCACTGAGCATCTTTTAGCCCCAGTGAGGTTTGTGTTGTTACACACCGTTCAGAGTGGTGAGTACAACAATGAACTCATTTACCTCTCCAGGTGAGACCGTCTCTGCTTTGCTGTAACATGTGTGTTTTTGTGTGTTCATACAGCTCCGTGTTTTCTGCTTTGGTGATGTTTTATTCAGCTGTTGATTCTACAAGAAGTGTCGGGATATTTTATTTATGTAGCTTTATTTATTATCGGTCATTTTGTTTAATTGTCTGAGTTTTGTCTCTTTTCTGGTTAATTCTCGTGAAGCTACACTGAGGAATGCGGTTTCATATGTATGATCGATACAAGTTGACAATAGTTGTATGCCCCGGCTGCAGAGTGTACCAATAGAAATGTAATATTTGTTTGGACATAAGGCCTCATGTGGCTTGGAATTTGTCCACAAACATTTGTCCATTGACTGTTTTGTGAAAGAAATCTTAATCTTCAAAACAACTGTACTGATTGAACAAATTAGGGCTACAACTGATGCTATTGCTGTTATTATTTTAATGGTATACTATGCAAAACTGGAGGAGCCCACATACACCTGCGTTCACAGAATGGCTCAAAGTCATGACAGAGACGGCTGCCTTTTAAGTTAAGTGATGAATGTAATTTTTCTTTTTTTCTCTATTTTATGTATTTCATTCTGCGGTTTTTGTTTATTATTTTCATGGTTATTTGTCGTCTTTCCTTTTTTTTTTGCAGTCGGAAAAACTACTACAATGGAGGACACAGCGCCAGAAAAACGCAAATATCCGATTCCAGTTGACATTGTGCGAAGGCAGGGTACATAGAAACAGACAAGCGTTCACGCTCACATTCACATACGTCAATGAATTTTTTTTGATCGACTAATAGATTAATCAACTCATTGTTTCAGCCCGAAATTAAATGTATTGGGGCAAAAAGGTACAATATTCCTCTCCAATAACTAGAAAGTTGCATAAAATGAAAATACTGAAGTAACATTCAGGTGCCTACAGAAGTGAAGTACTTAGTACTTAAGTTTAGGTAGTTTTTTTTAGCTCATGACCTCCAAAATCTGCTCAGATTAACCTAAAGTTTTCGTTACACCAAACCTACAGTCTTCTCCCTGCTTCCTGTGCTTCTCTGAACCTCCTCCTCCTCCTCTGTTTCCAGCCATCCCTGATAATAACTCAGGAGGAATGTGGGCTGTGGAGCTGCATGTGTTTCCTTGTGTTTGTCCTCACTAGTTTCTTCCCAGTGTTTGTTGCAGTTGGAAGCCTTCTTTGAGAAAAGAAAAGATATGCGTAACACCAGATACCCAGGAAGTGGTGAACAGAGAGTGGACGGGCAGTAATAGGAGAAAGCTGGGGGCATTTGTGTCCCATTGTCCCCTCAACACAAACACACACAGCCATGCTCTCAACTCACCCTGCACTGGTCAGCGGTAGTGGGTTCAAACACTGACCTCTGGCCTCTGACCGTGTAATAGCGTGGCAGGTCGAGTGTTGTTATCGGCACCTACAAGGATCACACTACTGGCTGTTACCACATACAAGAAACGCTTTGAGAAAATTCTCTTGGATGAAACGGGTTCTCTGCTTAGATATTTCAGTCTTTGGTCCCGACCGGAATATCTCAGCAACTAGCTCCTATTGTAGTCATGAAGTTCTGTGCAAACATTCACATGGAGCTGGCAGGTTGTATTTTACGTCTCGAATTAAATGTAATCGTTTCATCCATTGTCAATACAAAAATAATGATTCTCGCAGCTTTAAACGCCTACGTTTTGTTTTGCTGCCCTAGCTGGACAGCTCAACGAATCAATGTTCCCTCTGCGATGCTCATATGAGGAACTGAAGTAATCCAACTCTTTATGACCCGAGAGTCTGCTTCATTGGATTAACCTTTGGCCTTTGTCACATTATCCACTTAGCAAGTTGAGAAGGTAAACACGAAGAACACCAGTAGCGGAGTTCACTTGCTGATTAAGTGTCTCTGCTTTAAAGATGTTTATCCACACTCAGTGGAACCAGATATTTTCTTTATTTTCTAATAATATTGCATGTTTTTCCACAATAGAGAGCCCAAACTAAGAGTTAAGCACATTTTAGTATCTTTATATTCCCTTTTAAGGATATCAGTAACCACTGAAGTTGGACTCTAGTAACATATTTAGATGTAGAAGGCCTTTGACTGCGGTCAGGCTTTTAATTTATATGTGAAAAGATCCGCCTTAACCAATAAATCTACAGCCGAGCTCCGTGTCTGAGGCTGCTGATTTGACCTCAGGCGCCGATGAGGACCTGATGACCCACAGTGACCTCTGACCTCTGTCCTTAACCCAGGCCATTTAATATAACCTCAGCAGATCAGCTCCATATGGTGGTTCAGAGAGGAGAGCCTGGTGGAGGCCACTGTAGAGTCATTTAACTATACGTCTCCCAACGCCTCCGTAAGTGGAACTTACCAAACGTTATGAGGATAATCAAAGGAGGTTATTAACTGTAAATTATACATTTCATGTGCAATATGGTCGCTTCTTTCATCGAAGCTTGGTTAAACTTCAGAGTCACTTTCTGTTTGTGTTAAATCATATTATCAAGTTGGAAAGAAGGTTCAGATTGTGCCATCAAAAACTTGTTATCCACTTTATCTCTGCCCTCAGTGATCCACTGGCAGGTTATCAGTATTTGCTGAGGCTGAGGTGTGGGCCAAGGTGTTGACACAGCTGCGGTTTGGGTGTAAACGTGTCCAGGATGAACCTCGTGCTGCCTGCCAGCCCAGCAGCTTCACAAAAACACAAAGACTGGAAAGATGTTCTCCCACCCCAATGTGTGAAACCAGTCCGAGGAATGTGCTCTGACCTAAAAAGGAAAATGTCTTTGTGATGAGTAGCAATATTATCTTGAAATTAGACCTGAAACAATGTTCATATGATTTGAAAAACAACTTTTTGCTATGTTGATAAATCAATACTGTGTACATTAGTATCATAGTTTTCAGGTGGAAAGTACAAATGGGAGATTCATGTACTTTACTTGACAATTTTCATTTTACTCGATTACATTTATTTGTTCATTCACTTGTTTTGTTTAACACTTGTTCAAACTACTAACTTACTTACCAAATACACATTTTATTTTGGAAAAGCCAACTTTAATATCTGACTTTAAATACACTGACTCTGGGGCAAAACAACCCGTTGGTAGTAAAGTCAACCCAATATTGCATCGGTGTGCTATATTAACCCTACAGGGCTACATTTTGAATCCAGCGATTTTTAGTGCATAGTTATTTTTTAGATTTATATTTTACATTATATAATCTGCTAAAATAAAACATATTTTTTTGAGAATAATCACATGTTTCCCAACATTTTTTTGGCTGACATTTCCTCCATGGACCTTAACTTTTACTTTAGGGATTTTAAATGCATGGTTTGCATTCAAGTATTTTTACATAGTAGTATTGGTACTTTAACTGCAGTAAAGTTTCTGAGTACTTTGTCCATGACTGCATCAGCTGCTGCAACTACTGATCCATGTGAGAATCCAAGAGAGAGTTTCTGGTGAGTTCATTACCAGAAGGGGGCAGTGGTGCTGTTACTCTCACTTGTATCTCAGTTGATCTAAAAAAAAAAAAAAAATGTGATTCTCCTATTCTGCAGAGCATCAGAGCCAAAGATCTGAAGCTCAACCAGACAAAGTAGACCTAACTCCGACTCTCTGTCGACAACAGATCTGAGATGCATTCTGGGTCTTTCTCTCTGCTCTGGTGTCCCAGTGTCAGTGACTGGGAAGCCCTGTAGGCAGAGAGGAAGGCGCTGTGGTGCAGATATACCGCGCTAAGTCTAGCCCCTCACAGATTCAGCTTTGTGTGAGTTTTCATGAAGGCAGGGACAATCAGACGGAGGGTCCACAGGGACGAGTGTCTATGGTCTATATTTAACGCGGTATATGTTGAGTATTGCTTTTCTGTATTGTTGTGTGTAGGCCAGCGGCTGATGGGTGAGAGGACATCCTCTTCTGTAGAATGTAACAGGTGCTGCAGGTCCCCAAGGACCAATAGGGAAGAGCTCTCTGTGTAAGGTACACAGTGTACACGCCTGTGAATAGAACATCTGAGAGAGAATGCTTCATGACAATACAGTGTGTGCAGCACGGGGGTGCAGCGGCAAAAAATAGGTTATTGTCTGAAAACGTCTCCGTGTTGTGCTGCAAATAGAGATGCAGAGTAGAAGTTCATTTACATTTGTCATCGTAGTTTATTAGTTTATCAAGTAGGTGACTATTTCAACAAAGTTCTTAAAGGCTTATTGACGGTTGAGGATCAGAAACTTTGAATCTGTGAAGGAAATAATCGATCACACAAACAAGATTTGACCTGTTGAAGGTTTGTGGACCAGAACCTCGTCAATACAAGTAATGAAGGTGTGCAGGATTCCTTGGGTCATTGATTTTAATTTTTTTTTAATGATCTCAATGTAACTGGTTTTGGACTGTTGGCTGAACTTAACAAGGAATTTCAAGATGTCACATTACGCTCAGGGAAAGAGTGCTATTAATCAGCTTTAAGTTTTTATCGATAACTTTAAATAACTCTAGTTGGGAAACTTGTTTATTTAGAGGTTTTCTTTCACCCAAATTCAAAAGCATATCCTCAGGATTTTAAATCTATTTACTTTGCCTACACCGTGTCCGCTCAAGGTCCAATCACTCACTTGTTCTGTCAGTCTAAATCCTCCATCTCTATTACTTCATCTGTAGCTATAGTTCCAGATCTGTGTACAAGTATTCAATTCCTTGCCTTTACTTTATTACAGGTATGGGAATCCATTTCCATGTTTTTGAGTTGCCAGATAAACTAAAAAGAAGTAAGGGGGGTAACCGTCGGCCGAGAATCTGAGATTAAAGAACAGGGTTGAAAAAAAGTCTTATATATTCCATTGTTAGATGGGAAAATGCCCTAAAAGACGTGCATATAATAGAAGCAGGACTCAGGACCTGAAAGTATCCGTTTTACTCCTTTGGCATTTTTCACAGAGGATCTGAGGTCACTTCCTGTTTGTTATTCCCGATTGCTATCATCCTGAAAGGCCTGGCAGCTGTTTTCCAACAATCCAGGAAGTCCTTTCTTAATTTGTTATGCCTCCATCACCTCCTCTTTTTTTTTCCTAATTCCGAAAGAAACCCCGGCACAAAGCAAGCGAGCACTTATCAGTCGGGGACTTAAAACGTGTTTATTTACAGATCATCAGGGAGCTCGGGCAAGAGACCTTCAAATTAAGCTGCCTGCTGGACTTCAAAACCCGGAGATTTGGGTCCCTCGGTGCGCGTCAGGGGCCGCGCTCTTGTTGCCATGTTTGATGGCGTCGACAGCCATTCCCGGGGCTTCAAAGAGCAACGTGGCGGCTGCAGATGTGTGACTGTTCACAGGGTCCTAATCTGTTCAGAGGAGGGGGGTGTGGATCCGATCCGGAGCTTTTTCATCCAGACACTCAGAGACAGGGCTTTTCCAAGAGGCCTGCTGTAATACAATGCATTAGTAAGATAAAGGCCTCTCCTCACAGCTGTCTCATGCTGACAGACTCTTGGAAAAAGTGGCTCGGGGTGGATCTGGGAGGATCCTTTCCGTCTCTACGGCTGTATCTCTTCTGCAGGTTTCTTTCCTGGCAGCCTCACACTTCCTTTCAAACTCTTGAGCTTGGCCTTCTTCTTGCCCATAAATCTATCTTATGATTGGTATGATCGTGGCGCTGCTTCATAACAGTGTGCACTTAACTGCAAAGCCTCAGCCATTTTTTTTCTAATTTTTCTCAGGCATATGAATTGCCAAGCACTACGAAAACCTCACTCCCTTAAAACACCTTAATCTAAATGATTATTTGATACGGCAGCCAGAATTCCTTTATTTATCAAAAATACATTTTAAAGTTTATATGAGGCTTCAAGCTCTCTGAGACGGTCAAATCAAGCAGAAATCTTCCAAAGCTTTAGTGCAACATTTCCTCTTTACATTATTTCCTTACCTTTTTTTTAAGATTAGAATGAAGGGATTCAGTCTTTTCGTGAAAAACAGAATATGAAAACATGAATGATGCTTTTGCAGGATAATTTCCACAGAGACGAGGAGAGAAAATCTCCTCTAATTGGCCGTGAGGGTAGTAGTTGCTCCTGTCCAATGAGAGTCGGCGCTGGCTCTCGTTGTGTTTGTATTTATAGAGTGAGGACGGCAGAGTGATGGATTGAAGTCGGTAGACAGGCAGCAGACGAGCCAGAACACGGAGAGGACGACACCAGGCCGGGGAGGAAGGGAAGCAGTGGAGATGAAGGGAGGGAGGGAGGCCGAGCCCCAGACGTCACATCTGCCACCACAACTCCCAAGGGGCCTCCAGGGCATGGGAACTTCTCTCGTCTCCACCCAACACCCCCCCCCCTCAATGCTCCAACCAGTCCCTCCACCGGCCTGGGACCTGGTCTGCCTGGAGGGGACCCAGTTCTCCCACTCATTTCCCTGACTCTATCACACTACTGTTGTTGCTTTTCATAGTCTTTGTCTCGTCATCTTTGACTTTTCCTTCCCTTCTCTCTCTCTTTTCTGTCTCTGTCGATATATGTTCTTCTACTTCTACAAGCCCTCCCAGCCACACTGACGGTGGTGATCCTCACTCAGTTTCATGCAGATGTCTGTTTCTAACCTGTGCTTTCACGTACACATTCGCGTTTTTGCATCAGTTTTGATCTGACTCTGTTCTCCAGTGTACTGGATTGAAATCAAACAATGATAAAGAAGTTAAAGTGCAAACTTTCAGCTTAAATATGAAGATATTTCTATTCACATCATGGATTGTCTAGGAAATATAACCCTTCCCCCAAGGCTTGAAAATGCTGCAAGCCCCAGTAGTTTGCTAAAGATTCTTAAATCAAGTAGTGCTATATGATGAATCGATCGGCTCAAAATTTGATCAGAAACTAGAATCATTTTTGAAGCAAAATGCCATAAATGCACAACTTCCTGTCACTGGAATTCTGAACATTTTCTGGTTTTCTTTGCCTTCTATTACAGTAAACGGGATCACTTTAGGTTTTGTTGGTCTGACAGAATAAACAATTCAAGCCTTCAGTTCTTGGAAATTGTTTTTATTTTTTTTTAAATATTTCCTAACATTTTACAGACTAAATTATGAATCCAGAAAGTAATCAACAAATTAATTGATAATGAAAATAATCATTAGTTGCAGCCTGATACTCGAAGTTCACTTGCTTTCTTTGCCTTTTCTGCGCTTTCAATCGCATATCACAATCTGCCTCTGCAGATCGAGTGAAAGTGCTGAATTTCAGCTTTTTTTTTGAGGGTGTTGACATCCACGTGTGACCTCCATCCACTGAGGAAGACTGTGAGATGCGCTTGAGAGCTCTAGAAAAATAGTCTGGAACTTAATTTCGGGTCTCTTCGTGGATTACAGGTCTAAGATGCTGGCCATGTAATTACAACATCTCACATTTTATGTCGTCTCTCAGAAAAAGCTTCAAAAAGGACCTTGAGTTAAAATTCACATTTTGTCATATCCGTGTTTTAAAGGCCAAGAACAATGTGAACACTTTAAAACACCCTTAAAACTGAGAGTCAGCACTTCAAATAACCACATAAGTCATTAAGTATAACCAAGACTATGACAAACCAATACTCAGAGTAACTAAAACTATTCATTTTACAACATTGTGTCTGTAAGAGACCTCACTGTTGATTCTTCGTCAGGTCTACTGACTCTGTCGAGAGGCAGCGATGTTGAGCTCTTTAGAGAGTGAACTCGCACCTACGTTTGAGCTGCTTTGGTCCAAACCACAGTGGAAAAGTTTGTTCTTGCATTTTGGAAACAACTGTTTTGGTGAGCTGCCATCCTGGAGGGCAAAAGATTTTGGGTGGAGTTCGAAGAGAAAAACAGTTCTTGTGACTTCTGCTCTGCATTATAGACTTGTATGTGACCTTTCTTGTAATTCACAGCACATTGTCTGGTGTTCAGACCAGGTAAAGCACATGTAGTTGATTGTAACCTGACTGCTGACTCACTTTTTTACATGTTTACCATATGAATTCCACTTATCTTGACTCCAAGTTTGCCCTTGATTACTTTAGTTATGTAGCACTTTCTTAAGTTATGTGTACTGTAGCTATTGTACTTCAGCATAAAAATATGTTCATCAAGATTTCTGTATCAAGTTCAATCTACTAACAAACTGGAAAGTATTTTGTTTTTTTTAGAGATGCCGCCAAAGTTCAAATGGCTTTTGTTCAACTGCGCCAAAACCAAAATGACTGAATGCTCTGGACTTTGCTGCTGCAAACACGCTTGGTATTAATGTGCTCGAACACATGTGTAACACAAGATTTATATCGGTTGCAAACAAAGTGTCTATTTGTGTCACATTGTTGCGTTTACATCTCCGTTTTGACAGTCGAGGTTACCATGCCACATTATCTCCTCTCCGCTTGCGTGTCTGCAGTAATACAGCAGTTAAACTCCTGCCAGCTGTTAACAATGGCATGCTGTGTGTGAGTGTGTAAAATACCTCTGTGAAGGCTGTGTGTGTGTGTGTGTGTGTGTGTGTGAGGTGCACATGCATGTGCAGCAGCTGTCGACGGCATGTAGGTCCTGCAGCCAGCGGCCAAAAACACAGCGGCCGGCTGCTCCCGAAGCTCATAGCAGCACGGCCGCATTCACACGTTTACAGCTAACCGCTGCCATTCTTGTAGACCGTGTCAATATTATTACAACAATACACGTTCCAGACTATGGCCCAAAAATATCTCTGAATATTGTGTGGCCTGTATTTATTGAACATTTTCTACTGCACACTTTTTAACCTTTCCTTTTATCTTTTGAGAGAGAGTTCATAACATAAAAGAAAAGGAGGAAGACATATTAATGAGAAAGAAAAAACATAAAAGACATAATTTCTGTGCAGCATTTTGATATCTCTCGTGGAGGACGAAGCAAATATACACGCCACTTTGGATTTATTCCAATAAACAAACTATCAAGATGTACATGCACTGATGACTGTAAATTTAGACTGTATATGGACCAGTACAGAGGTGAATGCTGCTCATGTGAACAATACCACTAGCATTATAAAAACAGACAACCATTTCAGTAGAAATCAATAAAAACAAATATTAATTGATGCAGTTCAAAATAAAACCTTACTGTTCATGATGAAAAGAAAACCCAAACTGGATTAGTCACTTGCCTTTTTAATGTTTTTCTTGTGTGGGGGTCATGTGAACAAGCGACGGCCATCGTGTCTGAGGGTTCGCCTCCCCCTCCTCTGAACGGCTAACTTGGCAGCAACAGCTGATATTTCATAAAAGTCTAACGTTACTTCTTGGACCGACAACAAATTAACATCAAACAGTTGGCACATACTTGTCTCTGCTCAGGTTTCACAAAGCAGTCCTGTGTCACAGTCAAGAGAATAAACAAGCGGTGCCTCACATGTGTGGTTTGTCACAGTCAGTCGACACATGTCCGAGTGTGGCACAGTCAAATAACGCTTGATGTTTGTTTTGACCGGTGGTCTCAGAATCATGCATCAAGACAATTCATGGTCGCGATCACAGCACAACCGAAATCTGATAATGACCACACTGGCGTTTGCATAGTCCAGCTCCTTTATGTGACCTATTTCTAAAAGCGTTTTGTGTCTGTCATGGCGACAGTCAGGGGCGTCGTTAGGCCTATTTTAGGGGGGCCTGAAGCCCTCCTAAAATAATTTGGCATTATTGGATTTAAAAAAAAAAAAAGGAAATTTTTTTTTTTTTTTTTGGTGATGTCATTAAATTAAACTATTGTTTCTCACATGGACAAGTTATTTATAAGTCTAACATGCTACATATGTGCGTGCGTTCTGGTTTGTATGTTTTCTCCCCCTTCAAATTACAATCCAATAGCCCATCATCATACTTAACGATATACAGTTGACACTGTCAGGTCCATTCTCCATCCATTGTGTGCGGTCCCTTTAAGAATTAGGATTTGGGAGTGACGCAGATATGAAAGCTAGTTTATCCGTCTTTCCTTTACAAGCAGGAAAATTATTTCTCTCTTTATTTGAGAAAAGTTCATATTTGTGTTGTCAAATTTCACGATGACCCTGAAATTCTGTCTCTTGTGTTATCAAATACTGAATGCGAGCAAAACTACAGAGCAAAATCACACTCTCTCTTATTGAACCAATCTATGAACTGTCTGAAACAATGGATATCCACGGCCCCAAATGGGCCCCAAAGAAAATTGCTGCGCACTACGCACGCAAACATGACACTCCCTTTGGGGCTAAGCCCCCCCTTTCTTTGAATCCTAGAAACGCCCCTGGCGACAGTCATTCCCGTCATCCAGCCTGAGACGGACAGACGATGTGTTGAGAGGGATATTAAGCCGAGGCTCAGCGATGCAGACACATCTGACCTGAGATCAGTCATCAAGGGTTGGTGTTTGACATAGTACGTACTGTATAGATCCAGGGCTGGAGCATTGACACTGAGGTCATCGTACCTTTTTTTTGGTGAAATTGGGGATTTTAGGAATTCCATTAAAATTAACATACAGCTCAGATTTTAAACTTTTTTGGGCTCTTTTACAATATCATGACACATGATAAATGAGGTTTGACTTTTGATTTTTTGACACCTGCCCTGTGCTGAGTATCTTGAGAGCTCGATCACGTATCAAAAACTGCTTCATTTCAGCCAACGACATGAATACATGATAGAGTATTTTCATTCCTTGCAGTGTGAAGAAATCTTTGAAACAATATTCAGACCTTTATCTTGGGAAATAAAATGCTTTAATACGATGAAATCTCAATGACAAGTTCCACTTACATTTTTTGCAGCTTTAACTGAACTGCATCTCAAGATCTCAAAGTCTAGTTTGTCTTTCATTAGTATTTCATACTTTGGTACTAATTTGGACAAAATAGAGACAAAGTTCTGACAGTTGTTTGAGTTTTGTTGTTGAATTTAGCAGTATTTGTTGATTTAAATAATTGAAAGATCGGCTTCATTTAAATAAAACTTGGTGCAAAATGCAACATTTTAGGGTTTTTATTTTGGAGAGTAGGTTTTTTTTCTCAACCTCAGTATTTTTTAAATCGTGGCTTTGTTTAAATCTTTAACTATTATGTAATCATCGCATTGTCATATTCCTGCATTAAATCCCAAAGTAAAACTCCCCCAGCAGTCTTATGTTGCTTTTATGTTACTTACCATAACAGTGACCTCAACAGCTTGAACCGTACTGTTTGCCCTCAGTGTGGTATCTTCGTTTTGCAGTGAAATCAGCTTCGTCTTCCTCCTGACAGGCGAGAACTGAATAGAGGGATCAAACTCGACACTTTCCGGAGATTCTTACGCTCGTTCACAATCAAGGCCTGAATTACACCTTATCACCACACGAACAATGTCCTTATTCAGGTCCCCGACATACAAGGCACTGATCCAGCAACAATAAGCTGGTGCACACACACACACCCACACACACACACACACACACACACACACACACAAACACAAACCGTTCTAATATACTTGTGAGGACAATACATCGACTCATATGAGTTCCTTGGAGGTTTAGTTTGACTTCAGCGATACATGCGTTACCCCAACACTTCCATTTGTGGGGACCTTACTGTTAATCCCCAAATGTGAAATGATTATTTGTCCAAATAATAAATATATGTGACCCATACACCGACACACACAGTCAGTAG
This sequence comes from Anarrhichthys ocellatus, assembly GCF_004355925.1. Taxonomy (NCBI): domain Eukaryota; kingdom Metazoa; phylum Chordata; class Actinopteri; order Perciformes; family Anarhichadidae; genus Anarrhichthys; species Anarrhichthys ocellatus. The sequence goes on from NW_022280039.1 coordinate 9,480,428, forward strand.
CGTTTTTTTACTTTACCTGTAGGCCACCGTAGGTTTTCCAACTTGCATGGGAAAGGAGGAGTGAGCAGAGGAGTAATCTGCAACCTCACCACTAGATGCTATTAAATCCTACACACTGCTCCTTTATAGTTGAAACAAAAGTAAACATATTGAAGGGAAAACAAATGAAATACGTCAGTTAATATTTTGCAATATGTTCTGTGTCAACATTTTGCACCTTGGCAGAAACGTTCATTTAAAAACATTTCTTCATTATGTAAAAATCTTGTAAAAACACAATTCAGGTGGCATTTTATCACAAAACACAATTGTTGCAAATTAGTGGAATATAAATGTAATTTCTAAGCGACATGTTTGATATGCAAGATCTGGTCGACAATGTTTTTGACATTTTTGGAGTATTTCAGCAATATTTCAATACATAAAGTAGCAGTTTTCTGTCTAACAAATGGACTTAACATTTGATTTTTAAGTATTTGAGTGTGACAAAGTATCTGGTCTTAATATAAAAATATATATATATATATATATATATTTCTCATTTAACTTGTTGAAGGTCTCCTCTAGCATTTCTTTAGATAAGTGCAAGCCATTTTTGTATGAAGTTCAATAATTAGACCATGAGACAAAAAGATAGAAAAGACTTAGATTGAGCAGGTTGACCAGGATGCTTTAGAATCTGACATAATTCAATGCAGAAAGGTTAATCCGTCCATCCATCCATTAGCTGTACCCACTTATCCTCGAGGGTCTTGGTGAGAAAAGGTCATGTTAAACAAAACTTAAAGAGCTGAGTTTCCGTTCTGATATTATCAGATGAAGACCAGATGGTTCTGACTGTAGCGGAAATTCTCAAAAACTCCTTAAAAAACCTCCTGACCTGCTGTTTCTGTCCATCCATCACCGCCCGTCCTCTGGGGATCTGTGGCTTTTATTAACTCCCCACATAAACGCGAATAAACCTCTCATTTGTCATGAGATGTATCCTACAGCTTGCTAAAGTCCGGTACTTCCCAGGAGCTTTCAGCTGAACGACATCTCCATGCTGCCCTGTCACACCTGCTGGGAATCCCAGGCGACCGCTGGGAGATGAAAATTGACTGAATGCCCCTTTACCGACGCTGCCTGGTTAATTGGCACGATGCCGCAGATGGGCCTCGTGTTGATACCAGTAATGGCTGTTACAGGAGATGGTGTTGATCTCTGCCACGTGGCTCTCTGCTGCTCTTTGCCCACACAGGAGGAAGGGTGATGCTAATTGATAAGAGGGATAGAAAGCACAACAGGAGGCATCAAAGGCTGGAACATCAAGAGAGACGGTGAATTTTCAGTACACAGAAAAGAGAGGAGGAAGAATAGAAACGGAATGAAGAAAACAAGGATGAGAAATAGATAGGAAGGCTGGTGGAGAGAGTGGACCACGGTGGTGCATTTTCTCCTCAGTAAGCCCCGTGTTGAGCAGAGGCAGCTGGGAGTTTGGCAGCTGTTCAATCCCTAATGAGCGACCATCTCCCTGACCCTGCCTCGTCCCTCTCTTCCTCCCTTCATCCCTCAGTTCAATAAACCCCCTCAGTCCGAAACCTCCCGCCTCTCCTCTCCTTCGCCTCATTCTAGCCAGCTCTCCGCAATTAGGAGAAGGACCAAACATGATTGCGATGAAAGGACGAGAGCCTCTGTGGCCCGCGTCGCTGTCGGCTCGACTGTGTCAGAGCCAGACGCCTCGTTGGGCTCAACATTGTCCGTCAAGCCTTTGTTCCCGGTGGAGACCAGAGATGGAGAGAGGTGATGACCAGTGCAGCCAGACCAAGAGGAGGGCTGCAGAAGTATGCAGTGTTATTCAGGCAGAGTTTCACCGATAAATTGGTCAAACCCAAGTGGCAACCTCCCAGGGCTGAAAAATTAGGCCAACGTGGAAGTGCCAAAAACTGCAGTTCATTGAATGGCCACTTGAGGCTGGCTCCAATAGCGAGTCAATCCCCACAGACTATGCAGAATAAAGGGCGTGGTCGCTTTGAGTGACAGGTGGCCGCTAGCTGTCTCCTAGGCGTCACCTCGGCAAATTCGAGTCATTGAACTTGACCTCTCGGCCGTGTTTGTGGTGTTGCTGTGCTTGCTCTGCTGTAAACTGTACGGCAGGCATCATACTAGCCAATGTGCTGCCGTTGGATGAAGGTCTGGATGGCATCCGTGCCTGCATCAGTCTCCATCGAGATATCGGGAACTGTAATGTCCTTGTTCCACCGAAACTGGGCTCAATCCTGGAACGTCGTATATAATATTTGAATGCATCTCCAGCAGTGATTATGAAAAACACAAGTTTATAATTTGACCTGCCTGGTAGGTCAACAGTAATATAAAGCCTGAACCTTTCACTTTTGAGTTAAAAAGGTTTTCATCACAGTGAACGTCAAATGTGCGTTTATTTTTGTCAGTGTTACGTTAATGTTACATGATAATGAAGTTGATTGATTTGAAGAGTCTCTGCTGCTTTATCTCACAGATATTATCTAAAACATTTACATATACAGGGATTTTGTGCAAAATATTGGCTCTCGGCAGGTGAAATCTATAAATATCAGCACTGGTATCAGCCTTCAACAACCCATAGAGGCTGATTGGATGATCCGCCGCTGTTGGCCATTCCAGCTCCAGCTCTGAATGGACGGGCAGAGGCCACAGTGAGGCTGCTGGGACAATCAGCAGAGGGATCATTACGAGTAAAAATAGCCCTCTTTGTTTGTGAGTGTGTAGAGATATGACAGAGTCTGTGGGACTGACTTTTTGTTTTACTGTTGCCACACAAACACCCAACAACCAAAACATTAACACAGCTTAACCTATTTAAAAAAATATATATAATGATGTTATGCAAAGTCTCACTGATCGTTCTGCCAGTTTCTGCAGTTTAAAGGATAAACACGTTCACGATAGCAGCTGCTTGATGAGGTCGGTAACTGTCATTTCTTCGTACTGCATGCAAATATTTCAGGAGGAGAAGGGTTTGACTCAAAACACAATCAAAAGTGAATCTCTATGTAGCAGCAGGGTAAGCGCTGTGTGAATGTAAACATCAATATTATTTCCTCATTTAGGACTTTTTCCCAGGCTCCAAAGGAATTTTGTTACCGCTTTAAAAAAAAAAGGAAAAAAGATACGGGGTTGGTTGGTAAACAATAGCCAATAACCCTCAGGCTTGTTCCTTCGTGCAGAGAGCGGAAAAACCAACGGTTGACTGAGATGAAACAGGATGACAGGTGTCAGATGAACGAAACAGGAGTCTGATGGTCTCGGAGATACTCGATGGCAGCAGGGTGCCTTGGCCAGGAGAAAGCAACTCCATCACACAGCGTCGGCATTTAAAAACCCATCACAAACAGAGAGGGAACGTCTTGTGCAGCGGACACGGTGTGGGAAACTGATGAAATGTGTGATAAGAGCCTGTGAGGCTGCTGGAGGTGTGAATCTCACAATCGCCTTTTCCTGGAACTGGAAGTCGGCTGTTTTTAATGTTAGGGGACATAGAACACCTACAAACAACGCAACCTCCCTGTGGTCGTTTTGTTTCTCTTTGTAGTTGTCTCGTGTCACTTTTGTGGGCATTTTGAGTCTCTTGTAGTTGTTTTGCATGACTTTGTGGTCTTTATACATCACTTTGTGGTCGTTTTGCCTCTCTTTACAGTCTTTTAACATTACTTTGTCTTTTTATGTCACTTTGAGGTTGTTTTGCATCATTTTTCAGCCCATTTGTGTCACTTTGTAGTTGTTTTGCATCATTTGTGGTCTTTTTGTCACTTTGTGGTCGTTTTGCCTCTTATCGTGTCATTTTGTGGTCCTTTTTGTATCTCTTTGCAGTCGTTTTGCATTACTTTGTGGTCTTATCAGCTGTACTTTCTGTTCGCCGCTGTATTGTGCTGTACTGTTCACAGTTCAGTGCTGGGAGTAACAAGCCATTTCCTGTCGTGCAGCCCACTCAAGACATCTGATTTCCACCTCCAGCCTTCTGCAAATATTGGACCGCCATGTGAATCACCCAGGGACTTGAAGGGATATGCATTCATGCATGTCATCATGATTAGAGCCATTTAATGAGGACTACAGAGTGGATACATTGTACTACCGGGACATTATACTCACCAGAAAATGACAGTGAACCAACAGACTTGTTTAGAGCCACACATGTCCAGGCCAAAGTGGTTCTTTGTGCATTTCAAAATGGTCATATAGTGGCAGGCGGTCAGTGTGAGTCATATTTAGGCCCTCCACAATGAAGTGTCAAAGTAGGTTAGAAGCATGATTCTTTTTCTGGTATTTGGTTTGTTAGCAGACTCGGTCGTGAACAGTTAATGTTTGTTCTAAAGGGAAAAGCAAGATTTGTTGCTTGTATGCACTTGGTCCAAGATAAACCATAACGTTGAGAACCCCTGGTCTACAGGACAAACACTCGCAATGCCAAATATGGCATTTTTTATTTATTTTGCCTTAATTTAACCAACATGTTGTCAAGAGACTAAGAGAGTCTTACAGAGAAAATAGCAGCACAATGATGTTAACATGAGCACCAAGTTAATTAATGTTTGGGTCCACTCACCTACATGCTTGACGAGGTGTGCGCGGGTACTCTTGGTGCGAACAACCGGCCGTAGTTTTGTTTTGACGTTTGCCTTTTTTGGGCTTGAGAATGAGCCTTATTTGCCTTAATAAGTGAAATGTGATGCCAGGCGCTTAGTTTCTGCTCCCAAACAAAATATTGTCTGTAAGTTGAGCTCTGAACACCAGAAGGTCTTAGCACATGTTTAAGTAATTATTGAGTCATATTTTCCAAAAAGAAAAACCTGGCGTAACATTTTGTTATGGCATTACAAATCTTATTTATTGCATCTTTAAGTGCTCACTGAATGCTTCCATCACAGTTTCTCTACAGTAAAACAAGAGAACAAACATCTCAAGGCATAATTACTAAACAGTGTGGTGATGGGAATATCTTTAGAAAGCATGAAGTGAAGGATAAGAATGTTTAATCTGATCACCTTTCAGTCAACAAAAGTACCTGTGACTTGGTGTTTGGAAAATACCTATTCCTTTCCAATGATGTGTTGTCTTGTTTTTCAGTAGCTCCTTGTTTGGTGATTCAGAGCAATTAGCAGTTAAAAGGTGTATTCAACCTTTTATTTCTCCAGAACTTTCTCACAGCTGCTATTTAGGGATTAATGCCACTCAATTATGTTTCCCAGCTGCATTATACATTTCCCACAGTTGTAAGATTGTCTTGTCATGAGAGCAAGCCGGGGACAAACAGGTCTATAAATACAGACTACTGTATTTGTGTCTGTTTAGACAGATTGGATATTCAAGTACCCTGTGAACCGCAGGAGAGCCGGAGCCTCAAATAGCTGTTTTCATTTAAGAGCAGGATTAAGTACACAAACAAATAGTTGCCGTATCTATAATTCATGTAAGGTCTTCTGAATTTTTGGAAGTGAAAGGGGAATTCTGAACGAAAGTCAGGGATATCTTTCCTCCCACAGACCTATAGGTGAGAGCTTTAAAAAAACACAAGAAGCAAAGGAGCTTAATTGCAGAAAACAAAACATTTACTTCCTCTGAACTGTGTACGTGTCGCTGGGAAAATCAGCACAGAAGGTGATTCTGTCGGCCGGGCACCGCTGAGGAGGAAACATGCACTCCAGTCCATTTCATCACACGAGCCATTGTTGGGAATGTAGGTTCTCATGCTGCTGCCTCTAGAAATGCAAACTTGAACTTTTAGGGCAAATTAACATTGACACAGATCTCCTTTAACCCCGGTTCTTTCCAACCCCAGAGTACAGCCAATGTTGGCATACCTGGCCCCTGATTTGTTGTTGTGTGGTGATTTTATCAAACACAAATTGATTTAGGAATATGTAAGCATAAAATTACAAAGGTAAAACTAGGATTTGACACACAGGACCTTCCTTAAGATCTGGAAAACACAATTTCTTATCAATAAACCAAGTAGCCAAAGTTAAATTCAAAATCGGAATTTGTTGTTTGTTCTTCAGTTTTAGTTATTTGTTTCCTCTGCTACTTAATATCTTCAATTTTTATTATCAAACACGAGAACAAACCACCCTTTTCCTGTATCCCAGGAGTAACTTACCTGCTATGGTGAGAAAATATATGTTGGCTCACTTTTAAATGAATGAATCATTCAGGGCAAAACAGATATGTATTAATACGAAGGATGAGTCTTTATGTTTACAGTAAACTGCTTAAACTTCCCACGCATTCAAATGAGATGAGCTCAAATCTAATCATACCTTCGAGAAACTAATGTACTTTACAGAAAGCCACCTCCAAAAGTGAAGTCTCATATAAATAAGCGAAAGGTATGTGAATTTTTTTTCTTGCCGCCACCTCCTCCGTCGAGCTAAACCCCCTCAGGTGCTTCATTGTCCCACAGAAATCTTGGTTTCCTCGCTCTTTGTGTGGCACCGTGTCACGAGCTCCCACACACATTACACAGAGGAACACTAATCCTCACCCTTCCTTCCCTCGCCCAAACTACAATTATGAGATTACTCTCACAAACAAGCAACACACACACACACACACACACACACACACACACACACACACACACACATTATTGGGGCTTGCACTTATATTGTCCGAACTTGAGGAGACATTACATCTTGGAATAATAAACCGGAGAGCATCAAAGGCTTGGGTAAACAGTTATTTTCCAGAAAATATTTTTCTTACAAAGATTTACAGTACAATGGGAAAACGAGTGGGAAAAAAAAGAAGATGAGATGGTTGTGTGTATTTTGGAGATACATAAAAAAGTAATAAGAGAAAAGAGATAAAGTCCCCTCCTGAGAGAGAGAGACAGAAAGTCCCCCTCGGTCCGAGCGACGACCTTGCTCCGGTTAAGTCCATATCAGTAACCCCGGCTCACGGACTTGACATGGAGCTATTTCATTCCCATGACTGGGCTGCAGATATTTACCCACAATCCCACAGGGTCATGGAGCCAGTCTGTCCCAGCTGCGGGGCGATAGTTTGGCCTTTCACATGTCTCCCTGATCCCGGCGACAGCAGAGGAGAGAGCAGATATCACACTAGACATCTTCCATGGTGTGGCCTGCAGGTGATGAGTCTTACTGTCAAGAAGGATTTTAAAGTCATCTGTGTGATATGTAATGATGCTACAATCATTCAGGACGTTTTTCTTTTTATCTTTCAAAAGAGGTTAACACATATTTGTGAAAACATGGCAACGGTCAGAGCTGCTGGTAGACGTGCTGTCAGCTGCAATGGTGCTCTACTGACTGGAAGACACCCCAGCCCTGTACATAATACGAAAGTTGAAACAAAACCTCTTTTTATCACAAATCCACTAAGCATTGGTTCCACAACATTAGTCATTTAACATGTGTCCCATCAGAACACTCAGCATTTGGGAGAAATACGAAAGCTAGCTGCAGTTTGGGAATGTTGTGGTTCCGGTGAAATATAAAACAGGCCATCTTGTGCCTCAAGTCCATGTTGATTTTTAAATTAATCAAGACCACCATCTTTCCCCAACCTTAACCAGGTGCTGTGAATGTCTGTAAGTACGCAAGTCAAATAAAGAAATCTCTTAATACAAAAATGTACATGGATTTTAAAGGAAGGCTGTTGCATTGCAACAGATTTGTCCTCGAGTTACAGTAATGCACCACACCCAGACAGGTTTCAATGGCAGCTCATGTTTTACTCTCACCTCTCTTTGCTCCGTTTCCTGTCACAATGTTTCAAAAAATGTGTGCAATGGAGGACTTTTGGCTCGGTAACTACATAAAAAGAAAAGTGGGAATGACAAAATTGGAGCAAAATGGGCTGTGACTGGGAAAAGGTGACGCGCCTAACTATAATGTTAGGTGGTGGCCCTTATTCTGCAGGAAGTGATTCAATGTTGGAGAACGTTGTTGGTGCCCGTCGGTGACATCATCGTGCAAAATTTGGCATCGCTGAATGGAGTTTTTGTGTGGCAGATGTAGATGACTTCAAGGCAAATGATCAAAACTACAACAACATACATGAATCAATATTTAGACTTATGATTGAGTCTGTAATTGAGAGCACATCACTGCTCTTGACTGGAAACACAACAGGCATTTCATGGAATGTGAATTAAGTCTATTTTTACGTTTCACTGGAAGTTTCTTGTTTCAATTTAGAACTGTGGAAAAAAAAAGCGGATTAGAGTTGCTAAAATCACCCCTTTGGATTTAAACAAGCCCAGATCTCTGACACATGGCAGGACCACTGAGTGTGTGGGAGTGACGTTCTGAAATACTGAATGGCAGCTGAAATATTAAGAGAAAATAGTGAATGACGGATGGAAAGAGAGAGGAGAGGGTGTGTGGCAGCGAGAGTGAATGACATCAAGATGGTAGAGACAGAAACAAAGGCACGAGGGATTATAAGTGAGAAGGAAAAAAAACCCAGTTTGAAAGATGGACGAAGTAGAAGTGGAATTACAGAGTCCCGTGGGAAATCCTAATAAGGAAAAGGCAACATAGTTCCCAAACACAGCCTTCCTTTCCTGGCTGCACCTCAGGCAAGTAAACTGACATTTTAAGCAACATATAATCCCCTTGAGATGCCTTTGCATCCTCATAACACAGCCGCTGATATTACTGTTTTCCATTAAACTACATGCCCTTTTTTGTTTTTGCAGAATGGCTGAGACTTCACACGACGCAAAGAGTGGAATATTTGTTAATGTAGACGGAGCACATAAAGCGTGGCATGCAGAGAGAGTAGGAGCTCTCTCAGCTGTAATTATCAAATGTTTTAAGGAACAAAGGAATGGTGTTCTCTGCCTGGGAACAGTGGCTCAGAGGTGTGTCACACTACGTCTTAAGCCCCGACAAGCTAGATGCATTCCTTTGAAAGCGAAATCTGCACCGTGGTAGATATTCACACGTTTCTGGAGTTAGTGAGCCATATTTCATCATATACATAAATAAAAACTTTGCGATGAATGCAGCGGTATAAGCAGCTCGTCTCCGCTTTAGGCCTCTCGGTCACATTCCGCCTCTGTTTATAATTCAATGTAAGATATTCGATAACCTCATTTTTACACTAGAAGTGCAGCATGGCAAAAAAGCAGCTGAGTCTTTCACCCCAAATATGTCGACCTCCAAGACGAGCGTCCACTGGCATTCAACAGGAAGCCAAAGTTTTGACGGCACAAATTTCATTGTAGAAGAAGAATGGGAAATTGTATTTTGTGTATCTCTGAATTCTTCCAAACAAAATGACAGCATATGCTGTGTGACATAACAACAACCCCAAACATGTTCTGACCTGAAGCCCTTACTGTCGGAAAACAAAAAAAAACCACTAACGTAGCAGTGTCAGCGAAACCTCTCTCTTTAATGAGGCTTTAGAACAAGATGATCAGGTGAATGAACACCACAAAGGAATAGTCACTCTGATACAAAGAAAGCAGATTGAGAAACAGAGTAACAGGACCAAATGTGGATGCTGGAGCAGCAAACATTGGTACAACTTTTTCTTTGGGAGTTTAATTCAACCCCCCCTGTAAACAAAAGGAGGAAGTGGCACTGTGTGACTGGCTTGCAGGGACTTCCTGTTTGTGATTATATGTCCAAAAACAGAGCCAGGGTCTCTGGACCTCCCACGACTCTGTTTCACTGCGACTCTGTGTGCCGGAGAAACACTGACCCGCTGCGTCTGGCTGTCCGCACATTGTGCTTACGTATAGCCGGGGAGCCACAATACGGGGAAGCAGCTGCTGTGGACGTAAAAGTGACAAATGTATGTTGTTAATGGCATGAAGCACACCAGCTTTCATTAGTGTAATTAGCTTAATGGGTCGTAGTAGCGCAGGAAGCGGTCTTAATGGTATTTTAATTTGCTGGGTCAGGAGTTCTGACAGATTGACCTTATTCCCATTGTTGTGACTGTGTTTCAGTGGTTAAAGATTAAGATTTTCCCCCGGCCAATTAATTTGAGTGTATTTATGAATCTATGCCCGACAAAGTGCCAGTGGTGGAAGAAGCAAACACGCTATAAAACACTCCATTATGATCATCATGCAGCAGGATGGTCCTGCTTATTGTGGTGAGGATGCTTCTACTTGTACGTGACTCTCCTGTTGTTATCTTAATGACTAACTGTTCCTGTCACTGGTCCACTCAAAACAATTGCATGATAACAGAGCTTTTCATGTGTGGTTAAAAAACACTATGCATTGACAATATAACAGTGAATATGACCCAGTAAATTTGGTTTTAATTACACTGAACAATGGACTGATGTGAGTTGCCATGTTTGCTTCGTTTTCAGGGACCTACGTATTATTAAGTCAGATATAGCAGAGCTTTCTCAACTGTTAATACGACTTGGATATTGACGTGAATGAAATTCATCAATCTGAAGACCTAATCATCCTCATCCCCTGATGAAGAGTGTGAGATTAAGTGAGCTTGGTGTTATTTTGTCAAGAATTACCTTTGAATAGCTTTATTGATTCAGAGTTTTCCAAATTATCCCAACAATGCATTTGCTACTAAGACTCTCAGCAGCCACCTCCTTCCCTTAACCTCGCTACCGCAGGAAAGCAGGAGCCAACGACCCTCGCCTGCATATCCTCAACATAGTCTACAGTTCAACAATTAAGTCGGTAAACCCTCCTCCCTGATAAGAACAATACAGCCCCACCAGGATACATTAATCCGTGTTTGAAACACTCAGGAAATAATACCTCAGCAATACAATGGCCCATTTTCCTTCCCTCAGGTATGCTTCGTCTCGTCGTGGACACCACGCTTGTAAGAATTGTCTCTGCGCTGGATGTGACTTTGACAATAAATCAAACGCCTGGTGTTGAAGGTATGATCCCTGGGAAAAGGAAATACGGACAAAAGAGAAAATAACCTTGTGTGCACAATTCTTCTGCAATAATGTGATTCATCTGTTGGAAATAAGAGGAAATGTTATTCTTGCACGTATGAAATGTCTTTGCATGTTCAGCTGAACAGCTGTGACTTAAAGACTCGACAAGCTAATGTGCAATTAAGTTATTGGAAATGTATCATTAAAAATGTGTCTCTCTTTTTCTCTTAATTGGTTCCAAGACCTTTCCAGGTATCTTTTAGAAAGTTATGTGGAAATTATTCCGAAATGATGGACCAAATAAAGAGTTACCTTTGGTGGTTGCACAGTTAGAATATTATAGTGATAACGAATCCAAAATAAAGGCAAATGTGCAGGGGAGGAAGGAAGCTGAGGGCCTTACTAAAATGTCTTTCCAAAACGAATGATGAATATAGGGAAAAAAACATAAAAGAAACGTAAAATCAATCAATTTAAATAATATATGATATGAAATACAGCACTTTACACCACACTGTTCCTGGTCTGTTACAGACCTTTAGCTAAACTGGGCCCAAACAATCTTGTCCAACTAATGAGAGTCCCTCAGGGGGACGTGAGGACACGAGGGTCAATTCTTTCCTCTTCCATGAAGCTTGTTACAGGCCTGTGAATTTGTAAGTAGTAAACAAGACTGTATAATTAGAAATGGGATGTAGTTATTCTCTGGAAACAAAACAAGACCACGGGGCTCTGAAGAGGCTACCAACGGGTTGTGTAATGGCAAAATATATTTTAACCATGTGCTTCTAATCAAATGTATATTAAAGTGTCTGCTAAGCAAAAAGAGGAAAGGCAAGTAGAAAACACTGCCTGCCCTTCCTGTGAAGTCGACATCTAGAACTAGCTGGTTCCTGTTTATCAACTTCTGTTTCTTAGAGTTTCGAGAAAACTAAGCTAAGCACAAAGGTCCGTTTTGGGGCGCCTACACAGGCCAGTTGAACCCAGTTCTGCTTCACATGCATATAGAACTTCTGCTATATGACTCATCTTGGGTGTTACCTTTTCTGTATGTGCATAAAACAACATGTCCATCGATCACTGGCAGAAGCTTTTTCGCAGTACACTGAGATACGTGTCTGCTGAACCGCTCTCTTGCTTGCAAGCAATAAAGACCAAAACTTTGATTCTCTCAAGACTCTGTTTATTGACATAGTTTGAAAACCTTGACTCTTCTCCCGATTAATCATAGAAATCTTCCACAACAGATGTTTGGGTCCTCCGGGGCCCTTTGAGATGCTCAGTGAACGTCTGTCGACAGACAACACTTGTGGCGGAGGTATCGTCTGGAAGCTGGTCTGTCGACCGATCGGGGGATTAGAGCAGCTCACTTTTCAGGGGTCATTTAAGTGTCGGCGGGAAAAATTGTCACGCTCTCTCGAGATGAAGCGTATTGACAATAAACACATCTTACAATGTGTGACAGTTGTTCACACTTCTGCTAATGGGTAAATGATCTGCCTGAGTCACTTTAATACCGCAAATGTATCCGATAATCCTTAAGAGACAGAAATGGACACTTCTAGAGGCCGATTTTATTCCTCTCAGGGAAAAAAACAAACGAAAAACCTGCTTACAGAGATTTACCGGGTGTATTTTTAGTATTTTCTTATGGACACAATGCCATTTCAAAATGTTTTCATTGATCAAAAATGAAACAAATTTCATTTATCCACATGGGTTTAGGTGTCAAAGAAGGTCAAAAGGTTTTATCTCTAGAGACAAGAGTCCCCAGAAAATTCACTAGCAACTACAGTTTGAGTAACATTTTAGTGACCAGCTGTTTTAAGAGATTACTGAGCCTTTTTTTTTTAAATGAAATGATATATTTGTGACTTGTTTATATAGATTTGTTCTGCTGCCATAACTCTCATTATACATGTAAAAGCACTGCAGCAAGTTCAGGTCTTTTCTCTGATGAGAGTCAGCAGGTGTTCTGCTAACCAAAGTTAACAGAAACGCAAAGAGTAAATACTTTTTTTTTAAATATTCTGGTATACCTCATGTACAGTATTAACAAAGCATTTATACGCTTTGACATTACAGTTGTGCACAACTGTCCCTTCACTCCTATAATAGTGGATACACAGATACCAGCCAAGTACTTTGCACGACAGTAAGTTACATAAACATGTCCTGACTTGCTCCTTACACGCCACATCTGCCGCTGCAGGCTGCTCGGCGACCACCCACACTCTTTCTCAAAGGCGCTAACAGAAGATCTTTTATGCAGAGCGATAAAAAACATCGTACATTCTTGGCAGAAAGCTCATTCATGAAATGCAGTTGAACAAGTTTATATTACGTCACCAACGTAACAAGCAGCCAAAAGTGAGGAAATAAAGCGTTATGATAATGGATACATCCTGTGATCATTTCATTCATGATAATAAAGCAAAGTGCCTGGATAATTGATTAAACAAAGCAACTATAGAGGAAAGTCGGAAAATATGTTGCTTTGAATAATAAAGAACTTTAATAAACTTCAATAAAATAAAATAAAACACATTTACTTTTACGTCCTCCTGAAAAAGTCCATAAGCTATAAACATGCAAATTAGTTTAATTTCAAAACGTTTAACAAGAGTCGATTCTCAGTGGCTGTGCATTGGGCACAAAGAAACGTCAGCAGACGAATGAGAGAACAGATTTCTCTTGTCAAACACTTTGAAGCTGCCTCCATGAGACTAAAGTGTAGGTTGTGTGAGTGCAGATGTATCAAAGCAGTCTTCATTATCATGCAGAACACTAAAAAAACACTTTTTGTCAAACCAGATATAGTTAATTACAATCACTTTGCATTCTAGCGATACTGAAATCCCTCATTGGGTGGCTAGAGTGACAAAAATCAGGGGTTTACCAGATTGCACTGTACTTGTGTGATTTGATCCAACCCCGAGCAGCTGTCTCTGTTTTTCAAGGCTGACAAAGTAGAACAGGTCTCTCCATCTGTGCTGCAGCAGTGGATGGGACCTACCCCGACCCCCAGGTCAACACAATGAGGAGGAAATCAACACAAATCCTGTTTACTCTTCACCTCACAATGTGATACAATAACCCCCCCCCCTCTTGACCCCCACAATGAACAACAGCACAATAGGGAGTTGTTTAAATGAAAGACAGCTTTTGTAGACATGTGTTTGTGGATGTCTTTAAACTTGTAACAGGGATGGGGGATTTAGTCAATAAGTGTACGTTGATACCAGCCAATGATCTCGATGAAGATCAATGTTAAGACTGAGGTCCAAGTTCAGTGTTTAACACGTCAAGTGGGGCCACTCACCTTCTGTTCAAATAGAAAGTTGTTTACAGGTGTAAGAACGATATAAGCAGCATTCAACAAAATGCTGTAACATCACTCTAATTAACCCTTTCATTAAACGCAAAAAGTAAAACGTAATCTTGTCCTGGTGGCTTTGTTTTTCCAGGTATTCCTGTGTTGGAGGATGCATTGCCTCCACATTTGTGGTTATTTGGTTTAGTGTAAATGACCAGCTTGTATTGTGTCACAGAGCAAAAATGATCTTCCTGTAGCCGGAGTTGACCCTCTGACACTCATACCTGGATATAACAGCGACATGGTGCTGCGAATTATAATGTTTTTTTTACCATAATTTAAAAAAACATTTGTGAGCCCACTCTATCAGCACCAGCGTTGTTGTTCTGTAGCTTTAACCTGCTTATGAAAACAGTGTTCCATAGTCATGTATCACATCTGGTTTGTATCATACATATATGGATAAAGAACAGAATGAATGTAATAGTTCCATATTTAAATGTTTGTATGGTTCACAGAAGCTATTCCAAGTTTCATTTTATTGATTTATTTGATTGAAAGAAAATGTTTGTGCCAATGAGAGAAAGGGACATCATTATTGTTAATTACTGATTTTTGTTGAAGTTGCTTTAATTTAGTTGACAAAAAAGTCTTATTATTAGCTGTTTGCAGGCTTTCAATCATATTGCATGGTCTTCATCAGCAGATGGAGTTTTGTCATGAAAATTGAGCTTCAAAATGAATTCTTGACTTTAGAGTCAGCAGACGTCTAAACAATCTCACCACAAAGTCCACGTTTAATTTAGAATGCCCTTTTCCACCAGCACTCGCCATAACCTCTGTTTTTACACAGAAACACTACATGTGATCATTCAAAACAACACATGAAATCAGGCGATCCTCTTAAAGTGATTAGATTAATTGAGTTGACATCGAGGTGGGTTAATAGCCGAACAGCCAAAGCTGATTATGAGATGACCAGACTGAGCCATTTACATGACCATGCCCTGATAGTATCGCCTTAATCTGACTATAATCATGCTTTAGTGTGCATGTGAACAGACTGATTAACATGTTTGCACACATCTTTTCACTGTGACCTCCACCTCCTTGTTTCAACAGTTTTCTCTCCATCATTGTGTCTTCCAGCCCTCCTGTGCTCTGTCTGCCCTCAGGCTCTAAACGTCTGCTTGATGTCTTTTTTCCTTTGCTCTCTGGCAGTTGTTTTACCTGTAACATCCTGGAAGAGTGTTCCCAGTAATCGCTCTGTGGTTAATATAAAAAAAAAATATGAGGGTGTTGAAAGAGACACTTGCCTACGGTTAACAATCCTGAATGACTGCATCTAAAAGGTTTCCGTTTTTTTGTCAGTTATCCTGCACTTTAGATTATATCTGACAACTCTCGACTACTGTAACCGTTGCAACACATTGTGTAACCCGACAAATACAGTTCCTATAAAAAAATAATCACCTCATTGTAGGTTTTCATGTTTTAATGTTTTATAATATTGATTGTAAGTAGATTTAGTGTGGCTGTTTTTCAATTTTTTACACAAATCATCGGAAAAATACCATTTAATGTGTATAAAAAGTAAATTATTTTACCCTTTAAAAGGATGTACCTAAATCATCACTGGTCACATGATTGGTTCAGTTGAGATCACCTGCGTGTAGTCAAGAGGTTTCAATTGATTGAAGTATAAATGAACGTTACAAAAAAAGCGACACCATGAAGACTGAGCGACACGGCAATCCACTTCAGGAAAAGTTGATTGAAAAGAGTCTTTTTCTGTTGATCAGGATAGAAAAGCCACATTAAATCTACTTTGATTTAATGTTATAAAAGGATTAAAAATGTTAATAAGAGAGGATAGCGGACTGTTGTGGCTCCAGGAATGACAATAAACTCAGTTGATCACACATCAATCTCCACTAAAAGTCGGTTTACTTGCTGATTTTTCAGCTTTCCTCGCAGAGGAAGTTTGTTCGGTTCTGTAGATGTTCAAACTTTCCATTATTCTGAGCACTTTTAGGACTTCTCATTGGCTTAAAAAGTGCTCAGAATGTTAAAAAAAACTGAACGTTTACAGTTCCATGACTTTATCCTTATCTAACATTTGTCTGCTGACGAGGACCAGCTGACACAAGAGTTATAGGTGAAGCTTGAGAGGAGATTGTTTTGTCAACAATGAACTGTTAGCCCAGCTGTTTTTCTAGTACGACAGATGAGCATGGGAAAAAACGTATTATTTTAAAGGGTTTTTGTATTGCACTATTTGGAGGGCTTGCAAGAGACGACATTTAAATAAACATCATCAAAATCAAAAGCAGAAAAAGTTGAGATCATGACTTTAGTCTCTGATATTGATCAGACTCCAAAAACACTGGATCCTACACTTCCCATAATGCATTAGTGTATTCCTTAAGATGAGGAGATCTTAAGATGAGGAGCATCTTTAACCAGTTTGTTGCTTAGTTAGAAAATCTGATTTTGGAAGGAAATATTTCTCGTCCTTATTATCTCCTTGTTGTTACCGTGTAAAGGAGAGGTTAAACTCTATCTTGACCCTCTGACCCCAGTTAGAAAATGTAAAAATACATAAATAGTTATCAGTCGGTATTTTCCACCTGTGCATGACAGCGGCTAAGCTGCTCAGACTCTGTACACAACCACCTGATGGGAAACTTCTCTGCAGGACTCTGCAGGCTGGCTCAGCAATAAACGTACGTGAGTTGCTGTCAGCATTTATCTATCTGTGTAGAAGATCCTAACTGTTAACCGGTTGCTTCCCAGGCTTTGTCAGGTTGTGAGGCTATGATGCAGGTGATCCAAAACACTGAATCACTCAGTTTCTAGATTAAAGCTGCATTGGGCCGATTTGATTTCTCTTTCCTATTTGTTGTACGGATTGTGACTCTTGTCTAAAAACCTTCCAGCAAGTTACAAAGATACAGCGTTTGCACCAGAAGTTTATGAGACAACTGTAACTGTAAAAAGAACTGGGCTGGCTGCCAAAACCAGTAGTTGGTGCTCATCTGAGTGCTTTTACACATTTTAAAACAATGTAAAGTTTTCAGATATCAACTCATATCTCAACTGGTGGACAGTAGTTACATGGTGGGGAAATACTGGTTTCAGTGTAGACTGAAATGAGCATGTTCATTGGTTGTTGGATAGTTCAAAATGCAATTATGCAATTTTAAATATTTCATCTATCTATCTATCTATCTATCTATCTATCTATCTATCTATCTATCTATATATATATATTACTGGATTATAGTTAGTGGTGCATTAATGTTTGAATTGAATCACTCAGATGCTGCAGCAGGTAAAAGTGAGGCCAATTTGAATAACTTTATATCGGTCTAAAGTAGTTTAGGTAGTTTTAGGCTTATAGAATTGAGCTTATGCCAGAATTGAGCATAAGTACAGTACTTGAGTAAATGTACTTAGTTACATCATATACTGAACACTTAAGTGTAGGTAAAGTATGCTAAAGTTAGCCGCTGTCTCATAGGCTACTTTAACAGTTTTAGTCCTCACAAAGTGTCCTCAACCCATTTCAATAGTTTGGATGCTGAAGACTCTTATCAGCATTATAAGCCACATTTAGCTTTATATCAGATTAGCATAAAATATAATGCGACCAAAATTCAAGTTACAGAGCATCTTTGGTTCAAGCAAACTGTGTCATTTACTGTGTAAATAATGTTTTTTCCCCCCTAAAGATAATAAAGTTTAAGTTTTAAACTTCCAGGTTCAAATGACTTATTATCAGGACTTATTGTTTGCTGTTTGAACTAATGCCATAGCTAACTTCACTTTACATTAGGATACGACTGTGATGAAAACTGCCGGCACAGACTAATTGCTGTACTGATGATTCCAACTTGTTAATTAACCAATCACTACAGAGGAAAAAACGACCGGGAAATGATAAGAAGAAAAAATACAAAAAACTTTGCGCACTATCTGTTCATCGAGTTGAACGGCTTGTCTGGGAACAAGCGCGCGCGCGCGTGTGTGTGTGTGAGTGTGTGTGTGTGTGTGTAAAAGAATAACGCCCCTCTGTGCAGCGGATGGAGAGGCGCGTCCCCTCAAGTCATTTCCAACCCGGGATCTGAAGTGACAACATCTCATGCTCGGAGTTCTCAGACGCGCTTCACTTTCTCTCTGTGGATCTACTCGAGGATGAACTGAACGTGTATTTGTTTTTGTTTTTACCTAACGGAGAGGAAGACACACTATCGGATCTATGAAAAACCCACGTGGATTTGTACAACCATTTTAAACCAGAAGGAATGCATATTTTCTTTGTGAAACTAACTTTCTTGTTGTCGCTGATAGCACTAACACGAGGTAAGTTGCGCGCGCGAGGGGGGGAAGAAATCTCACTTTTGGGATGTTTTCTTAATCAGTAATGTAAGAAAATGTGGTTTTATGTTGTATTTACTCTTCAAAGCTCAGAGTGGAGTTTGATTTGAACTTGTTGCATTCACTGCTTTGAAAACTCATTGACTGAAACTGAAGTAGAGCAACTTTTTTTTTTTTACTATCCTACAGGTTTCCTCAGTTTACTGTTAATTTACATGAATCAACTTTACTTACATTATTTCATGCACCTGTTGGCATCATCCTTTGCACTCCTGCATTGCAAACTGGATCAATTCATGCTTCTTCTTTTTTTTACACCAGCTGATGGTGCGCACTTGTCCAGCAAACACTTAACTTTTTCTCTCTAGTGTGTATTTGCCTTTGCAGTTTGGATTCAGATCAGTGCGTGTGCGTGTGTGTGTGTGTGTGTGTGCTTATTTTATTGCAAAGCTGTGTTACTCCCCAAATGGCCCATTCTCTCCGGGACAGCTGCAGAGAGGAGCATGCAACTGCCAAACCAGTGTCAAGTCCCCCTGTTCACCACAAAAAAACTGCTCTTCTGAAGGTGGCAAGAGTCACACCTAGACTTCACATTTATGGAGGATAACATGTGCTATTTGTATAATTCCCCTGAAGGAAAACAAATATTCGCTGCATCACATTGACCAACTGGTTGCTTCAAAGCTCCTTCAAAGTTTCAGCAGGTGTATTAAAACTCTCCCTTCGCAGGTCTAAGATGCTCCATGCCCACGGAGTCGTGTTTGAACCAGGGGACGTGTGAAGCAACTCTAGACGGCAATGGAGAGTGCAAGTAAGTGTTCAACATCTGTGTGTCCTCGTCTCCTTAACCGATACATGGTGAGGAATACCTGCAGAGAAGATTTGTGTGAATGTGGAATTTGACATGACTCAAATTTTTGGTTGACATGTAAGGTCTGTAAAAAAAAAAAAGGGGGGGGGGGGGGGGGGGGGGGGGGGAGGGGGGGTCAGTGCTCACACCAGTGTTGCTATTTCTGGGAGGCAAATGGTCCGAGAGCTGAGACAGAAATGAGTGGACATTGATGAGGACAGGGGTCACAGAGAGAGAGAGAGAGAGAGAGAGAGAGTGTGTGTGTGTGTGTGTGTGTGTGTGTGTGTGTGTGTGTGTGTGTGTGTGTGTGTGAGACTGCCACCACACTCTCCCGTCTGCAGCCGAACTCTCGCAGCCCTAAATCTTGCTTTTCTTTTCTTTCGCGGAGCGACAGCTGGGGTTGCCAGAAGCTCGGCGACCATTGTTCTCCGCTGCGATTAATTCTGTGTGACTAATCTGGGTGAGGCTTCCCAGAGAGACCCTCAGACCCCCCCCCACAACCCACAACCCCTCCTCTCTCCTGGGATTGTGTCCCTTCCTCAATGGCCCTCAGTGCTCGCTCTCTCTCTCCCTCCCTCTCTCATTCCCCTGGACAGATGGCGTTGGGTGGTTGTTTTTTAACCTGATAAAAAATGGAAACACGATCCACATTTTGTCCTTTTTTTTAGTATTTGTAGATGTTGTCAGTCCACATGTAAACCAATAAGCTCCGGCTTTGCCCAGAACTCTCTCTCTTTATTTTATTCTTTTACAACAATAGCCTACTTTGCGCTTGGCTCTATTTCCATCCTGGCATGAGCAGCACCAGCCAGTGTCATCTTACTGTCGCAGAGCTCGCTGACCGGGGCGACCGATCAGGCCGGCTGGGTCACGGCTCCGAAACTGTAAGACAGGCAGGGCAGCCATCTTGGCCCTCCGCCACATCTTAATTTGGTCTGGTTGTGTTATTCAGCCCTTAATCAGCCCTCCCCTCCCCATCCTCCTCATTGGGCAACAAAGCCATCATTGTGCCCCTGCACTGTCCTCCTCCACCAGACTTCGCCAATTAAACACGGAGATGGACGTCCTCGCAGTTTTCAAAAGGTTTGAGCGCGCAGCAGTGTTCTGAAGTGTGTTTGAAAACGTGGCTGCGTTGGTCGTCACTGTGCCACCGGAGGGCCGGGAGAAAAAGTTTAGGTTCAACAAGTTCAGGTGGCAAAATAGTTCACAGCAGAAACGATGAGTCGGTTAATCCATAAATTGATCGCAAAGGAAAATAATTTTTAAGATGGGTTACTCATTTAGGTCGATTTTAAAGCAAAAGTAGAGATTAAATGGCAAAGTATATTCTCTAATGTGAAGATTTGATGCTATTCTTCATCACATAATTTAGCAAACTGAATATCTTTGGGTTTACAGCTTTTGGTTGAACTAAGAAAGACATTTGAAGACGTCACTTTACGCTCCGGGAAGTTGAGATGGGTATTTTAGACAATTTTAATGATATTAGGCTTGCTTTCGTATTTTGCTCTGCTGGAGTTACTGTAAAGCAGCTTCAAGTGAACCCATCAACAGTCTCTGTGGACACGCCCAAAACTGACACACAGCCACTGCTTTTTATTCCTTCTGATTCCAGTCATCAACCTGGTCTCTTCTGAAAGGGAACTCTTCAGAGTTCAAGAAGGTGAAAATAAGAAAATGGTTTATTCTTGCCTATTCTATTTGGTTTCGTGTTCTGAGTTTATGCATTCCTATCACGACATGTTGTCGCAGTGATACGAGGTCCTCAAATGAAAGACTTGTGAGGCTTTCTGTTTTCAAACGATGTCAGTGAGGTTTCAAGGTGCTGCTGTTGTGTGATTCAACATGTGTGGAAATGACTTTTGTTCTATATTTTGAGAGTAATATTTTCGACAAAATCTCTTGAAAGCAACATGGAAGATATTTCCTTCTGTAGCTGTGAGGTCAGCGTGTGAGTTTTTACATTGTCAGCTTAGTGCTTACGATCAAGCATTACGCCTCCATAAATGCAATGCTAGCCGATCTTATGGTATCCAGACTTTCAGTGCTGTCGGTCGTGTTAAAAATATATTACTGGTAGGATCCAAAAAAGTGCAAACGGTAGCATCTTCTGTTCGACCCTCCCTGGTGAAGTCACCCAGTTTGTTATTAAAGTTCTATAACATCTCAATCCCTGACCACAGAAACCCTGATGACATCCCTGGGATAACTATGTCAGCTCCAACAAATAAATTATACTGTACTGTTTACTGGGCTTTAGTTAAAGGTAAAGAGTTAATTGATATATTTTTAATCTGCTTGGCCAGGGAGATTTTTTTTTTCCCCCTCATTCTTGACCGGATTATGATTTAGTTTCTCCTCAATCGAAAAGCCGCCGCTTATGAACTCAAGTGTTGTGTCGAGGTGGAGCGAGTGGGATTGGATGCTTCAGTTTTATTTAGTGTGACAGAGATGCCTACTTGACATGCCATACCACGAATACCACCCCGCTCTTCATATCTGGCCCGCGACCGGCCTCGTGAGATCCCGACTGAAGTTTATCTCCAAAGAGCTCGTGGAGGAGGCCTCTCATTTAGCGCTGAGGCTTGGCAGCAGGAGCGAGCAGTGACGGAGCCGAGAGAGAACTCCCGACCAGGAAAAATAACTCGCAAATACCAGTGGCAACAAATCAAAAGCGGCTCGCAGCGGCGCTTCTCTCTCTCTCTCTGCCCGGAGAGATGAGAGACGTCCGGCGAGGAGGGACGCTGCTGAGAGATCACAGACCTTCATCACCGTTTAGTCGGCGTGACGAAAAAATACAACTGACAGCCTGTTGATCGCAGAGGGTCACGTGGTCGTTTAGGCTCTCGAGTTATGTGAAGGCACAGAGTTTGTATGCATGAGATTTTGTTATTTGTATCTGAATAGATACAAATAGATGAGTAAATAAGACTGCTCATGTTTGCTCACGTTTGATACTTGAAAGCTTTCAATACTTAATGCCACAAACACACAGCAGCCGATATTTAAGCTTTGATACCCGTGACACATGGCTGAAATACTTGTGCTGCTTTACCAACTCTCCATCACCACTGACTCTTTCTGAAGATGCTTCTTTGTTATTTTTGTGTAGCCGATTGCAAATCACACTCATTGTCTTTGAGGGGTTTCTCTGTGTTTGAATAAGATAAACAGAGTCTTTAATTCCTCGCTGGTATGTGCGGCGACTGCTACAGTATGCAACCACTTCAATGAAAGTGAGCCCTTGTTCTGGGGATTCCTTAATGGCACCTCTGTTCAGGCTCTGGTCAGATGACTTTATCTCAACACACACACACACACACACACACACACACACTACTCCCCCCCCAGACGCATCCATTCAGAGTCAGGAAACAGCCTCAGAGTGGCCCGAGGGAAGAAAAGGTGCCGTATCTGATCATATCATCACACAACGAGAAACATAGAGCGCGAGGCTTTTATATGGCCGCTGCCGCCGGTGTCGGGTTCCCGTTGGCAAGAGTCCGGCTGGTGAGAGGGCCGATCGTCAGAGTGTTCTGGCTGAATGAAGTGACTTGGTGGCGGGGAACTTCAGCACAGAGGATTAGTGATATTTGAGGCTCCCTCGTTGGCATATGCCAAGACAAATCCCATAAACTTTGATCGCAGACTGAGAGGATTGACAGCGTGTGTGTGTGTGTGTGTGTGAGACAAAGACACTGGGCATACTCCAAACCACACTTCCTCATTTCTTTTTCTCTTTCAGCCAGACCACCTGTCTGTGGGTTATAGTATAACAACTAAGCGGGAGCACAGCAGCATCCTCCATAATAACCGTGATTACTTGTGGTTTTTCCCAATTCAGCTCCACACAGGAACAGATTGACTTTGTCTGCCAGGTGTGCTTCTAGCTTTCAGTCGCTGCTGATACACGCTTACTCACAGCATATTTAGGAGAATGGAGTGTGATGGCTTTGTGGTTCAGTTAAGCAGCAATGCAGATTGTAAGACTGATAATAATCATGGTATCTGTTACGAGGAGAGAAAAAAAGATTCCTCAAGGATCATGAGTTACAACATTTATCCAGACCTGACAAGTCGCAGTGTTTAAGCTAGGATTACTTTATAATAACAATAATGATGCATTTTTAGGGGTCTTAGATTAGATAGTGACTTACACTTCCCAAGGATGTCATCATCTTTGATGTCCATCATCAATAAACGTCCCTAAATCTGCTTAGAAATTACAGCAAAAGACACGCCTTACAACTCCAGAACTTGCCTGAGAGTCATTACGTTTTTAAGTGTCGTTCAGTATTACAGTAATCCAGTGATCGTTGTCTGCACATCCATGAGTACGTTGCAAAGAGGAACTGGTAATAGCTTATTCGGCTTATTCGTGTAATGCCGCCAGTGTTGCTAAAATGTAAACAAATATCGACAAAATAAAAATGGACTCAACTTCAACTTTCGCTATAAGTCGACTTCAAAGGTGCTACATTACTGTGACACCTAAAATGACTCATTAGTCTCATTACATTCAAAAGTGGGATTATGTTTAATGATGATTACTCAGGAAACTCTGTCTGAACTTTAGCTAGTCAATTAGTTCTGCACTGCTACAGGCAGCTAACGCGATGGTTTACTCTCAGAAATATGAGTGTTTTTGAGCAGATAACACGTATTCCCAATAATTGAAACAATACAAATTGGCATTTCGACCCTTAACAAACATAATTTGCAGAGCGAGCAGACACTGGCTTGCACGTTACCGCTCAACAGCCAACAGTTAATTTTTGTTAACTCCCAGAATACATGAATAAACTGTGCAGCGTATACAATCTGGCAGTTGAATCCTGGTCTTTATTTAGGGGGGACACCGGGAGGATGAAGTGAAATGTGTCATTTTGCCGTGCTCTGGCTCAGACCTTGAAATCGCCGTGAACAGCAACAACCTAAGTGTCCGGTTGCAGATACACCTTCAGACACCAGTAAAGCCCTAAAGTGGTTCCCAGCCTCGTAAAGTCGGCAGTGGCAGAAGTCATTAGAGCTGCTAAGAGTCTCATGACATTCACACACATTCACACACATACACACACACACACACACGGAGTGGTTGGTCCCTGGGGAAGCTGACTCTTTCCCATGGGCCGTGTCCGTAACGCTCCCAAATAAACAGGGTCTCTAATGAAGGCTGCCAGATGTGGGCTGGCCAGGTCAGCTCTCCTGTACGATTAGAGAGGAAGGAAAAGAAGGATGGATGTAAGGAGAGGGGAGAGAGGGACAGCGTTTCCCCTGTAATTTCTCTAGCCAGTGGGGATTTGGTGGTAACTTTGGTTTTAGCTCCACAACAAACACCAACCCTGGTTTTTTTTTTCTGTGCCAGCTTTGGGTTTAGTGGAAGAGCTATTTTCATTTCACTAGACTGGGATTTGTGTGATTGAAGCTGAATTTAAGCGAGCATTTCAGTGTTGATTTTCGCCACCAGTGGTGGCAGAGTTGTCACAGTGGTTAGCCACGAAAGGCTGCTGGGAAAACATAAGAGAGGGCAAGAGGGCAAGAAGAGAGAGGGAAGTGTGTTGCCCCCCCTCCCTCGGGGCAACGCTTTAAAAACAGATCACACAAGGCTAAAGGAGACTTAAACCAGGCACAGGACCAAACAGCCAGGAAATGAGAACGGGTGGGAGGGAGACAGGAGGGATGGGGGGGGGTACTGAAGGCGACACCTGAGAGAGAGAGAGAGAGAGAGAGAGAGAGAGAGACATTTATGTTTTAAATGTCTTAAAGCATAACTGTTATTGGCCATCCAGACGAGGAGAGAAAGCAAAGAAAGGCAGTATCTAAAGATGAAGGTTACATCTTCAAATTGTTGTTTTTTTGTCCGACCAAATAAATAAAAAATTTAGAAAATGTGCATATCCTCACACGGATACCTGAGAACGAAGCAAACCGAAAAAAAAGACTTATCCCATAAATCGTTGCAGATTCATTTGTGTTGATCAACTAATTGATTGGTTCCTTCTTCACCTTTGACCCGCCTGACTTACAGTAGCTGTGGATGAACACAATTTTCCACTGCATTGAATGATGACCGACATTTTGGGTGCTTTCACTTTCACTCATGTCTCCAGATAAAGTGGTTTAGGTAATCTGTTGGCTTGCGTGTTTTGTTGCCGTCTCAGACTTTATTGTAGATGTGTCACGTGTTCTCAGACCTTAACAGTTACTTTGGCGAGTGCAGTGTTATCAGTAACAATAGATATGATTTCCAAAACCATTAAATATTATCAAAGCTGTAATAGACCCGATTTTTTTTCTTTATCTAACATCCCAAACGTTATTTACTGTCATTAAATATCTAAATAAGAGCTAAACAAAGAATAATCCTAAAATAATCTTTATTATGTTATATTTACAGAAATGGAACCCGACTCTGACTCTGACTCCCACAGAGCTTTACAAGGCACAATAAATGCACAACCTAATTCACTAAGCTTCTTAAAATGGATACAGATTGGGGTCCGTACAGCTGCGCCCTCTCTCTCTCTCTCTCCAGGTTTTTTATTTGTATACAGTGCACATGTGTACCCCACGTATTATACGTCCAAAGCCTCCGTCCCCCGTCTGTGTGTGTGTGTGTGTGTGTGTGTGACCTCAGAAAGATGGCAGATGGCAGATTGGCCCCGGCACTGAGGAAAGCCCCTTCAGAGTGACGCCTGGCCAAGGGTCAGATGTCACCACAACATCTGCTGCGGGCTCGAGCCGCCGCCCGGGCCCCCGTTATGCATCCCATCAGTGTCGCGGACCTGTTGCCACGGGCTACTGCCGCGGCAATAGAAGAAGAGCTGGCCCGGGAGTGAGCGCAGAGGAGAACAATGAGGCCTACTGGGCTCGGGGATGACAGAAAAGATAATAACAGTATCGGCCTCACCGCCGGGATAATTCCACTGCTGTCCTGCAGTTATACGATCCCTCCCAAACACCTGATATTGGCTCAGCTTCTGATTTGTGCGCCTCTTTTCATGTCTTCTTTATTTACCTTTCCAGCGGCCCAGTTTACCTGCTGCTGTTGAGATTATGCCAGCAGATTTCTCTTGTTGAAGCAGCTGCTTGTCCCTGTTTGTTTTGAATACAGCCAAAACTCCATAAAAGAGTCGTTGAATATCTTTTGTCTTACCACCACCACCACCTATTTCTAAGTTTCTGCTCTTATTGAGGCAGTTAAGCTCGCCAGCTGTAAAAGCTGTTTTGTGCTGAGTGTGTATTTGACGGGCTCTCGCCAAGTTAAAGAGCAAACTGTTAGCATTCCTTGCCTAGCGTGTGCTACAGTTGACTTACGGCTCGCACCTCAGCCGGAGTGTGTTTGCACAGTGCGTCCACGTGCACCGAGGTGAGAGGGGCAGCGTCTCTCTCTGTTTGTCTTTTGGGCCTCGGTGTCAGACGCCGGGGCTGTTTTTGCGAGGGGCAGATGCGATGCCAGGTATCGAGGTTTATTCAAGGAGCCGCAGAAAGTGAGCCTCGGGTTAAGACTCAGCACAGGGGACTCTTTTGGAGTAAACACCAGAATTCCCTCTGGACTGGCAACCCCTTTCTGTCTTTCTCTCCCTTGAAAACCCAACCAAACCAGTTCCAGCTTCCTTTCTCTCAGACTCCTTTG
This sequence comes from Anarrhichthys ocellatus, assembly GCF_004355925.1. Classification (NCBI taxonomy): domain Eukaryota; kingdom Metazoa; phylum Chordata; class Actinopteri; order Perciformes; family Anarhichadidae; genus Anarrhichthys; species Anarrhichthys ocellatus. The sequence goes on from NW_022280039.1 coordinate 9,507,503, forward strand.
TTTGTCCCGCTGCTTGTGTGTGTTTTGGATGTTAAGCTTTTCTTTTTGCCTTACGCTTGGCCTCAAAAATCGCAGACCGCCAAAACGTTGGGAGAGCAGCTCGGGATAACTTGGAGGCGAGTTTCAGGGGGAGTGAGCAGCAGTCAGTTGAGACTTATAAATCCTAATGTGGTTACTTACAAATGCAAAGGGAGGGGGGCGGAGGTAAAGAAGGTGCACAGAGGGGAGCGAGCGGATGCCAGCGACTTTGAACAGAGGAAGTGAAACCAATAATGAGAGAAAAAAAATTCAGGGATGAGCCATATATAATGAAACGATTAAGAGAGAGATTTCTTTTTTAGGAGACAGAGAGGAGGGAAAGGAGAGGAAAGAGGAGGTGTAACAGCTGAATGCGCCCGGCCTGTGGTCAACTCTGAATGGGGAGGAAAAACAAAGGGCCCACTCATCCTTCGCTCCCTCTCTCCTCTCCTTCTCCCTCGCTCTTCATGTCTCTGCTAAGTAGTGAGGGGAAAAGAGGGGGGGGCATTCAGATTCCAACACTGTAAAAAATGTCCAGTCCGACAGCTTGATTCTTGAAATATGTTTACTTTAATATCATTTTGGTTAGTTTTTATATGGAAATCACACACTGACTCAATAGTATTCATAAAAGGAAAGTCATACTGAAATAATAATAAGATTACTTTCTTTGCAGTGCGGGGCCCCTGCCTCCGTCTGGGCTTGAGGGCGGTAGTAGGATGGGGTGCCATGCAGAGGAAGGAGTCAGAGCGGTGGGAGATGGGAGGTGTAGGGTGGGTGGGGTGGGGGTCGAGGTTTGAATGGCCGGGTGCAGCAGCTGCCGTCTCCTCATTAACATGCGCACCTGCTCCCTGCGGCCTTTTTCCAGCGAGCTCGTGTGGCGCCTCACGACCTCAGCACCCGCCACCGCTGGGACTTAACTGGACTGGCCCTCCAGCAGCCAGATCTGCTGCTTCTCTGCAACAGACTGCAAACGTTGCCAATAGTACAGTTTCACCATCACAGCAACTAAAAGTAAAAAGACAAAATCTTTTGAATTTAACAATTGACGTCTCATTTAATCAGGATTGATTGTGAGTAAAAGACAACATGTGACAGTTTTGAGTGAAATTTCTCGTACAACCTCGACTCTGATAAACTTTAATTTTGGAGCTGAAAGGCAATTTGAAACAACCAACCAGACTCGACTGGGTTAAAATGTATTGTTATTGCACAGAGAACAAGTAATGAGACAACAGAATGCAGTTTAGCTACTAACCAGAAGTAGCAGTAAAGTGCAGTGTAATGTCCATATCTATAGGGGGAATAAACAGGAAGGAGTAGTAAAGATATGAATAGTATTATAACGTTATAATGTGCGTGAAGGGTCCAATATCGACCAATTACTTAATACTTTACTTTGTGATTTTGTAAAGAACACACGCCTGAAATTTTTTTTTTTTTCATTTGCACGTAACAGATTCGACTTTCAGCTTCGGTCGCCAGTGCTTGTTTAAATCTTAATGCCACAGTGACCGAGCTAAGGTACCACTCTCCGCTCTCTCCGCGGTGACATGCCACCACTCACTACTGCTGTTTGTGCAGCAGGCAGCCTAGCATGTGATGTTTTCTTTTCCTTACCACAGTCCTAAGGCTGCCTAATCCCCTGAGAGGGAGACCCTGTCTAAACACACGGCCGTTCCTGGAACCCTGTCCCTAAACCCACACACACACACACACACACTGGACCCCTGGGAATGTTTGGGGACGTGGTCCTGCCAGCCCCTCGGGGCTAACAGACTTGCTGGCTCTGGTCAGGTATTTGACAGTGAAAGCGGGTTTTTACTGTTGTGGGAAGGCCGCTTTGATGTCGGCAGGATGTTCTATGCTCAATGTTGTTCTTGCGTGAGAGAAAAACGCAACGTATTTGATGAGGACTGTTGTTTGTCAAGGAAAAAAGTCTAAGAAATTTTGATTTCTAGACATTTGCGGTGCGATTTTCCCTCCGTGCAGGAATTCATATTCCACTAATCTTTCAGGTAGCACCACCGTCTCTTCCTTTTCATCCTCTTCCCATCTCTCGTCTGATGCTGAAGCAAATCCTCTCTGGGGAGGGAAGAATAACGAGCGTTGAGGCGGGGGCTAAGGTGCTTTTGAAGTTCCCGTAATGTTGGCTTGCAGCTCTAACACTGTGGCATAGATGCCGCCTTGTCCTCAGGATGAATGAGTGCTGACAAAAGGCTCAAAGCGAGCCCATTTCAGACCCGAGAGCTGCTGAAGGGTGCCGCGATGGCTGCTGTTCTCCTGCCTCCTGACTTTTGGAAAGGACGGATTAGGAGCAAGAATTCCAAATTCTGCAGATATTTATTTTTTGTTCTCGTCTCCGGTGCTATTGAGTAGATGCTTTGTTTCTGGAATGACCGAGCCTCCCTGGCCACCCAGCGTTGTTGACAGCAGTATTGAATCTCTGAAGTTGATGAATATGGAGTGGTGGTGGTGGGGGGGAGGGTCTAATGTGGCAGGTCTGAGGTGGTTGGTTTTGGTGTCAAATAGAGCTCAATGCACTGTAGCACACTCTGTAATGAAACTGTCATGTGCTGACAGTTGGCAGTGGATGCCTGGTCAAAGTTAACCACTTACTGTCTCAATTGATCAAAAGATATTTACTGATTTGTAACATCATTTTGCCAATTTTTGTGAATCTAGCAGGCAGTTTGTTTGTATTGTATTGACTTCCTCTAATATTAAATCTAGGGTTGGTAATCTTGATAAACTAGTACTAGATTAAAAAAATTATCCAAAAAAACCCCCAGCCCAGTGTTGCCAACTCTTCTCCAATGAAAGTAGCGAGCAGTGCTGCTACAAAAGTTGCTAAATCTAGCAGGAATGTCACCAAGTTGGCAACACTGACAGCCCCTTCAGGCCTCCCTCCAAAACCACTCCCCCCATGAGCATTAACATATCATAATGAACAGAACCAATGAACATGGCTATTGTTAGTACTCACAGCTGTATATGGTCAGGCAGGTAGTCTCATTGGACGGGCTTATTACAGAGCTGCGACAGCCACAGATACCAGATGTTTCTCTCTTTTTGACAGAGCATTGGATTCATTGATTGCTGTCAGGATGTAATGAGAATTTTTAACAAAAATATCCCAAATGTTTTTGAAGACAATTACCAACCCTGCCTTTAACAGAAGCCTGGCTTCAGTGATTAATAAAACAAGAGAGCTTATCGTCATATAAAGGAGCTGGAACAAGGACATTTTTGGCATTTTCACATAATAAACGACGCAAACAGATTAATCAGATAGTGTTTGCAGTATCATTTCATGCATGCAGTTGTGAATGTGTGTGCGTGTGTGTAAAAGACTGCAGACAGTGTAGGTATGAGTGTGTGCATGCTCTGTGTGTGTGGCCCCTCTTTGTTGAGCCGTGCGTATTCTCAGGGGACTCCCTTCAACTCCTCTCATTGTAATTGTTAATGTGTGAATGTGTCCCAGTGATCTGCAGCAGCTCTCTCTCCATCTCTCTCTCTCTATCTCTCTGGGAACTTGTTCGCTGGGGTCCGAGCTGCGTTAATGACTCAACCTGTGAGAAAGATCACAGGAGTTTGTCCCCTGTCCCCCCCCCCTCGGTTTTACAGCCTGAAACACATTGTTGGCGAGGGGGAAGACGGCAGAAAGACGTTTAAAGCATAGCTTCTCATGGCCGTGTTGCCGTGTTGTAAAAACAGCACGGACAGGACCGTTGTTTAAGAGAAATGGATACTCAGTCCTGTTTGTTAGCCAAGCAGCTGATTTATAAGCACTGTAGCAAAGCGAAGGGATGACCCTAGTGTTGTCTTACCCCCGTGAACTCTTCCATCCGTGCTCAGCTGAAAAAGATTGGATGGATGAAAATAGTGTTTGGGAATTCCCTTTGACCAATTCCACTCTTTGTAATGCAAATTTTAAATGAAGAAAGAATGGCGATTTATTAGTCGACCAATATATCTTGCAGAAAAAAGGTTTTTATTAGATCATTTGAAAATTGTTTGTATTCATGATATAATGGTGGTTCTTTATACTCTTTTGTTTGATAAATAATTACTGAAATGGGGGCCCAAAGTTCAGAACATTTAATCAGTCAAACTTTCATTAATCTAGCCAGCATGAGAAAGGAAATGTCATTTATAGATGATTTTTTGTTGTCTTTGTGTACAGTTTGAAGGTATGTGAAATAGCAAGCTGAGCTTATTTTAATCCAGTTTTGTGGGATCAAATAGCTGCACAGTATGTTAGTAGTTATTTGAGCGAGAAACTCCTGGGGGAAACATTAAATACTTAAAATCTCACATATAAGAAAATAAATTCTGTAAATGAGGGTCAAAGACAAAGATGCATGTCACAGTCTGCAGACAAAGTCATTTATCTCCGTCATAGATGCGAACATCTCATTCCTCACCCGTCAAGGGCCGCAAAAAGAATGCTGCTGACCTCTCCGTCTGTGTTTTCTCAGGTGCCGGGACGGATACGTAGGAAGCAGGTGCCAGGTCCGTGACCCGTGCACCAACTCGTCGTGCATGAACGGCGGCACGTGTCGCGCCGTGTCCAAGGGGAACACGGTGGACTTCAACTGCACCTGCAGACTGGGCTACACCGACCGCCGCTGCCTGACGCCCCTCAACAATGTCTGTGTCAGCTCGCCGTGTCGCAACGGAGGCACCTGCGAGCTGGAGACTCTCAGGACCTACAAGTGCCGCTGCCCACCTGGATGGTCAGGTAACAATACTACGACAGTAGTGCAGAGGTTTTTAACTTGGGAGTTGATCATGAGACATATCTGAGGGGTTGCAATGTGATAAACAGAATAGGCAACCTATAGATCTGCCTCTTATCTTCCAAAATCTTAATTATTTTGAAAGGGAGGAACCCCAGGTGAATAGGGTAAAAGATTAAACTACCTGATGAAACCTCCCCAGTTGTTTATTTACATTATGGCGATCATTTTTTGTATTACAAGTTTTCTGTAAATATATGTTTAAATATGGAAATAAGGTATTATCTTTTCAAATACGTGCAAATGTACACACATATCCAGAACATAAATCTGAACATATTCGTTAAAGCCAGGTTCAAAACTTTTGTTTCATTTTGTTGACATATTAGACTCAAAGGTTTTTACAGAGGGGATTTTGGGGATATTTTTGTATCACTTCATAAATCAGAAAGTACGGTGTATGTAAGTGCTACTGAAGTGGAGATTTGTGGCTCACAGTCTGAGAAAAAACTCATTTTGGAGAAATCTACAGACACAAATAGACATGTTGTGGAAGCAAAGTAGCTCAAAATATCAAAACTGACCAGTGCATGAAAAACGATGACTTTGACTAACGTGTCTCCTCTTAAAATCAAAAGAAACCCTGACGAAAAAACCCAAGTGCAGCCTATACGACAACATCTCTTCTCCGTGCCCTCAGGTAAACTGTGCCAACAAGCCGACCCCTGTGCCTCAAACCCGTGCGGCAACGGCGGCCAGTGCTCCGCCATCGAGTCCCACTACATCTGCACCTGCACGCCCTTCTTCTCCGGAAAGACCTGCAAACAGGACGTCAACGAGTGCGACGTGAACCAGTCGCCCTGCAAGAACGGCGGGGCGTGCATCAACGAGGTCGGCGGCTACCGGTGCCAGTGCCCGCAGGAGTACACGGGGAAGCACTGCGAGAGCCGCTACCTGCCCTGCAACCCGTCGCCCTGCCATAACGGAGGCACCTGCATCCAGAAGGGAGAGACCAGCTACGAGTGCTCCTGTGTGCCAGGTAGGGAGGTGACACTTCAGTCATGGATAAGGAGGAGGTGTTTCGTCACTCTAAAGCCTGGTCACATCACCGTTTACCTCTGTATTAATACAATGCTGATGTGACCAGCACCGTTGTACCATCCACTTTTATTTAACCTCCTCTGTCAGAGTGTAAAATGCTCCACAAAAAGGGGAATAGTTTGCGGATAGTTATGAAACATTAATCAATGGTACAGCACGTGTGTAGCGTGTTAGCAGTTAGCTCGCCTGCCACAGTCGTCTGCCAACAAGTCGTTGCTACGTCATCGAGCTTCTAGACCAAATATTCGGTCGAGATGGGAGGATGACTTCCTCTGTGCCTTTACATTGTTTATCGTTATGAAGGCGAAAAGTCTTGAGGTGAAATATCGATCATATCTTTCATCTGTAAGATGACATGATCCTCTTACATTAAAGCCAGGTTATCTCTCAGGTTGAATTTAAATGTTACTGCCTGTGAGTTGCTGCTTTCGGGGATGATATAATTTAAGGCGGGGGTGTTCCTGCTTGTGTGTGTGCGTGTGTGTGTGTTTCTGCTTTGGTGTGTCCAGTGTGTGAACAAGGCAGAGCAGGAAGACATCGGGGCTTATCATCAGGAAATGGTCAAAGGACAACATCCTTTTCACATAGCAGAGTGGAGCAAAGCTTGCTGGGACTTTAGTCGTGCCCACTACCTCATCACCTTTGCACAGAATAACTTTACCTTGTTTTTGTCCGTTGACCACTGAGTCCATAACAAGCTGTTCCTTGAAACATGTTCCTTGAAAATCCTATTTATTACCCTTGAAAACAACTTAATACAAACTCAGCATCCTCTCTAAAGGTACACTTTGGAGTAGTCGTGAAACTAGCATCATTTATAGTAACGTTTATTTGAATGGGTCCTCGTTTTTATGTTGTGCTTGTAAATGAGGATGCCCATTAGAGGGTAAAAATAGAGTGGCTTTTCACTCCTGTCCCATCCCACTCCCTCAGAAAGAAAATCGTTGTTGTGTTTATTCATATTAGTTTTTCCTTTCCCGTCCCAGTCACACGATAAATAGTGAAGTTGACTCTCATCCCGCAAGAACCCCACAGAAGTCCTTTGACCCACAGGATTTACAATAACATGTCTAATGCACAGCATGGACCAGAGCACTGCTGTGATACACGACACACATTCATGCCAATGGTTTTACGCTCATCAACAGATGGTAGTAATACGCCAAGAAAGCTAGAAATGCATCAGCAAAAAATTCAGGGAAGAAGAAGACTGGATGAAAAAATACAGGTTTTGCAAATGTTTTATGAGAGAAAAAAAAAGCATTTGAGGCCTAACATGTTCACTATTTAGAAGAAATCTCCACAGGATGCCTCTTTCATAATTGTAAACTGTTCTCAGTAGGTAGGTAACAAATGTTCAAACGAAATAATAACGCGATCATTTTAATTTTATTCATTTAAACAAACACAAAGACCATCTTCGGTGTGAAGCAGCAACTAATGATGTAATGAAGTTACATGAATAAATTATGAACTCTTGTCACGTCCTCTTGAATATATTCAAGGTACTGTAGTTGAAAGCAACGAGCACTGTTTTTTCAGAAATATCAGTTTTCTAATAAAATGATGCACACGTTTCAAATGCATTTTCAGAAATGACCTTGAATGCCTTGAATTCAGAAGTAAGGAATTTTTGTTTTAGGAAACATTGTGAAGTTTGTTGTGATGACTTGTACTGGGTTTGATTTATTTTATCCACCATGCCAGATGTACAGTCCAGTGGTTACCTCTTGTGTAACTGTATAGCAGAGTGGATGTTATTACACAGCAAGGACACCACAGACCTCAAGAGGATACAGCTGCCTTCTCTCTTTGGGAGGGAAAAGACAGTTGACCACATTTAACTGTAGAGTTAGTCTCACTCTCTTGTTGATGGGAGATGGAGGAGAAACGAGTAACTGAAAATCTGAAGCCCCCAGTACGAGCCGTTTAATCATATCTCACTCTTTGTTTCAGGTTTTACAGGAAAAATTTGCAACCACAACATCGATGACTGTCCAGGTCATGAGTGTGAGCATGGAGGGACATGTGTAGATGGAGTCAACACCTACAACTGCCAGTGCAAACCAGAGTTTACAGGTTTGTGAAGCGATGATCCGGTGCAGAAACTTAAGCTATTATCACTTTGTGTTTTGGGAAACAAACCGCCTTTAATCCTCTGACCGCTGCTCCTCCCGCAGGTCAGCTCTGCACAGAGGACGTTGACGAGTGCCAGCTGATGCCCAACGCCTGCCAAAACGGCGGCACGTGCCACAACACCCACGGCAGCTACCAGTGCGTGTGCGTGAACGGCTGGACCGGCGACGACTGCAGCGAGAACATTGATGACTGTGCCAGTGCTGCGTGCCACCACGGGTCCACCTGTCACGACCGCGTCGCTTCTTTCTACTGCAAATGCCTCATTGGCCGCACAGGTAGCTACACTTTTCTTTTGGTTTACAGGAAGTTGTCTCTTAATGCTCAACAGGAAATGGTTTTACAGGAATATGCAACACTCTTCTAAGCTTAAAGTGCCAGTGAAACGGAAGTTGGAGCGTCTTTAGCTTCTGTGTGCTGTTTCCCCAGTGAAACGTCACATTTGAACGGTGTACAGTTACAAAAGGGATTTAAATCAAATCCTTTGCATCTGATTGGACCACACGCACACCTTCCCACACTAAAAATTGCAGATTGATTGAAGGATGGATGTCATGGTATTATTGGTTGAAATTGGTCGGTACTAGCTTACGTAAGCAGACTTCATAATTTGTCATACAGGAAGAAAAGATGATTGAATTTCGAGGATTTGTTTTATTTTTATAATTTTTCTGCATATTTTGTTACATGGGTGTACAATACGACTAGGGGTGTGATCTAAAAAGGGATTTTTCATTCATCTCTATTTTAAGTTCTTTCATTTAGCTGTCTTTCTTGGGCGGTGTGAAAGATACAGGAAGCAACAGGTTAAAACGAACGGCCGTGAAGTCGACTCAAGTGCTCTAAGTGACATTCATAGATGCTGATGTTTGGGTTCTCCTGTGGTTTTTGTGTCCTAAAATGCTCACGTTAGTACAAATAACATCATTTGAATACTTAAGACTGTACGGTAGGATGTTAAGTCCATCTCCTGTGTTGTGCACCAGGACTGCTGTGCCAGCTGGACGACGCCTGCATCAGCAACCCTTGTCAGAAAGGCTCCAACTGTGACACCAGCCCCGTCAGCGGAAATCACTTCTGTACCTGCCCATCAGGATACGTCGGAGCCTCTTGCGATCAGGATGTTGACGAGTGCTCACTGGGTAAAAGTCACACTACCTGACCGTTAAACTCTCTCTCTGTTTGAGCCTAAAAACGCTAAACCTCCTAAATCATGTCATTGTCATGTCTTTACACTCAAATTGCTCCCCGTCAGGTTGTGTACATACTTGACGACGGCCTGTTTCAGTAAAGCTAAAAATATTAATCTGTTTAAACAGGTTCCAACCCGTGTGAGCACGCGGGGAAGTGTATCAACACCAAGGGTTCGTTCCAGTGTAAGTGCCAGCGGGGTTACGTGGGGCCGCGCTGCGAGCTGGACATCAACGAGTGTATGTCGAACCCGTGTATGAACGAGGCCACCTGCCTGGACCAAATAGGAGACTTCCACTGTATCTGCATGCCAGGTGAGTTAATAGAAAAAATACTGATGCTCAGGTATCGGACTGGCTCTTAAAATGACATTAGTACATTTGTTAGGATTGACTAATTGCAGTACATCAAGACTTACAAACAAGTCACATGGACTCAAAATCGTTAATCCATTAATGAAGAGAAAATAAATTGAGAGGATTTGTTGATTTTCTCAGTTTAATATCATTCATAATTGTAAAACATTTAGAACTGTCGGTCAGATAAAATGAGCCATTTGAAGGTGTCACTTTGGGCTCTTTTACAATTGTATGCTGCTGTATCAACTAAACGATTGATCCATTAATCTAGAAAAAGGAGCTGAAACGATTAGTTGATTAATTGATTAGTAAATAACTGGTTACTATTTTACTAATCGATGAGGAATTAGCTGCTTTTCTTTGTTTTTTGGGAGACTTTAGGTCTTTAGGTGTTGGACTGTTTGTTGGACAAAACAAGCAACGTGACCTTACCCTTAAAAAAATAATTGCAGTCCTACTTCTATTCATATAGCCTCTGTGTATCATTTAAAGCTGTTACAGCAGTATATATATATATATATATATATATATATATATAACAGCAGTGTGAAAATGCCTCTCTGTGTCTAACCAATCCATCTCCCTCCTGGTCCTCCCTTGCTAATTGGCCAGGTTACGAGGGGGAGTTCTGCGAGATCGATACGGACGAGTGCGCCCACAGCCCCTGCCTGAACAACGGCAACTGTATTGACAAGATCAACGCCTTCCACTGCCAGTGCCCCACAGGTGAGGCTGCCGCGCTGCTGCAGAGGAGAAAGAGGGAGGGAGGAGAAGGGGGGGGGGGGGGGGGGGGGGGGGGGGGGGGGGGGG
>NW_022280039.1:9517959-9557947 GCF_004355925.1 Anarrhichthys ocellatus
GGGGGGGGGGGGGAGGATGTATAGGGAAAGGCTTGAGGAAGTTTGAACTTTTGAAACAAGTTTTTTATCCCTTTTACAAAGTCTGATGAGTGAGCAGAAACGTGTGTCTCAAACAAACAAGCTTTTGATTGTGACTGGGGGAAAAAAAGGAGATCTAATAATAGCAGGCAGAGCTGGTGCTGTAAAATGGCATTTTCACTGTTGTAATGGCGAATGAGGTAGCTGTTTGGTCTATTTTAAAGGCAGCTAGTTGCCAGTTCTTTTTTTGTACCAGAAATGCCATTGGAGTTACACTATTTGGAGAAGAGATATTGATGTTTTGTTCAGGGTGGAAGGAATGCAACTATTGAATCCTGGATAGAGAGGCGAGAAGAAAGCAAAACAACGATCCTCAAACTCCTCAAAAGTGTTTTTTTGTTTTGCATTCTTTCATTGGGATCATTGAGGTGGAAGTGATTTTTTTTTCCATTCGTTGTTTTCGAGGAGCAAAATAGAGGGGCTCTGAGTCGGGTGGATCAAAGGCGGCCTGGGTGGAGTGAGGCAGGATTCCTCCTGTTGAGAGGAAAAAGAAAGGAAGAAAGAGAGACACCCCAACAAGGAAGCTTTAGAATTGATAGAGGGGCTACAAGAGTGAACACAGGAGCTTAACGCCTAAGAAAACTGTGTGTGACAGGCAGCGAGGGTTATGTGAGGAAGCAGCATAAAGTGGTGGTGGTGAAAGTGTTGTTTTGGGAGGGTAGATGGAGGGGTGAGGGGGGTGCTGAGAGGCACAGACCGTTATGCTGAAGCAGGAAGGGAGGGGTAAAGAAGGGGAAGGGGTCTTAACCGCCCTGCTTGAGATGTAAATTTGTCCCCGTTGCGAGCCAGGCCCGAGGCGAGGGTCCCCTCTTATTATTTCTGTACATGGAATAGCCATGGAAACCCCACTGAGAGCCATTGAAATGTCTGATTCCAGCAGTCTGGGGATAAATCCCTCTTTGGCTGCTGAGGTGCATGATGTGTGTGTGTGTGTGTGTGTGTGTGTGTGTGTGTGTGTGTGTGTGTGCCCCTGTGTATGCTTACATTTCTGCTCCCACCTTTGTGTGTGGATGCATTTGTGTACATCTGAAGGAATTCTTTCACAGGGGACTGTGACTGAACTGAGAAGAAACGTAACTTTTGCATCACATTTTGGCAAAAAAAAAAACCACTCAATTTGTAACGCTGAGGTTTGTCTGGCTTCTTTTCCCGCTGCTGGAAACAGCTGATCGTTCACTTTTTTTGTGAATGAAGTTTCTTCTTTATGATATTGGCTTTCTTTGTTTGTCGTTGAATGAGTAGTCTGTGTGGTTAGCATTTCATTTCTAGGGCTGTGTAGTGACAAAGATAAATATTTTAGCACTTTCAGTCAGTACAGTCCCCCTTAATAACATGTAACGCAAGGCTTATTAACAGTGTTTTGGGGGGGGGGGGGTATAATGGTTAATACATATTTTACCAACTCTTCATTGATCAGTTTTAATTAGGTTGTGGAAAATGTCTAATTTGATGCTTTGAACCTCATTAAAGCATTAGTGAATTATTGATTTACTATTAATTAGTTATTACTTATAAACCCTTTATAGACAGTGCCAGTGATTATTATGTGGCAGTGTTGCCCCTTGGCTGGTGTTCATCTTTTCTCCTTGCTGTAATAATGCTGTAATAAATGTTGGTAACCATTAATAGCTTTTCCACAACCTGGCAACCCAAAAGATGCTGTTATTAATAGCTTAAAAGTGCTCTATAAAGCATTAGTAAATTATTTTTTATCCATTAATAAACCCATTAGTGCCAAGTTAGTATTTTTTTTTTAGCAGCTTTTTCTTTTTATGAGCAGATGATACTTTGTATGTATGTACATCCATGTGTAACTCAAAACACACATGTAAGCACGTCTCCACTGTGTCTACGCTGCGGTCCTCAGTGAATGGTTCCAGCGAGGTCTGCTGGGAGAAATCAGCTCGCAGCCAGCCGCACAAATATTTCCTCACCGGATTAGCTGCAATTGAGTCTGTCTTTTTTTTTTAGCTTAAACCACCTGTGTGTTCCCGCGTTGGTGTGGTGGAGGAGGAGGAGGAGGAGGAGGAGAGGAGGGGGGTTAAAACTTTATCTCTTCATCAGACAACATCCTACTCTTCCCTGGACTGTACCATCATGTGACAGAGGGGAGACCAGAAGAAAATGTCTGTGATGAGAATAACTCCAGGAAAAATAAAGGAGAAAAAGCTGCTGGTTGGTTTTGAATGACAAGGAGTTTGAATGGTGGAGGGTCGAAGGTCAAGCTGGTTCTTTTTAGAGGCGGGCAGGGAGCGGAGGGGTGGTGGTGGGTGGGGGTTGAAAGCAAGACAAGAGAATGCACATTGTGATGGAAAAGTTTGGGGGGACAAAGGAGGCAACGGGCTCAGTTTGGCGTTGCGTTGAGCAGACAGGCCCTCCTTTGTCTCTCAACCCCTTGGTCAGGAGGCCTTGCAACTTTCATTCTTCCCCTATTTCTTTCCCTCCCACCCCCCCTTGAACAAATCGGTTCCCCCAGTCTCCCGTACCCTCTTTTGGAGTCGTGCTGAAAAGAAGTGAAAGGGAAAATAGAGAGTTTGCAGTGTTGCGCAGTTGTTAATTAACATGCAGATGTCTGATTCGTTGAGAGCTCTTATAGCATGGGCTCAGGATTATGAGGGGGACCGGTTTTGAAATGGTGAGAACACAGTAGCAACGTCTGAACACACACACACACAATTCCACATGCCCACATGCACACAATAACACCCCCTTGTTGTTTTTACAGGCTTCACTGGGAACCTTTGCCAGATAGACATCGACGAGTGTGCCAGCACGCCGTGCAAAAATGGCGCCAAGTGCACAGACGGACCCAACAAGTACACCTGCGAGTGCACCGAAGGTATACAAGTTTTAACAAAAGCTGAAATAAGAGAAGTAGATACTTATAAGGCCCTACAAAAAGGGAACGGAATGTAAAAATAGAACGAACCAGTGAAATTTACCCAATTGAGAAAAAAAAAAAAGAAGCTCAAAAGAATGAATTCTTTCCAGGTTACTCTGAGAGGCACTGCGAGACGGACATCAACGAGTGTTACTCCGACCCGTGCCACTACGGCACCTGCATCGACGGCCTGGCCTCCTTCAGCTGCCACTGCAACCCCGGGTACACCGGCCGGCTGTGTGAGACCAACATCAACGAGTGTCTGAGCCAGCCGTGCAGGAACAGGGGCACCTGCCAGGACCGAGAGAACGCCTACATGTGCAGCTGCCTGAAGGGCACCACCGGTAACTGCCACACACACATACAAACAGAAACCTGAACATGACATGCTTCTGCAATTTAAGGAATACTGAAAGCAATTTTCTGACAGGTATCAACTGCGAAATCAACATTGACGACTGCAAGAGCAATCCCTGTGACTATGGGACCTGCATCGACAAGATCAATGGCTACGAGTGCGCCTGCGAACCCGGCTACACAGGTAGGAAACTTGCACACAGAGTTGGTTGTCTAATTGCTTATTTGCAGAAAGGCTCCCTGCAACTGTAAAGTTAACTTAAGACAGGTTAAACGTGGCTGCTGTCTCAGGTGACGGGTAGACAAAATGAGTGTTTAAGGTGCAGGAGCGGTGCAGAACGTATGGACGGAGTAGTGAGGGGTCTTGACGGGGAGGGTGACAGATGGCGAGCGAGTGAGCACGCTCCTCTGAGGCTCGGCCGGTGTCAATTTCCAGCTCCAGCCTGTCCCCAACCGGCTGCTGTTAGGACACTGCAAGCTGCCCTCACATACAAAGGAGAGGACTCACACACACACTCTGGCACACACAGTCACCTGGGATTTCAGCAGGAGAAAAGATTCCCTGAAAGATTCCTGAAAGTTGAGCTTTTAAAAGCTTGGAAGCCGGTCCCTGCTTTAAAGCTAAATGGGCTGCCTTTATGTTATGCGTGGCACCAGGCTGAATGGCTTCAACGCTTCAAGTTGCCGACAAAAGGGGACTTAAAACCCCCTCATGTTTCTGGAAATTGATACATTCGCAGCGCTGAGATATAGACTGCGGCTTTTGTGACTGTGTGTGTTGGCGAAATTCACTGTCTCTACACCAATAAAGACATTATGTGATGAGATTACATCATTTAAAAAGAAATACTTGGACATTTTGTGGTTAACCTTTATTCACACACCCGAAAGATGGATGAGAAAGAAGATCAATACCCAGGACTCCGGACTAACTTTTCCACTGTTAGAACTGGTCCTACCAACTTTCTTAGTCGGTCGCACCAGCACATGATTTCAGTCGGAACCTCTCGTTGTCTCTCCCTGCCCACCAGCCTCCTCCTCTCTCTCCTCATTTTGATTATCAAAATAATCAGCTATAGGTCGCTTCACTGTTCTTTAAATATGAGGCTATGGCCGGGAGACGATTAGCTTAGTTTAGCATAAAGACCAGAAACAGGGTGAAACAGCTAGCTTTGACTAGGTAAAAAAAGGGTGATGTGTGTTACTATTTGTTGGCCGGTAGCAAAGACTTCCTTACTACACCCGGCCAAGAAATAGTCCCCCACATATCCCCCCCGTTTACACTTTTGTTTTTGTATGGATTAAACAAAAAAGATGCAACATGTTGATGAGTGAGCTTTAGGAGTAGTGGGAGGCTAACTTTTTTCCCCCTGTTTTCAGGCATTATGCTAAGCTAAGCTAATTACCTGCTGGCTCCAGGTACATATTTAGCGTACAGACATGAGAGTCGTATCAATCTTCTTATCTAACTCTCGGCAAGAAAGCTTATTAATGCATTTCACCAAAAATGTAAAACTGTTGCTGTAACAAAAATGTATCCTCTTCTTACTTTTAGGCACCATGTGTAACATCAACATCGACGAGTGTGCCATCAACCCCTGCCACAACGGCGGCACCTGTATCGACGGCATCAACAGCTTCACCTGCACGTGTCCAGACGGGTACCAGGACCCCACCTGCTTCTCCCAGGTCAACGAGTGCCTCAGCAACCCCTGCATCCACGGCCACTGTGAGGACAAGATCAATGGGTGAGTTAAAGTGCACTTTAACTGACTTCTGTCAAGTATAGAACCACCAGGCACATTGTATCTACATTTAGAGATTCATCACTGAGATTTTCCCTCGTTTTTCTCTCCACGTCAGCTACAACTGCCTGTGTGATTCTGGCTGGAGCGGAAAAAACTGTGACATCAACAACAACGAGTGTGAATCCAACCCATGTATGAATGGAGGCACCTGCAAGGACATGACCAGCGGATACGTTTGCACCTGTCGCATGGGCTTCACTGGTCAGTATTGGTGTGGATGAGTGTGTGTGTGTATGTGTTGATGTTTTGGGCTTTTATAGTGTGTTTGTCATCCAAACCTAACTTCCACGCCACTTGACTGTTGACCTTAAACTTAAACTGAAGTGTGTGTGTGATATATTGTCCGCTCTAACCCCAGGGCCCAACTGCCAGACCAACATCAACGAATGTGCCTCCAACCCCTGCCTCAACCAGGGGACGTGCATCGACGACGTCGCAGGCTACAAGTGCAACTGTATCCTGCCCTACACGGGTATGAAAATATTGGAAATATTTCATGCGTTGGTTTGGGGTTGTGGCATTTCCAGTTTCCACAGCCTGTGTGCTGTAAGTTATTGGGGCGAAGAGGAAAGAACGTGCGGTGGATGAAATAGCTGTTGAGTAAAGTTCAACAGCAAGACTTCCTCGGGGCTCAAAGACACCGAACCTCTGACTCTGTGATACACATGCATTCCTGATAAGAGAGCTGGAAAATATTTTTATGACATCTGACTTATTTTTTGACAAAACAGATAATGATGGAAAGGCTGAGGGCAAATTGTCTTGTATTTGTCGAGTCGTCTTTTCGGAAAAATCCACAGGACTTTGAATAATAAAAGGCCCTTGCTTGTGCCGGGGTGGGAACAGGGTGCTTGACACATTTCCTGTTTGCCTGCTTCCTGTCTCACAGAACAGCAAATGGCTACACAATTGCCGGAAACTGGAACCAGCTTCCTGTACGAGCCATGTGTTATGGAAACAGATAGGGAAATGTCTCCGCAGGCCTCTACACTGACAGAACCTGGCTAAAATCTAGTGATAGCACTGATTGAAAGATGATTCTGTGTCCATTTGGGTTGGGTTATCTCCAAGTTCATGACTCCTACATGATATCACACAGTGAATGTTAATGTTGATCACATTACAAATGTTATTTATTTTAATAAAAGCGGTGTGTGTTTTCTTTTGTTTGCGTGTTACAGGAGAGAACTGTGAAACCTTGATGGCTCCCTGCAGCTCCAGACCCTGCAAGCATGGAGGAGTGTGTCAGGAGTCGGAGGACTATCAGAGCTTCTCCTGCGTCTGTCCTGAAGGATGGCAAGGTGAACATTAATGCAATGTAATGAACATTTGTGCCACCATTCAAAGAAAAGGTGACCTTTACTTTGTCTTCCTCTTTCCACCCCTCCAAGGCCAAACATGTGAGGTGGACATCAAAGAGTGTGTGAAGAATCCCTGTCGCAATGGAGCAACCTGCCAGAACACTTTGGGCAGTTACCGCTGTGCCTGCAAACCGGGCTTCACTGGACGCAACTGTGAAAGCAACATCGATGACTGCAAGCCCAGTGCGTCCTCCAGTCTCTCTCCCTTTACTCCTGTTGCTTAATCGATATTCCGTAGACTCATTGTAAACCAAAAGCAAAGACCTGAAAACATGTGCACTGAGCCTTTCCCCTCACCCCTCCTCCCGCAGACCCTTGCAGCAACGGAGGCCTCTGTAAGGACGAGGTGAACGGCTTCCTGTGCACCTGCCTGGCCGGCTTTCGGGGCACAAAGTGTGAGGAGGACATCAACGAGTGCGAGAGCAACCCGTGTAAGAACGGAGCCAACTGCACCGACTGCGTCAACAGCTACACCTGTACCTGCCCGCCCGGCTTCAGTGGGATCCACTGTGAAAATAACACTCCCGACTGCACTGAGAGGTATGTAGCTCACAGAGTATCATGTTCAAACCCCACAGCTTTTATTTTAAAGAGTTAAGACAGACTGGTAATCGTCTATACATACACAGATTGGTGAGTAAGAGCATCTGCTCAGATCAACAGGTTCACTTTCATCCACTTGTTAACTTAGACCCCATTTTCCTGTCCAGCACTGCCCCCTCTGGTGGAGTATTGACGCACACCAGCTTTGTTCAACATGTCATATGTTGCAGCTGTCCCATAAACAGGAGGTTAAGTAGACTGCAATCTAAATGAGCTTGTAAATGTAGCGCTGTTTGTGAAGTTGTCAAGACTGGTTTCCCTCAGCAACATAAATGCAGCTCCCAGGTGGGAGACTTTTGTTTCTGTAGCAAAATCAGATGTGAATAAGCCTGCAGTTTCAGGTAATGAGAGCTGTATTTGTCCAACAAAGCTGCAGAATACTTGTCAACTAATTTACAACATTCTTTTATCTCTGTTTTTCCTGCAGCTCCTGCTTCAATGGCGGCAGCTGTTTGGACGGCATCAACACCTTCACGTGTTTGTGTCCGCCGGGCTTCACTGGGAGCTACTGCCAGCACGACATCAACGAGTGTGACTCCAAGCCCTGCCTGAACGGCGGCACATGCCACGACAGCTACGGCACCTACAAGTGCACCTGCCCACACGGATACACCGGCCTCAACTGTCAGGTAGGAGGAAGGAGAGGCGCTTTAAAGGGACAGTTCCCCCCCCCCAGCATATAATATTTTTGTACTTTTCTGTAGAAATGTCTTCCTTCTTTTCAATATAGTGGAACTAGATGGCACTTGGTGCTCAGTTGAAAAACTGAAGTTTCATGTAGGAACTATATTTTAGTTCCACCAACTACTAAACAATCTAGATTGATAAATAGCACTATAAGTAAGAGGAAAAATGTGTATTTTTGATATTGGGGTGAACTGTCCCTTTATGTTTAAGCCTGTTTTTCTAAAAACTGGGAAAGATTTTGTTTAAAAGTGAAAGTATTTTCGATGTCTTTGATACTTAACTGACAGCTGTTTTTTCCCCCATTGTGTAGCGTTACACTGACATACTATATAATCTTAGACTTCTTCTTTTGACCTGCAAATCACCAAATCCCTTTTTGGGATATTTAAATTTGTGCGAGTAAATGTGTTTGCACCTTTAAGAACTTGGTCCGCTGGTGCGACTCTTCACCCTGTAAGAACCGGGGAACTTGCTGGCAGAGGGGAACCACCTACAGCTGCGAGTGCGAGACTGGCTGGACGGGACTTTACTGTGACGTCCCGAGTGTCTCCTGCGAGGTGGCAGCCAAACAAAGAGGTAAGATGAGAGCTACCTGGGTTTGGCCAAAGGTGTTCTTTTTGCATATTCAAATTGCAATATCATAAATAGAGTGGGAATTGGTTTGATGGTGAAAATGAAAAGCCCACCGTCTCATCCTCTCTGCGTAGGAGTCGACGTCACCCATCTGTGTCGTAACTCGGGTCAGTGTCTGGACGCAGGAAACGTTCACTACTGCCACTGCCAGGTCGGATATACGGGAAGTTACTGTGAGGAGCAGGTGGACGAGTGCACCCCAAACCCCTGCCAAAACGGAGCCACCTGCACTGACTTTTTAGGTGGATACACCTGCAAGGTAACAGCGCCAAAGGAAGCTATGCATCTAGTTGTTGTGAATTTAATGTAAAATGAATTCAGAAACCATGTCACTGCAATCTTTTTTATGTTATACTATGTAATAGAATGCATCTGGTCTAAATAGAATTCCAACATGTATTATTTTACCTTTTTATAGTAACTTGCAGAGAGTTAATTAAACGTAATGTTGTGTTGTAACATTTTTCCGGTGAAATTAACCCAATCAGGACAGTGTCTCTTCAGTTAATGTTAATTGCAAACTGAGTCTTGAATGTCACTCTACTTGACATTTCAAAAGTCTCATCATTACCTTATTTAACTTTATAAATATTTTTTTTTTATAAATCTCAAACTTTAATTTTCTATCATGAATTTGTTAAAATGTCCGGGTGTACAGCAGGCATCCTTCCAGCTAAAGCAACCGTAGGCAGTCCTAATGAAGAGGCCTGGTTATAAATAGAAGACAAACAGCGTGGTTATGTTAATCTCCTCTGGAATAGAGGGTCTGCTGGCCTTGGCAGGATGCAGGCCAGAAAACAGCCAGGTAAACAAAAAAACATCTATTTCATGTCGGGCATTGATTAAACTTTCCCCTCTCTTCTCCCTCTTCCTTCCTCTTCTTCCTCCTCCTCGGCTTCTTCTTCTTCTTCTTCTCCTCCTCTCTCTCAGTGCATGCCAGGATACGTGGGGACCAACTGCTCCGACGAGATCAATGAATGTTTCTCCCAACCGTGCCAGAACGGGGGCACCTGCATTGACCTGATCAATACCTACAAATGCTCTTGTCCCCGGGGAACCCAAGGTCAGCGGACCCCACGCACACTCCTCCACACCGCTCAGCCTCTCCCTCCTCTCCTCCTGGTCTCCACGCTTCATTAATTAGGGCTTAACAGCAGCCAGGGCATGTCTGCAAAACTCCTCCTCCCGTCTTGCCTCCACCCTTCCCTCCACTTGTCAAATACGCCATTGATTTTTCTCCCTCTCACACATGAAGGGAGAGTGTGTTGTAGGTCAGCACAAAGTGCCAGCGGAGTTGGGTGTATCCCAAAAAAGCCGACACGTTGTTGGAGACAGAGGAAGAAACAAAAAAATGTCAGAGGTTTTGACACAAAGTTAAGGGAAAAGTCACCTTAAAATAGATCTTTTTTTAGATTCATGATTTTTAAGAAATCATTTTTGCAGATTCTGAATCTTTTTCTATCAATATCTAAAATAAATAACACTTAATCAGCTCCTTCCTGTGCCATGTCCTGCTTCTGATTTAAACTAAAGCGTGTTACATTACAAAAGTGAGACACCATTGACATTCGGTCTTTCTGGACACCTCAACTAACCTAACTTTTTATATTGTTTTTTACCCCCTTTTTTTACATTCATTTCTATATGAATTTTGCTTAGACTTAACCCTTAATGGGCCATAATTCAATGAGACATTTTGCATTTTTTAAGGAATTAAGAAGCAGTTTTTCACTGTAGTTTCTGTGGCTATAGATCAGTTATGTATAGATCCCTCTGCTTAATCTTATTAGTTCTGTTTTCTGGTTTGTTGAATGTGAAAAGAACATCAAGGAGTTCAATTTCCCTTTTACTAAACTACTGAAAGCTGACATTACTTGTCCCTCTTCCCCTGCCATACCCCCCTCAGGTGTGCACTGCGAGATCAACATCGACGACTGCAACCCGTTCACCGACCCGGTCACCAAAGAGCCCAAGTGTTTCAACAAAGGGAAGTGTGTGGATCGAGTCGGAGGCTACCAGTGCATCTGCTCTGCAGGATACGTAGGGGAGCGCTGCGAGGGAGACATCAACGAGTGTCTCTCCAACCCCTGTGACCCGCGGGGCACGCACAGCTGCATCCAGCTCACCAACAACTACCGCTGCGACTGTCGCACCGGATACACAGGTAAACAGTCGGTCAGGGGGGAAACTTGTCAGCCTTTTGATGACATGTGATGTTTTTGGTTAGATTTCTTACATTTGATTCCCTACGTTAATTACATTTTTATGGTGAGATTACAATTAGTTTTTGGTAACTTCTGTTTGAGGAAGTTATCTTTGAAATGAGGTTTCGTCCATATTTCTTATTAAAAAGAGCTTTTTCTTCAGTTTGCAAATGTTGCTTGTATGGAATTTTAAAGACAAACTTATCTTGAACTGAAATAAAGCTGATTTATTACATTACATTACAGTCATTTAACAGACGCTTTTATCCAAAGCGACTTACAATAAGTGTATTCATTTATTTATTTGGAACAACTGGAACCATTTTAATAATCGACTTATTCCTTACATCAAGTCATTTTTAAACCAAAATATAAACCAAACATTCTCTAGTGAAATATGAATATTGGAAACATTTGACCATTTTCTCACATTTTATTTGCCTAAGCGATTAACAAAGATAAGTGTTGCTGGCCTGAACTGAAATCAGTAAATCAAATGTCAGGATAATCAATATGATTAACATTCTTTGTCTGTGACTCCTCTGCAGGTCAACGCTGTGACACAGTGTTTGATGGATGTAAGGGAAAACCGTGTCGCAACGGAGGGACCTGCGCTGTAGCCAGTAACACGCAACATGGCTTCATCTGCAAATGTCCTCCTGTGAGTACCGACAGTACACACTCTTGCACGCACACACACACACACACACACACACACACAGATCTTTGTCTCTTGTAAGAACATTGTATTAAACCACGTTCATTCCTCGGAGTATCACCCAAACCTGAACTGCTACATGTCTAATCCTTACTATGTAGACCGTCTCTCTTTTAATCTAACTTATCCTTTAATAAATATATGGAGGATTTAAGGCTGGGATCTCTCTTTATTCCCTGAGGCCTAACTTACATCTTTTAGATATTTTCTTATTATATTATATTTTATTTCAAGATGTTTTGTCTTTTAAATAATTGTACTTGTGCCCATGCACCACAAACTACAGTACTACTGTAGTCTGCCCCTCTCGTACTCTAAATTTATCCTATAAGAAAACGCATATAGATTTTTATTTGGATGAAAATGAAGTATTTGCACAAATTAATTGTTGATCCTAATTCAAATGTTTTTTTGTTTTTTCTTGTCCAGGGCTTTACTGGCTCCACATGTGAATATGACGCTCAGGCCTGCGGCAGCCTCAACTGCCGCAATGGTGGCACCTGCATCTCCGGCCACAAGAGTCCCAAGTGTCTGTGCACCCCGTCGTTCACTGGGCCTGAGTGCCAGTACCCCACCGACAGCCCCTGTAACTCCAACCCCTGCTACAACGGCGGCATGTGCGAATACACCACTGAGGCGCCGTTCTACCACTGCGTCTGCCCCACGAACTTCAACGGCCTCCGCTGCCACATCCTGGATTACAGCTTCCAGGGAGGGTTCGGCGATGACATCACGCTGCCGCCCGAGGTGGAGGTCGCCTGCGACATCCCGCTGTGCGAGGAGGCGAAGCACAACAAGTACTGCGACGTGCTCTGCAACAACCACGCGTGCGGCTGGGACAACGGGGACTGCTCGCTCAACTTCGACGACCCGTGGAAGAACTGCTCGGCCTCGCTGCAGTGCTGGCGATACTTCAACGACGGGAAGTGCGACTCACAGTGTGACAACGCAGGGTGTCTCTACGATGGGTTTGACTGCCAGAACCTGGAGGGACAGTGCAAGTGAGTGTTTTTATCTCTAAATTAGAATTCAGTTAATTTAATCCAAATTACCAAACCTCTAATTTAACTTCCCCCCCTCAGCCCTCTGTATGATCAATACTGCAAGGACCACTACTTTGACGGCCACTGCGACCAGGGCTGCAACAATGCCGAGTGCGAGTGGGACGGCTTGGACTGTGCCAACAACATGCCCGAGAAGCTCGCCGTGGGCCAGTTGGTCCTGGTGGTCCACATCACCCCGGAGCAGCTCCTCAACAACTCCTTCGGCTTCCTGCGCGAGCTGAGCCGCGTCCTCCGCACCAATGTGGTATTCAGGAAGGATGCCAAGGGCGAGATGATGGTGTACCCGTATTACGGGAACGAGCACGAGCTGAAGAAGTACAACGTCAAGCGCTCGGTGGATCAGTGGTCCGAGGTTCCTGGCAAGGTTCTGAATGTGGTGAAGAGGAGCCTCTATGACGTGGCAGGCGGCAGTGGGAGAATGAAGAGGGAACTGGATCACCTGCAGATCAAAGGGTGAGCAATACTATAAAATTATGTTTTATTCTATAACTCTCGTGCAATTTTTTTCTGCTTCAGTGCGCTAAATAGGTTTTATAGTTGACCTCTGTGTGTGCCGTCTCTTCTCTAAAACAGGTCAGTCGTCCACTTGGAGGTGGACAACCGTCAGTGCTTCCAGCAGTCCACTGAGTGTTTCCAGAGCACCAATGATGCTGCAGCTTTCCTCGGGGCTTTGGCCTCCAGTGGCAAGCTGGATGTGCCCTACACCATTGAAGCAGTTTTTAGTAAGTACATCAAGTTATTTGTGGTAATCTGCAAACACTTTTAAAAACACATCAATGAGCCACATGTTGCGCTGGGTGACATGTTCCTTCATCATGATGAACCTGAGCACCGTTCATTTTGAGTCAATTACACATTAATTCATTTTGAAGGATCACTAATGAGAGAGAACATAAAAGTATTAAATATTGAAATTGCATTACGACACAAACTATAATGTAACTTTGATGCTGATTTGATTTTCTCTCCTAGAGAAATGCACAACTCAAATAACTTCCAGGAGTCCGGTAATTGATTTCATATCAGTGGAAACCTAAAGCTGCTGTTGATGTTAGGACAAATACAGCCCAAAAATGTACAACACAACTGAAATGTTTGCATAATGATGAGTTGTAACAAAAGAGAAACGTGATCCACTGGTAAGGCCTTCCTCTAATGTCCACACATACATGCTCGTTTACAAGTGGATAAGACACACGCGCTGCTCCACGCACACTTAAACTGAAAGTATCCGCCGCGCCCTCTGGTCGGGTCCTAACCCTACCACTCTTTGATTGTGTATTTGTTATGCAGTGGTGAACAAATGCAATTGTGAATCTCATGGCCTAAACAATCAATCCTTCTCTCTGTGTGTAAAGCCACTGGCTTCAGGCTCCAAAATGGTTAATTGCTGCAAATCAACTCATCCAACCCCCTACTCACACAATACAACACTCTGTGTCTGTCTCTCTTCCCCTTCACAGACATGTACACATATACGTCCACAGATAACACACTCTCACATGCACACACACACACACACACACACACACACACACACACACACTTCATCCCGCAGTGTGAGGGGCTGCTGCAACCTTCACCTCGCTGAATGTAATACCAGGACTTAATGCATCTCTAAGGGTTTAGGTTGGGGGAGTTTATCATTTCAAAATCGTTAGTGGAAAAAAAAAAAGAGAAGGGGAAAAATTGATCGGGAGTGTGCTAGAAGTTGGGAGTCTTTGTTATCTCGAAAATCCTAATAAATCCTTCGTCTTTACAGCTTAAAGCGCGTGCAGTAATTTGAAGTTCATTAATCCCCCTCCTTTTTTTCTCTTAAAGAAGAAATGGTAAAGTTGTCTCTTGGTACCCTGGGTTGAAAAGGGAGAGAGGAGGTGGTGGTGTTCGGTTTTTTCCCCTTTTTTCCTTTTTTTTCCTTTTATCACGCCCCATCCCTTTTTTTTCCTTTTTTGATGAAAAGTGGTTAGCAATTGTGATTATTACTGAATAGATAGTAGAAGCTAGCTTTACAAACGGTGAGGATCGTCACTCACTTTCTGGCGCTTGCTGCTGGTTGCGGTGTGTTCCGGAGTGGGAACCGTCGGGGCGAAGAAGAGCCGGACTAGCTCTGCTCCAACACTCGGGCGGATCCTGGGTGTCCTGGTCCGTCCTCTTGTCCACGTCCGTTCCTCGGCCCGTCTTGACCATGTTGTCCCGTTTCCTACCAGGCGGAGTGGACCCCCAGCCTTCACAGGAGCTCTACCCGATCTACTTGGTCCTGGGCGGCATTGGGATGCTGGCCTTCCTCGGAGTGGGGATGGTGGCTGCCCGAAAGCGCCGCCATGAGCACGGGCGCCTCTGGCTCCCCGAGGGCTTCAAGACCACAGAGACCAGCAAGAAGAAGAGACGTGAGCCTGTCGGAGAGGATTCAGTGGGATTAAAGTAAGTTTCCATTTATTCACCAATGGCGCTCCCCGTCATCGGGTACCTGTTTCTTTGCGGGTCAGGTGAAGGGCTGGTTCTGATGGTCAGAACGGCTGTAACTGGTGATCAGACTAATTTGGGAAAGGGGGAATTTGCGTGGATCATTAATGATAATGATATAGCAGGTTTAGGTGCGCATTAATTGACTTGTAAGGGCAGAGGGGTGGGGTATGGATTTAATCAATGCTTTTGTTTTTCGGCATTGCTGCACCATTAATGGTGAGTGTTTCGGATGAGATGGAAGCAGCAGAGTGCGTGGATTTTTACTGGGTTTTTTGCTTCATCACAGGCCACTGAAAAACCCCTCAGACATTTCACTCATGGATGACACGCAGAATGAATGGGGAGAAGACGAGCCCTCGGATGCAAAACGCTTCAGGGTAAGGAAACGGAAATATTACACACCAACGGAGCTTTTAAGGATTTTTCTAAAAAAAAAATGTATAACTTAAGTTTCAATTTTTTACAAATACTAATTCAAGAATTTTGAAAATTACCATAGGGGATTGAAACTGATTTAATTGTAAAATTGAAATTTTTATGAAGACTTTTTGAAAATAATTTTATCATCTGTTTTAAAATTAAGTTTTAGCTTTTTTTGTTCCATTGTGATTTTATAATTTAAACCCTCATTCTCAATTTCAATTGCCTAACCGCTTGCTGTCCCTGTTTTAGCAGTTTGACGAGCAGGCTATACTGGAGGTGGACGACAAGACGGACCACCGCCAGTGGACGCAGCAGCATTTGGACGCCGCTGACCTGCGCATCCCCTCCATTGCTCCCACACCGCCTCAGGGCGAGATTGAAAATGACTGCATGGATGTTAATGTCCGGGGACCAGGTGGGTGACTGAAGACTCACTTTCTCACTTACTATTAACAAAATCATAGAGATTTCTGTATTCCAACGCATGTGGACAGAATCAGTGGATGTGGACCTGATTTTGGTTAATTTTCATTTTGGATGACTCGGTACATATTCCATGATTTTATTAAAGATAAAATATTCTCGTTTAATTTGTCAGCATAGCAGTAATGATGAGGGAAAATATGTTTGGAATCAGTTTTAGGAAGAAGTTGTTATCTTTTCAAGACAAGTAAAGGTATAAGAATGAAAATTAATTGATTTCTGTTCCACAAAATTAGCTCTATTATTTCTGACTTAACTGTAATTGTTGTCTTTTTTTCTTTTGGGGTCTTCAGACCTCTACAAATATTTCCAATGAAATAATTTGAAAAAGAAAAACAGTGTGTTAATAGAACAGCTCACAACTTAAGTGTGAGGTCATAACTTGTGAGAATGGTTAGTTTGCTTTGTTTTTAGGGGTCACAAGCTTAAAACTGATTTAGCAGAATGACTCATAACTTTTTGAATGAACATTTTGAGTGCTGTGCGTGTGTGCGTGTGTGTGCGTGTGTGTGTGTGTGTGTGTGTGTGTGTGTGTGTGTGTGTCTGGATTGATTCATACCTTTTCTGAGCGAATGTTCCACATTTCTAGTGTGTGCGTTTTTTTGTGTGTGTGTGTGTTTAATCGCGCATGTAGGAGTAGCTAAAGCCCCATGTCCTCAGGGTAAAGGATCTTCTTCAAAGCAGCCGGCTGGAAGCCAGGAGCCTGGGGGAAAACACTGATTCCTGATCAGATTAATCATTTGTCCAGTTATGGGCCTCTGTTTTTTTTTCTATTCCACATTACCAAAACCAATGAGGGCATCAAATGCAAAAACCCAAATTTGTAGTAAGTGCCAAATTCCCTGAGGGAAAGCTATGAAAAATCAAAGTAACAGGGTTAACAACTTGAGAGCACACTTTTTCCCCCCGTCGTGGTTCGATGCACTTGAATCGACCAAATCTGCGAGATCTGGGGCTTGCTATCCTTTTGAAGAGGAGAAAACCTATTCAAGTCGACTGACTGAGCTGCCTCTCACAGTCAGATATTAATGCTTCTTTTTTTGCAGCAGCCTAGCTTTAGCGAGCCCCGGCCTCTATCCCCCCAGCTTCGCTTTCCTTCTGAAGCCTCTCCTGTGTCGGGGCCTCGATCAGAATCCGTTATCGAAAAGGAGAGGGCTGTGATGATTCAACTCAGGCAAAAGTGTCAAATCCACATTCGATTTGTTTGTTGCTTTGTTTTGATCTGCCTGCTGCTTTGAAGTGCGCGCCTCCTGCAGCAGTTACCGGTGCCGTGCTGACCGTGCATTCTGTTATCTACAAGTGCCTTTCAACATCCCCCCCTCTCCCTCTCCCTTCTCTGTCCAGATGGATTCACACCGCTGATGATTGCGTCCTGCAGCGGGGGAGGTTTAGAAACGGGCAACAGCGAGGAGGAGGAGGACGCCTCGGCCAACGTGATCAACGACTTCATCTACCAGGGCGCTAACCTCCACAACCAGACTGACCGCACAGGTGAAACCGCCCTCCACCTGGCCGCCCGCTACGCTCGCTCCGACGCTGCCAAACGCCTGCTGGAGGCCAGCGCCGACGCCAACGTCCAGGACAACATGGGCAGGACGCCTTTGCATGCTGCTGTGGCTGCTGATGCCCAGGGGGTGTTCCAGGTGAGCTCTCATATGCCCAAGTTTTTTTGATATAGTTTCTTTGTATAGTTTTAGTGCTAAAAAAATAAATCGACTTATCAGTCAAACGTAACCGTTTAAGTAATTTATCGAGCAAAGGTGTGAAAACATTAGCTGTTTCCAGCTTCTCAATTGTGAGGATTTGCTGCTTTTCTTTGTTTTATATTTCTGTTAATTGAATATAATTTTTGGTCAGATATCGCCTTGGGTTCTGGGAAATTGTGATTTAACTATTTTCTGACATTTTCTGGACAAAACTAATAATTCAGTTCGTAGTCAATCGTTAGTTGCAGCCCTAAAAAGTATACCTGTCAAATACTTAGACCGGAGATACCAGAGGTGTCTCCGAATAAAATTTATTCGAACATTTAAATCTACCTTTTGAAGTACGACATTTTGATTAATGTATTCATGTTCAGCTCAAAAGCTCAAAACATGTCTTATGTCTCTGTAGATTCTGATAAGGAACCGCGCCACAGACTTGGATGCCCGCATGCATGATGGCACCACACCCCTGATCTTGGCTGCCAGGCTGGCGGTGGAGGGCATGGTGGAGGAGCTCATAAACTGCCACGCTGACGTCAATGCAATCGATGATTTCGGTAAGGTTTCTCTCTCTTATGCCAATTGTATGAACCTAAAAATCAATGCAATTCAGTGATTTTTAGGTTCATTAACAGTCAAATGTTAATGACCCTCAAATGCATCAAAAGAACACTTAAGATCTAATAAACCTGTTTTTGTTTCTTAAGGTAAATCAGCTCTACACTGGGCCGCAGCAGTAAATAACGTGGAGGCTGTAATTGTGCTTCTCAAGAACAGTGCCAACAAGGACATGCAAAACAACAAGGTAAAAAAAGCAAGCTGTCTCTTCCTGCTCTTAACTCTGTAAAACAATAGTGAATCATCTTTCCGAAAAAAACAACAACATTCCTCGGCCGTCTGTGATCCTCTTAACGCAATGTCTCCTTTCTGTCTGCCTCAGGAGGAAACTCCTCTATTCTTGGCTGCCAGGGAAGGAAGCTACGAGACTGCCAAGGTCTTACTGGACCACTTTGCTAACAGAGAAATCACTGACCACATGGACCGGCTACCCAGAGACATTGCACAGGAGAGAATGCATCACGACATCGTGCGGCTGATGGACGACTACAACCTGGTACGGAGTCCTCACATGCATGGAGGGTCACTCTGCACCACCTTGTCGCCCCCTCTCTGCTCGCCCAACGGCTACCTGGTCGGCATGAAGCAGCACCAGCCTCACGGCCAGGGCAAAAAGGCCCGCAAGCCCAGCGCCAAGGGCATCGGCTGCAAGGACGGCAAAGACATGAAGGTGAAGAAGAAGAATTCGCAGGACGGGAAGCCCGGGAACCTCCTGGACAGCTCCGGTGTGCTGTCACCCGTTGACTCGTTGGAGTCTCCACACGGCTACGTCTCCGATGTGGCCTCGCCGCCCATGATGACCTCACCTTTCCAGCAGTCGCCGTCTGTGTCCCTGAACCACCTGCAGGGTATGTCCGATCCACACCTGTCCGTCAACCACATGGTGATGCCAAACAAGCAGGAGCTGGCTCGGATGCAGTTTGACCCGCTGCCTCCGCGTCTCACCCATCTGCCCGTGTCTGGCTCCGGTGGCCAGGGCGCCATAAACGGCCAGTGTGATTGGCTGTCCAGGATGCACGGCACCATGAGCCAGCCAGGCCAGTTCAACCCCATGAGAGGAGCCCCCGGCGGTCAGGGAGGCCTGCACCCGGGAGGGCAGCACGGGATGATGACGTCCCTCCACAATGGCCACCCCGCCGGCCTATCTCAGATGATGACCTACCAGGGGATCCAGAGCGCCAGGCTGGGTCCGCAGCCCCACATCATGCAGCAGCAGGCTCAACAGATGCAGCAGATGCAGAACCTGCAGCAGCTCCAACAACAGCAGCAGCAGCAGCAGCAACAGAGCATCCAGCTGCAGCACCAGAACTCGAACACAGCCAACAGCCAGAGCTTCATCAGCGGGGAGCTCAGTTCCCCGGAGCTCCAGCAGGGCACCGGCAACTCCAGCATGCCCATCCACACCATCCTGCCGCAGGAGACCCAGATTATGCCCTCCTCCATCAACCAGTCAATGCCCAGCACCCAGTTCCTCACCCCACCCTCCCAGCACAGCTATTCAGGCCCCATGGACAACACCCCAAACCATCAGGTCCAGGTGCCTGACCACCCCTTTCTGACCCCCTCCCCCGGCTCCCCCGATCAGTGGTCGAGTTCATCCCCTCATTCCAACATGTCTGACTGGTCAGAGGGCATTTCAAGTCCCCCGACAAGCATGCAAGCTCAGATTGCACATCTACCTGAACAGTTCAAATAAAAAGCTTGTATGTCTACGCCCAGACGAGCTGCTGTATATTTTTTTATAAAAAAAAGGCACTCTTTGTGGAAAAAAAGAAAAGAAAAAGGGCAAAGCTGTAAACGCGATTTAATTGGACATTTTTATATGCTTTTATACTAACAACCACACCTGCATTTCATCCATTCTTTTTATTTATTAATGCCTTATTTATATGCATTGCCTGCTTACAGAAATTTCTGGGATCCACGGTGTTGGGTCAAACAGAGGACAGAGGAAGTCCTTTTAGAGAGACTCTTTTCTTTTAGCATTTCTTTTTCTGCAGTGAAGCCGCAGCGTACACACTGGGTATTTATTTCCTTAAGGACTTTTAGTCTTTGCCTTTTTTTTTCATATGATTTCTCAATCTTTGTTTATATTTTGTTATGGTTTTTTTTGTATCATCTTGTTTATAAAAACTTGTGATTATGGGGCATTTTATACAGCACATTTTAAGTTTCAGTGTGCTATATTCTCGTCGGTCGATGATAAACAAGTTGTGAATGTTAACAGAACACGTGTCCTATATTTCATGCACAGGCCCTGTTTGTTTTCACAGTTTCCCCTTTTTTAAATATCATGCGATTCTTAGTTACACTCTACAGTTGTGTACATTTCTTGAATCAACGGAAGGACATTACGTCGTGCCTCTAGATTTGACTGCATTCATATGTAGAGATGTGGTGGAGATGTGATATGTTGTACAGAAAACAGCCATCTTGGCAGTTAAGACAGGCTTGAGTATCTGTTGGTGTTTGAGAACTGGCCCGTTGGCCACAGCGGATGTTGTTGTCCAGAGGGAAAAGGAAACTTCATTTCCCCTCTCCCTCCTATTAGTTTGAGCCTATGGCTGTGTTCTTCTTTTTGTACATATGTTATGAATTTCCCTTGTAAGCAGGATTTTGTTTAAGAAATCTGATGTCTTAAGCATGTAATTTTGATAGGTCCCGCACCAGTCAACAGCCTCTAAAATGTCAAACAGAACAGAATATATATTTTATATTTTACTGTCCCTTATGCATAAATAAATTTGAACTATATACAAATAAATACGATATATTATTAGGAGACATTTTTCTCATAAAAAGCAGAAAAAACCCATAAATATTGAGGTTTTATAAATTGATATTTATTCACTGTCCTGTAACACATACAAATCAACTGAGGCAACCATTTGTGCATATTATTAAATGTTTTTGTTACACTTTGGTTAAATGGAAAAAATGTTGGCTAAGTTCTCAGTTGTGTCCGCATTAATACTTTGTGAGACACTTCCTGTAGTTTGCAAAATGTTATGATTTAAGAAAAACATTAGGTTGTAGTGAGTTGTAATGTCTGCAATATGTTTCCTTCCTCTTATACAGTTATAATTTGCAAGAAATGTATTTCCCGTTTTAATTTTCTTTTCTGTAAATATGTTTCTTGGTATAATAAATGGCACTTGTGTGTCTTGAACTTATGAGAACTGTTTTTTCTTTCTTCAAATTACTTTTCAAGATCTCTAAAGATCTTCTACACACACTGTGAAACAAGAGGTTAGCTGAATAATTATAGATCTAGTACAATAGCCACAGTATAAACATGAGCTTCTACACTGTAGCACTTTATTTAATCTTTTTGAAGTTTGCTGAAGGGGCCAAATATTTCCCTTAGTGTGTCTCCCTCTAGTGCTGGTTATAATTATCACATTTGACTGACTTAGATAAAAGGTCCAGCTGGGCTGTTTCTGCAGCTTGTGTTTATCATGGAAAAAGGAAAAATCAAAACTAGACAAAGCAATCTTTGCATGACTTATTGCTGAAGCTGGATTAATTTCCTGGGTCCCAAATAATCCCCAGTTTCTAACTGTTTCTGTGCTTTGTACTTTTCTGAGATAGAATACTATCTGACTCCACATTTACTGATTAAACACATAAACTATGCAACATGTAAGCTCAAAACTGACATGATGACGGTGTGTTAATCATATTATGAAAAAGGGGCCGTCTCTTGGCCTCAAAAGCAGGTAAAAAAGTATCCACAACAAAGCCCTTCTTTTTTCTTGCAGAAGAGCCAAATCTCTGGTTCCATTGTCTCAGTTGCTCAGACCAAACAACACATTTGAAGAGGTCATTTTAAGTTTTAGGGAAATTGTGACAGGATTTGTTAGACCATTTCTTTATCGATAATTTGGAAATTTACTTGTCATATTAATTGATAATGGTCCTTATTGTGGTAGTTGATATTGTTCTTTAGTGGTGAATATTACCAAACAAATGTTCAATTACATCAGCATAAACCAGTTGACACCTGGAACTTGTGGGGCCCCTGGAGGTCTGGGCTTCCTGGAGGTCTGGGCCCCTGGAGGTCTGGGCTTCCTGGAGGTCTGGGGTGCTGTGGCAGTTGCAGGCTTTTCTAGAATGGTAATCCATCCTCACTGATCACAGGTTAAGGGAACACCTTAGAATCAGAATCAGCTTTATTGGCTCATGTTTATACTGTGGCTAGCGTACAAGGAATTTGACTCCGGTTTTTCGTTGCTCTCTACGTGCATACACAGAATATACAATAAACAGGAACGATGTAAGCATAAACATTTAACGACTATGTACAATATAAATATATATTCAAAAAGTATATATGTATATATATATATATATAGTTACTGTATATATGAATGCTGTTGTTAGCATTGTTGTTAAAAGTTGGCGTGAGTTCACCAGGGTGATTTATATCAATGGAATAGCCTGTAACTCCGAAAGGAACTACTGCTCCCATGATGCACCGCTAGTGGCACCGTTGAAGTTCAAAGTTCAAACCTTACAGTAAAAATAGGGTACTTGCTGGCTGGCGGCTTGTGTGTTGCGCTGGGCATAATAAACACCTTGGCGGTCACTGAACACTCTAATTGGTTGCCACCGCAGCGAAACCCGGTAGAGGAGACTGAAGATGGCCCTCAGCTAACCTGCGCCTTGTGTTGCTCTGTTGTCGGTTGGATTTACAAAAACGACGGCTAGCTGGGTGCTAACGCTAGCACGCTAGCTCTGCCAGGAGCACATAGCAACTGCTGCTAGCTAACGTCACTGGACTGGTACTCTTTACTCCCAAAGGCTGCCGCTATGTTCGTCCAGGAGGAGAAGATATTCGCCGGGAAAGTGTTGAAAATACACATCTGCACCATGGACGGCACGGAGTGGTTAGAGGAGGTCACTGAAGACACCACTGTTGAGAAACTGAAGGAGAAGTGCTTGAAACATGTAGGTTTTTGGGGTTGTTTGTGTCTTCCCTAGTTTGCTTTTTTTTGTCCTGTCACTCCTCTGCCTGGGGTGGTTGCAGTGTGCCCTACCCTCTGTGTACACTGTCAGTGTCAGTGTCACTGGCTTTGTATTTATAGTAACTGGGTAGACCTTGCTATTTATAATTTAGCAGGTTGGCTGCCCATCTCAAACTAGCTAGCTATGCTAACAGCTATACCCCTTGTCTGTTCCCAGTGGCTCGCCTGAGTGGCATGTTGCTTTACAGGCTGTCTATTATTACACTCATCTCTTCTCACTTCTCCTTCTACGGCCTATAGCATAACTTCCAGTGGTAGTCTGCTGTTTGTTTCTCGTGACAACATGGGGAACGTACATGTTTACATTGTTTTCAATTGTGTAACATCAACACACAGCCACAGACATCATGATGCAAGTTGAAATTTGTTGTCAGATTCAGTTCTGAAACAACTAATTGATTAATTGCCTTTTTTAAATTAATAGTTTAGTCTATAAACATCTGAAAATTATTAGAACAATTCTCAATTTTTTAGAGTCCCAGTTTAGGTTTTCAAATGATTTGTTTTGTCTGACTAAAGGATATTTAATTTACAATGATATGATGAGTGGAGAAATGCAGAAAACACAGTGTAGAATCATTATCGCTTGATATTTGACTTAAGCGATTAATCGATAATCAGAATAATTGCGGATTAATATTATGCCAACTGATTTATCAGCTTGTTGTTGTTTCAACTATATCTGATTAATAGGAACTGACAAGGATTTGGATTATCGGTTAATCATTTAAAGTAATTATTAAGCTAATTCCAGACCATAACATACTTCTTTAATGGGAGAATTTGCTGCTTGTCAGCTTTGTGTATTGTAAATTAAATACTTGCATGTTTTGCACTGTTGGTAAAAAAAACAACAACAACAATTTCAAGATGTCACCTTTTTCTACCATTTTCTAGATTTTATGAATATTTGACAAAGAAATATATCTGGCAGATGATGCAGTAATGTAGAGAGTCAACAGTGTAATCCCTTCTGTTTATTCGCTTTGTATTGTGCTTGGTTTACAGTATGTACACGGGAGTCTAGAAGACCCCAAAACACTTACCCACCATAAACTCATACACGCTGCTACAGAACGAGTCCTCACAGACACCAAAACTGTCGCTGATGAGAATCTCAAAGATAAAGGTATGTTTCAGGCCTATTTGACGAGATTTGGGAAGCACACAACCCTCCCCTGTTTCCCACCACCTGACCGTGTTTCATATGTCTCGTAGAAGTTTTGCTGCTCATAAAGAAAAGACCGCCGCCGACCCCTCCAAAGATGGCAGACGTTAGTTCAGATGAAAAGGTGAGCTGAATCGGCTTTCATTTGTAAATTCTGCACCAGAGATGTGGTGTCTTTATTTTACCTGCTGTTAATTATGTCTCTTTGTTGTTTCTCCTGGTTGTCACAGAAGAAACAAGACAACAAGGCTCCAGACAAAGATGCAATTCTAAAAGCCACCGGCAACCTGTCCACACGCCACACTGACCGCACTGTGACCCAGCACAACATCCGAGATGTAAGCTTCTTGGTGGAATGGATCTTAGTTTAGACCGTTGCAAAGAAGTTATTGATTTTTGTTGCGCTTGTGTTGTTCCAGTTTCAGACGGAGCTCAGAAAGATCCTGGTTTCTCTCATTGAAGTCGCCCAGAAGCTTCTAGCCTTGAACCCTGATGCTGTGGAACTTTTCAAAAAGGCCAATGGTAGAACTTACAATCCATTAAATCTATTTACACGTCAGGAAAATGAGGATGGGGAGAAGACTTTTTCTTTCTGTTAAACAGGGCGAAAATTCTCCAATACATCTATCCATTAATGCCCTAGACCTCTTATGATCTGCTTAATGGGCCAACCTCGGCACACATTGTTATTGAGAGTGTATTACAATACGTATTACATACGTTTTATTTAAAAACTCTGACAAAAGGAGGTATTAAATGTTCTGTCTTCGTGTGCTCTTTTAGTTTTTGCGATCAAACTCAATATAGCGACCCGCATTTAAAGTCTTTCTTTTGCTTATCGGCCATATTTCGATATGTTTTGTTGCTGGAAATCCTTGCTGTTGATTGTTGGAGACATTTCACACACGCATTGCTCAACCCTTAGTGACACTTCTCTGGTGTCTTTGTGTTGCAGCGATGTTGGATGAGGATGAAGAGGACCGGGTGGATGAAACAGCCCTTCAGCAGCTCACTGAGATGGGTTTCCCTGAGAGCAGAGCCATCAAAGCTCTCAGATTGAACCAGTAAGTCTTTGTTAGATAACAAGTCACTCACAACTGATGACGGGCCAAACTATTTGGAATATGTTGACGGTGTTTCTCTAGAAAAGAAACCCTTTCTTTCCCCTCATCTTGTCCTCTCTTTCTGCAGCATGTCCGTCACACAGGCGATGGAGTGGCTTATCGAGCACGTAGACGACCCCACTGTAGACGCACCCATACCTGGCCAGGACTCGTCCGGGGCAGCAGGGGCCACGGCTGCCGCCACACCGGGCCCCTCGGCGCCAGCCTCCGGTCCGAACCTTCTCCGCAGCCTCTCCAGCCAGTCGAGCACAGAAGCGAGCATCCGGCAGGACGAGCTCACAGAGATCTTCAAGAGGATCCGCAGGAAACGGGAGTTCAGACCGGACTCAAGAGTGGGTGGCCTTAGCCTTCTTTGACTCTTACTTACTGTTGTATAACTCACCCCTGAGCTTTCCATCGCTCTGTATTTTGTTGGAAGATGCTACTTGACTGCACCATCTAACATACAATAGTATACATAGACAGAAAGTAGTAGGACTGGACTTGAGGAATAAAGCCTATTAGATACCGAGAATATTGAAATGTGAACTCATGGACAGAAAGTGTTAGTGGCTTTAGTCATAGGATTTGTAGATCACGCTGATTGTGTTCATAATCTTCTCGTTTCCCTAATTTTAGAGCTTAATGTACCTCCGTATTCCACAGGAACAGTGCTCCGCAGTATCTCCAAAAATAGAAACGTGATTAAAGTACCAGCTTCTTCTTCTTCTTTTTCCACTGAGCACACATTGTGTATTTCCCCATGACGCCTGCCACACTCAGTAGAACTGTGACTGTGTATGTAGACTTTATGGGACTGAACGTTTCTTTAAACTAGACATTCAGCCTTCTTCCTTGTCTCTGCAGGCTGTCATTGCGTTGATGGAGATGGGGTTCGATGAGAAGGAAGTGGTCGATGCTCTGAGGGTGAATAACAACCAACAGGATGCTGCGGTACGTTCACACATCCATAACAGGGTTTGCATGCAGATTTGAGAAATGGCTCTTTTTTTTTTTTAAAGGAATATTTATAATTATATTCTTTTTATGTTGTTTATTTTTCTCTCCGTCCTGCAGTGTGAGTGGCTGCTGGGAGACAGGAAACCTTCCCCAGAAGATCTGGACAAAGGCATCGACACCAACAGCCCGCTGTTCCAAGCCATTCTGGAGAATCCAGTGGTCCAGTTGGGTCTAACCA
This sequence comes from Anarrhichthys ocellatus, assembly GCF_004355925.1. Taxonomy (NCBI): domain Eukaryota; kingdom Metazoa; phylum Chordata; class Actinopteri; order Perciformes; family Anarhichadidae; genus Anarrhichthys; species Anarrhichthys ocellatus. Next base: position 9,544,546 of record NW_022280039.1, read on the forward strand.
ATCCCAAGACCCTGCTAGGTAGAGTCAAGTCACATTTAGTGGACAAGCATATCAAAAACTATCCCGAACATCTTTGCCTATTTTGTTGTGTGGTAGTGTTTTAAAACTCCAGCACAGCTGAACCAGACCGAGCTGAGGAAGGCTGAGTCGGCCAAAAAAAGAAAGTAATTTAGTAAATGCAATGAGCTTTACAGAATGAGGACGCTTTCTGCAGTACAGTTCATTTAGTCTGGACCGAGAAAAAATCATTCTACATTGTTGCATTTTAATTCTGGTCTGGCTCCTGTTCACATTAGCTTTTTACAAACAGAGGAGTAAACACAGAGAAGTAACTGATCGTGAGCGTTATGAGTCCAGACTGTAGCTGAACCTTTCATATCATAGTGACGAGCTGATAGACACAGGACAAAAAAATGAAGGTTGGAAGATTGCTTTCTTGATTGTAGTTCAGCTTTTTAACTCATGTTAACACTTTATTATCACAAAATATTGTGGTGGGTCGACTTTGCCTTCATGCCACAAACGGCCCCCCTTTTCAAGTGGTCTCGGTCCGGTTTTGGCCTAAAGACTTTTGAATAGCAGCTGGTTTTGTTCAGTGTGTTTGTGACCGGTGTCTATTGTGTTTGTACGCAGCGTTTGAAGACATGCTGGAGAATCCTCTGAACAGCACCCAGTGGATGAACGACCCCGAGACAGGCCCGGTCATGCTCCAAATATCCAGAATCTTCCAGACCCTCAATCGAACATAGAGCTTCCTGGTGACCCCCTGTGTGACAGGCAGCTTGTGTGTGTGTGTGTGCGCGTGTGTGTGTGTATGTGTGTGTGTGTGTGTGGATGCGTGTGTATCTGAGTGTGGCAGAGACACAAGTATTGTTTTTGCCTTGTAAAGACAATGCTGGAGGAGTATGAATTAAGATGTTACACATATAACTATTTATAACAGTACAGTAAAAACACTTATACAAAACAAATGTTGACATAAACATTATTACAGTAATAATAATTAAAAAAAGAGATTTAGTATGTTGTTTTTACATTTTAACGAGGACAGTTTATAGTCGTGACAGACATGATTTATTTTATATAATTTCTCCATGTGCAGAAATGACATCAGACATCAATTTAATGTTTACACTTCAAAGAGAGCTGTTTTTGTATGTTTTGCAATATTTAAATATCAATTACAGTTTTGTCTGTCTCTTTAAATTGTTACATTTCATCTGTGGTGAACGTGTGGAAAACTTCTGTCAGCTTCGCATTCTGTTTCTTCTCCCCCTTTGTCTTTATTATTTTTTATTTTTAAATCAAAGTAACGGCTTGTAATTGAGAGGCCGAAGGTCAAAGTCGAGCGTTTGTTCAGCTCGTTGAAAACGGGTTTTCGGACACGTGAACTCTCTCTCCACTCGCGCCCACAAGGTCACCGTCAGCTGGCCGCCTCTCACTTCAAAGCCAATATTTGTCCTTGAGCTTCTTCAAGAGTATTTATTTGACTTTCTTGCCTTTTTTTTTTTTTTTTTTTTTTAAGACGAAAGCTGTACACTAAACTGTTTGTGTCTTAGTCATGTTTTTACAAGAAAAACGATATATTAGGCCTGTGTGTTTATTGTCAATGTGCTCTTGAATGTCATATTTTAATGTCGCGCTCATCTAGCACTTGTTCACCTCTACGAATATCACTCACTGCAGCACATCCGAAGTTAAGAGAAGGGTTCACGTCTCAAATGGCTGTAGCGGGACGGTAAATGAAGCTGAGCCGAATCAGAAGGGGTTTGCCTTTTTTAACCTTTTGAATTTGAAAGATGAAGATGCGCGCTCGCTTCTTGCTGCGAAGGTGCGAGCATCTTCATGCACACAAGGAAAAAACAGAATTTGAGACACAACCAGTGTCTTTTGGTTTACTTCTTCTTTTTTGTCTTTTGAGAGCAGTGAACATTTATGCTGTCAAACCAAACCAAAATGTCACTATATAATCTGCCTTGTCATTCGTTTTTACCCATTGAAAACCCCCCCCCTGTATTTCTGTGCAATAGCGAGGACTTCAGCCGACCTGTAAGGAAATCTGTTTGTTTTGCGTGTTACAGATGTGTGAACTGCAATGGGTAGCGTGTTCTACAATATTAGCCTTTGCATCGAGTACTTCAAATCTCCAGCTACAAGAAGGCGGGTTCAGCTGCACCTGGTTGGACCGACGGTTAGAAACAATGTGGAGGGTGGTGTGTGTTTGGCCAAGCTTTTTGAGTGTTTTTATTCAATATTTAAAATGTGGTATTGACGTGACTTTCTGCTCAGGGAGGCTGAGATTGTTTTTCTAAAGCTGTCGTCGGGGCAAAACCTCTGCTCACCCTCTTCTAGTTTGGCATTTGAAAATGGCTTTAACTAATCTGTCTAGAACTTCATGAATAAGAGCACTACAGGACATGGTTTCGTAATTGCAATATTTGAAAAATATTTAAATGTTTTTAGAGAGGTGTCTGTTTGAACTATGTATTATTACATTATTTATATCGAAGCCAAACTAGTAACTTGTTCTTATTTATAAACATTTTTAGCAAACCTCGGAGCTAATCTACAAAATGTGAAAAAAAAAAAAGGATTAAATGATTCAAATGTTGTTTTTACAAACCATTGTAAAATGTGCTTCTGGACTTTTAGGGTCTCGGTGTGTTTGAAAGTAGTGCAACACGCTAGAATGAAAGGATTTGTTCACTCGTCTCCGGAAGCCTCTCTGCACACGTTCTGCACTGCGGTGGACCTCCATCACGGCCACAGTGACCACAGCTGTCTCACCACCTCCATGCTTTGCATCAGTATGCATATATACGGCTCTCCCGTAGTATCTCCAAACAAACATTTGGGAGAATGTCCGTTTTACAGAAGAAGAAATACCGGAAATGCAGACACCTTTGTGAACGGAGAAGAACACGATGAACTGTATTGCTGAGGGACACAGGGATGGTTTGTGTCACAGGGTTTGGTTTTCACTCAGCTTTCATACAGGACTGTCCCCGATTAACAACCTATGCAATATACTCTCACCGTCTGTTCATTCAGACAGCCTCACGGCTACTGGCATTTAAATCACTATTGCATTAAAGGTATTTTTTGTGGCTGTATTTTTTGGATTGTTTTTTTTTTTTTTTTTCTTTAAGCGAATGGCAAGAAAACTCAGCCATGTTTAGAAGTGAGCGGATGATCGACTGGACTGATCACTTGGCACCTGTTCGGTAAATAGTTGACTTGTCCCTCTCTGAATGTCAGGCGGATGGAGAATGTGTTGTGCCGGGTGTACTAATGAGTGAGGAGGATGTTTTGGAACCCACGAAGGCTTACAGAAGACATTTTGACATGTCACAGTCAGAGAAGCACAGTTGTAAATTGTGTCACTGGGATGCAGGTTTGCATTTTTATATAGTTTCATCAGCCTTCAGGAGAGTCATGCTCAGTAAATATGAAAGTCCATACAACCGCCTGAAAAGATCAAGTGCTGTCAGGTGATGACTCGATTTAGTTTTATTTCAACCATGTCTTGAAGATTGTTCACTCTAATGCGGTTTGTACTTCCAAAATATAACTTTCTAAGCATGGTGTCCTCTTATCAGGTTGAGGTTAAATTGTCTTGGAGTTGCGGCTCATGTTGCAAAAGATAATTTGGTCTCTGTCGACTATTTTCTTACAGAGCCAATATAATAAATCACAAACTTACATTATATACAGCATTCGACACCCTCTGTCCTTATAGACCCTCGACTCTGATGAAGAAAACCACCAAAATCCCCTTGAATGGAGAAAGAATGGGAGAAACCTCAGCAACAGAGGAGGGGATCCTTCTTCCAGGATGGACAGACAGGAAATAGTAAATGTCATAAATAAATGTACAGAAAAATGAGTTTGAATGTGGACTGCGGCGGTCTGAAGGCTGGTGGGGGGTTTCATTTGTGTGTAGCTGATGTGGAGGGTGCTGTGAGTTTAAAGCAGCGAGTTCCTCGCCAGATCTGTGTGTTCCTGCTGAAGGTGGTGAGGAGCTTTTGTGCTCTCATCCAGGCCACTTTCTTGCTGGTTGAGCCTGAGCGCCACGGACGACTTCTGCTTCTCCTCCAGTGTTGCCATCTGCTGGGTTTAAAGCTTCCTTGAGCTTGACACTTTCTTCTCACAAAAGGTTGAACTGATCAACTCTCTGCTGCAACTCTGAGATTGTTGTCTTGTTCTGTTTTAGGGCATCTTGTCTTGCTCTCTGACTGCTGTTCTTTGAGCCCATCTACCATGCACCGGAGCTTAGTGATGGTATAAGTCTCTTCTGAGGATTGCTAGAGGATCGACTGCAGCCTGCTTTTCTAAAATCATCTGATCAAAGCACTTCTTCTCATATTTAAGGGAATACCCTAAGAATTCGTCAGCGATCCGACTCTTTTCCAAAGCCAGAGTCTTTTCAGAGATCTCTTGGATCTGGATCTTTTTTTACAAGCTCTCGAGGACCAAGCCTGCTGCTTCTCGATGGCCTCCTCGAGTCTGCTGCAAGCTCCTCGGTCGCCCTGAAGCTGCCTATAATCAAGCTTCCTCTCATTTAGAGCAGCTTCAAGTTCACTTTGCAGCCTTTTGCTCTCAGAAGCGAGTTGTTGGTTCTCATGAGTCAGATGGTCCAGTTCTTCTGCTTCCTTCAGCTGCTGGGAGACAGCGGCCTCATAGTCCCTCCAGAGTGATCCGTTTTTTAGTTTATTCCTCTTTGAGGTCTGAGGCTCACTGGTCCACTTTCTCCTGCAGTGAGGAGACAATGTTGTCCTTGGCTTCAATGAAGGTTCTGGAGATTGATGCGCTGGGAACGGATTTAATCCTCTTTTTCCAGACTTTTCTCCTGCTGATCAATGAGGCGGTCCTTTAGTTCCTTCATTTCAGCACAATTCCCCACATCATGCTCTTTTTTGTCCTGACAAGAGGACGCCTCAAGATCCCTCTGGAGATCACTCAATCAACTTCCTGTCCTCTTGGAGCTCTGCGGTCACCTCGGTGATTGTGCCTTTCAGCTTTGCTTCGCTGCTGCTCTTTCTTTGACTTCTTGAGATCAGCCACTTGTCCCTTCAAGTGCTTGCAACAGGAAGGCTGTTTTTTCCCAGCTTGCTCCTTCCACAGGGCCTTTGCAAAAGCCTCTCTTTCTGTTCGCTCTTGCTTCAGGGCTGCTTTGTGTTGAGCTGTAGCTCTTCAAGAGCAGCTGTGGCTCCTCTGTCCTCTATGACCAGCTGATTTCTCAGATCTCTCCGATTCATCTGTATGTGAAACATAAAACAATTATTAGTTTGTTGTCTTTGGGCCTTTTGATTAAGATAACAGAAGTGTACTGTGTTCACTCTTGAACAATGTGTGTACATACATACAGTATGGTGAGCATGAACAAAGCTGATTTACTCCTTAGACGTTAAGTGAAAAGAAACTTTTTAGATTAATCTCGAGTGTGCTCTTGTGAAGACGAAGAAGGATACATATGAATGAAATGCCAGCAATTTCAAACAGAAGTATGAGCTGCATTGTTTGAAATTATTACTATTTTAATGTGTGTGTAAAAGTGTGCCAATGGTCTTACTTCTTACGTCACTGAAGGGAAGTGACAGTTAATGCAATCATTTCAATAACACACCATCACTCATTTCATTTGTATTTAATATGCAAACAATTATTTTTTGACAGCATACAAATTAGTGTTGGCACTGCTTTACAAAACCACTGAAATGCTTCAAATTGTAATACCACATTCCACCACTAGATGGCGTCATTCGTCAATGTCACAACGACAACACAGGACTACAACAACACAAACGTGGACATATTATATTGTGATATATTCATACTGAAATAAAGACATAATAAAGGAAGGAACTACTGAGTAATGCTAGTGGGTTTTAGTCAACTTGTCAAACAAATACCTTAGCCAGAGTCTAGTGGTTAGATTTAGAATATAACATAAACTGAGCTAAGTCATTGCTTTGAAAGAATCTAGCTTCAAAACAACGAATGAAATATAATTAGGAGAGTGAGTTGGCCTACTGTTAGTTTATTATTGACACTTGGTTATTACCAGTGCTCTGGAAGGTAATCACGCATGCGCATTTGCTGCTTTTACGAACGCCTGGGCTGGTAATTACATTTCTATGGGCAGAGCGCGAACACATCCACCGGTTCTCGCTGCAAAGCCAGAGCCAATTATATGTGTGTTTTTGTTATTCTGTTAACTAAAATGAGGCGTCTAATACAGAGATAGTTTTTTGAATCGGAACAGCCTCTCTGTACGTCGTGTTTCTTCCCGGGAGAGCCCTCTCCCTTTTCTCTAAACCTGGCGGCTGTTTGAGCTGAAAGCCTGCCGCGGAGAGGTAGTCACACACAGGCCGCGAATCGGGTCCTGTTTCTGGGAGGAGACCACCCAGACTCCTCGCCTCCCTTCTAGCTTTTATTAGCCGGCTACGATGCGCCGCTGCTGCTGGTGTATTGTCTACACAGCAGGCCACTGTGAAGCGAGGCGGATCCTTGGATAAGTGTTTAAACTGAAGGGTGCCTTGGAAGATACCACACCTTTCAAGGTAATGTCTTCCCAGCTAGCTAACGTCATGCTGCTCCTGTATTAACGTCACAGGAGACACTCGCGAGCTAACGGCTAGCTTCTTTACATTTGCATGTATGGCCCGTTTAGCTAACCTGACTTTAACCAAATGTGTACTTTGTCACCTAACGGTTCTTCCCCTCGTTAATGAGATCACTGTAACACAAGTATACTAATGTTATAGATGCAGCTAATGTAGTTAATTAGCAGTCACCTATTAGCTTATTTCATCAAGCCAGCATTGGGCCGTTAAAGGTGGGGAGGTGACATCACGTGGAGTTAGCACGCTACAGGTAATAATAATAATAATAATAATAATAATAATAACATATAACATTCACTTTACTGAGGATAACTGAGATTGGCTGGAGATGTAAAGGAGCTTTAGTAGGATGTATTCGTGAGCAGGTGGATGCACTTGTTTTTCCTCAGAATCACCATCATAATTAATGTTGTTGGACATATTAGTAGTGTTTTTGTAACGTTAAGCGTGTTTCAGTGGCCACTAATGTGGTTTTAGTGCGAAGAGAATCTACAGTTGAAAGTGAAAGTGCTCTGAGTTTCATTTAGCTTCAGCACTGATTATAAAACACACAAGTCTGCTAGACTTACTGCAGACGCTGTATAATGGTAATAATACTGTGTGGCAGCAGAGTACAAAGTTGGGTGCTTTAAAGGAGAACTCACTGAAAACAAAACAAAAATATGACCCAAATTAAGCAAGATAGTTATCAGAGACAAAGCACAAGTCAGTGAGTCAGTAAATAGAATCTTGTGTTGTTGTGAGTTTTGTTTTGTTGCAGGATGTGAGGCTGTAGTTTTGAGGCTTTATCAACTATCTGTTAAGTTGCTCAGGTTCTTACTGGCCCAAAATGTGCTGTCTCAGCAAGTGTTTTTGGTTCAAGCAACCAATGTGATAATTTATTGGGTGAAGGAAAAAGATACAGACTTCTACCTTTTTTATTTTGCAGTTGTGGTCTAGTACATACAGTACACGTGTGCTTGCCACAGTGTATAGTAAATAACAATCAGAGAGTTTCATTGTTCATGTTCAGCACTGTTTTCAGTCACTGTAGGCCGAGGTTCATTTAACTGCAAAGACATGGTCTGCTCTCTGTCATCAAGCATTCGACATAATGAATGTGATTGCGCCAGAGAGGAGGATGCTACTTTGGTGGTTATGTCTCAGCTACCAGATATAAGCCTAATTGACTGCTATAGGGAGGATTAACAGCGGCACCCACAACAGCACTTTCCTTTATAATCAGCAAACACCAGATGAGGATTTTATGTATTTGACTCATTGAAGAATCACTCTAATAGAGCATCTAACACTAACCAGTGAGATTGTAATTCAGTATATTGTGGATGGCTGATATCCTGTTATTTGTCTGTTACTCAGCCGTATGTTCAGTATAATTGTGACGGTAACATCATATTTGTCTTTGTTTTTAAGGATGGATGTTGATTTGTGTGCCGGTGGGGGCAGTACCAGGAGAAAGGTGGACTTGTCTGGGGTTGCAGAAGGCGCAATGGACGTCATACCGCTGGAGATGTACGACTCGGCCAGAGCAAAAATAGCTGCCAACCTGCGCTGGCTGTTTGCCAAAGCCTATGGCATTGGTAAGTAATTAAATTGGCTTTCACGCTACACAAATGCTAACTAAGTTTTCTTTTTTACATTTACATTTGGCTACACTGTATGACTTAATATCTATATATCTGCCATTACAGATTTAACAACAAGAGATTGCGCTATCCGCACAATGTCTTCCTCGTGTTCTCATAGTTATTTCAGACGTTATTGTTGAAACAATGTGTTCACTCTTATCCACGTACTGCCATCAGCAGATTGTTTTAAAGCGTCAGTGGGGAAACATTGACAGGAAGAGAAAGATAAATATTTCTGTGTGCGTGCACTTGAGCCAACAGTAATACCCTCCATGACACTCGGCAACTGAAGCCCCCCCCCCCACACTGACTCACCAGATCCTTTCATTCTTGTCGGTTGGCCAGTGAGATTGAACCCAAATCAGGCTGAGTGACAGGCACTGAGGATCAGGCTATATTTGTTAGTCATGGACACTCAGAGCATGGAAAATACTGATCTGCACTGCCGGTCACTCACACGATGGCATCAGCATTAGTAACTGAGCATTTAGGACAGATTTGCTTGCAACGGTCAAGAGCTGAATACATTTTCAGGACACGGATGAGTTGTTTGGATTTTAAGACAACCTTAAGAACCTTAAGATCAACCTCAAAAGAACGCAGCACTATCGCAGCTTATCTTCTGTTGAGTAGTTGATATCATAAGTCCAATTTATTTTACTGGGAGTAGCTGGTCAAATGCATTAAGGTTAAAATCCATTCAAATCAAAACTTTATTACATACTCGGGGCCCAGATACAAGACAATAAATGACATGGAATGAATTACATGCACAAGCACAATCAGAAATCATGGATTCATAAGAATATAAATCTGTGTCCTACAAAGAGTCAACAATACTGATGTTGGTGTATGTTATTTGAAATGCGTGAAAGTCTAAATTTTAAAGTCTAATGTGGTGCTGTTGGCTTACGCCCTTCATATCTCCAGCCATTAAAGTGTTGGCCTGTTTTCAGATTAGATACACTATGAATTATTATAGGCTGTACAGTCCATTGTTTCTTTGTGCATACCTATATATTAACCATGAGAAAGTAAATCTGTGGTACATCCTGACTGTTTGTCAGGTGTTTAAGCTTCTGTCTGCAAAGGTTGCTGCAGTAACATCACAGACTGGAGCTATTGTTTGACTGCAAGGCTGCTGTTTACCTTTAGGTTTGTTTCACTGTGTCTCCTCCTCATCATAGACGTTAAGCTAACGTGTAAGCCTCAGCTAACTCAGGCACAAGGCCCATTATTTGCTGCTTTGCATGTCTGTTGCATCAGCGTAGTCTCTGGTCATTATTTCCGAGGCTCATACAAGCTGTGTTTTGTATTCCACTGTCTCTTGTATATCTGTGGTCATTGCCCAGATTTCCTAAAGCCGCTGAAGCATTCATATTAAACTGTCAGTCAGATTGGAGTTTTAATGGTAATCCAGGTTATGGGTGGAATGCTACGGTTTCTTTTGCCCAATTAGTTTTCTTCTTTTAGCCTAGCAGTTTGCTCTAAGGTAATTTATAGACTCATATTTTCTCAGACTTCATAACAATGCTTGTAGGCAATGGCTTGCCCGGTTCTTGGTCTGTCATCATTGGCCCTGGCAAGCAAAAGTAAGCATATTAGCGATGCATCGCAAATAAGCCTGGGCGGAGATGCTGTTCAGTCAGAACAGAAAGCATACGTTGGCTCCAAAGCTTTGGCAGCCCAGAGGGAGGCAACTCTCAGGTGCAGCCGCAATTATCTTCCTCCCCTGGGAACTGAATACACTAGGCCCATTTGTTTTCCACCCTATGGTGCGACAGACAGACAGACAGACACAGAGAGACAGCACATGTCTTTACCCTGCTCTCCCCTGCTTGTGCTGATCACGGTCGGCTGACTTTACTGTAGTACATCCTGGGTGTTGCTGCCAAACCCCATCCTCAATGCTCCACCCAATCCCAGTGAGTAATGTTTCAGCCTGGCTCCTGGTGGCAGGAGGGTTTTTTTTTGGGGGGGGGTAGCTGCCCCACGACATCAGTATCTGAGGAATGAAGTCAAACGTGAAGTCTCGCCCCAGCCAGACCCCTTTGTTTTCATACACAATCATTGCCACTGTTTAGATGTGTTTACTCAGACGTGGCTCTCCAGTAACGACCCACACTGCTGCTGAGTGTGTTCATAATAGATTTATGCTGTTGTATAATGACATCCTTATTTGCACCATGTGTACGGTGGCAGACGGTCATGTGATCTGAGCATTAGCGGCTGCTGACATAAAGGCTGCATGCCCAATTGTTTTAAAAATCGCCATTTCTGTTTCTACTTTTTTCATGCAATCTCTTTCTTACATCACAACAAATGTTCATAGTTGCATTGATAAAGGGATTTGATCAAACCAAAGGCTCAGAGTTACTGTTCCAAACAGAAAGGATCAGGACATCCCTACTCTAAGCTGAATCAGCAGGTGACAAGTCTCTGATGCACCGTGCGACGATCACAGGCAGAAACAAAAACAATGTCTGTCTGAAGAGCAACATTTCTGTTTTTGGGAAAGACTGAATGTGTTAGAAATTAGGAAACCTTCCTGTGGTGTTCAACGTGGTCTTATCCAACACTAGTTCTGAGTAAAACATTGTCGGTCCCCTTTTAGTTGATTGGTCGACTAATCAGTCATTTTGGTGGTAGGCAACTAAGATTTCTTTGTTTTAGCCGTGTTAATGCTTTTGTCATGCTGGATGACTTATTTTTATGAGCATATCTCTGGTTAACAAGCTCGATCATGTTTTATAGTGTAATATTCTTTGCCTACATATTTTATACATCCTCACTTGTGCCGTTCAACATCTGTGCTTTATGTATTATCATCTACAAAACCAGCTGGAAGGAGCTGCCGGCCTGCCTTCCTGTTTTCCTGAGCGGGAGATTCGCTGACGAGTGGCTCCCTTTATCTCCCCATTCAGAGCCGGCACTAAGAACACATCACACACACACACACGGCTTACGCTGGAGTTAAATCGCAGAAAAACAGATTTAACAGAACAGGGTTCTTTCTATCACCGCACCGTTTTTTTGCATAATTTCCGACCTATTTTAAGCCTCAGTGTGGTTTACGATGCAATATAACTTTGGTTTGTGCGTGCCTCCGTCCCTCGCCCTTATATGGTTGGGATTTCTGGTTTTTGAGAGTGACTTCACATCCAAAGCAACAGACTCTGTAGTGTAGCTCATTGTTTTTTGTTAAGTTAGTGCTGGCACAGCCCACCGTGTCACCTAAGAGGCCTGCTTAGCAAGGATCCGTTTCCCAATGTTCTCCTGAAGTAAAAGGCTGTGACTTAAAAACCCAAATGGTCCTGTTTGCTCCAGGTAAACTGAAGCCAGCAAAGAACAAATATTACGTAGGAAGTTGTTTCATTCCTGTAGCCTGTTGACACGGTAGACGTTTGCTGTGTGTAGGCCGAGGCAGAGATGTTCTCCAAACACCTTTTTTATATTCCTGCATCAGTATCTTATTATATTGTTAAATGCCTCATGGTTCACCTGACCGTCTCCATTGCAGACCACATTCCAGAGGACTTAAGGGACCCGTTCTACACGGACCAGTACGAGCAGGAGCACATCAAGCCGCCCGTCATCCGCCTGTTGTTGTCCTGCGAGCTCTACTGCCGCGTCTGTGCGCTCATCCTCAAGACGGAGCAGGCGGCGTCTCTGCAGTCACACCTCTCGGTCATCCAGTCTCTGTCCAGGAAGGGCATCTACGTTGTGGAAAGTGACGACACACCGGTCACAGATGAGGACCTGGCCTGTGTGCCCATCAAAATGGTGAGTGGACTGACTCGAGGTTGAGTCAAGGAAATAAGGCCAGAAGCTATGACAACGTTGCACAACAGCTGAGCTCTTCCTGCCTCTGATGTGTTATTTTTCCTCAGTGAAATCAGTGCGTTTATCTCGATCCAGCCGTGCAATCAGTCTCCACCACAGACGTTTGAGCCACGAGGAAGCTTCTCTCCACCGTGCAGAGTAACTGAAACATTGTGCAGAGGCATGACATTTCATGTTATTTGCGATTGTATAAGTAGTGAGTTGTTTTGCTTGACTTAGTGGAGCTTTCTGAAAAAGATTTGGCCGCTTTCTTATCATTTCTTTATTCAAATGAAGAGGTGGAATTTGACTGTTACTCTTGCTAGTTGTGTGAGGACTATCATGCAAAACAGGGCCGTGATGAGGGCTGTGGTGTTTCATTTTCCCACAACTGTTCTCTCTCCTGTCCACATATTCATATTTGAAGATCTGGAACAAATGTATCTCAATAATTTTTGCTTTGTTTCAGCTATAGTTTCTTCAGAATGAATTCCTGATCTAATGATTTAGTTGACTAAATAATTGGGGAAAAGACAACACTTACTACCTACCTCACTTATATTGTCATACAATGCGAAGAACTTTCAGTAAAATTAGGACATTAATTTTACCTCCATGTTAGTGAGCATCCTCTCTACTGGAGCGTTCACAAATGGAACAAGCTGATACTTATCTCTAGTTCATGGAAGAAATAATGTACACATCTTAATAACACAATGGTGCCTGTGCCCTCTGAGAACAGGCAGTTTAATCATCAGTGTTAGGAGGGTTACTACTCTTACGCTAATACTTCTTAGAATGGATTTCATTGTTGGTGATATTTTTCTCACCTGTGTTTTCGTCAATCTGTTCACAGCATTTACTGAATGCTGGCCCTTGAAAATCATCCCCATTAGAATGTCCAGTTTGCCTTGCTTCCCTGCCTGGTGGGTGTAATGCTTATAATATTTTAATGTTAAGTTAAATGTCCTCTGTGTGTAACCTACTAGGTCATCACCTGAGTCAACAGCACCCCGTCACAGCGTAGTGACTGAAGTACAGAGCAGCCCCTCTGTAGCAATGAGATCCAACGTCTCACACTTTACACGGGATTAACGGCAACCAGCTCGCTTGCTCTCAGCCATCTTTCTACCCCTTTTTGTTACCATGGAAACCAGCGATGGAGTTGCTGAGGCTGGTGGAGGGGGGGCATCATCTGACAAAATAATCCACGCAGGCTCGTGTGTAAGCAGCCAGCAGACACAAAAAGCCCTGTGAGGGGATGGAAAAGCCTGTGCAGGACACCGCTTATCTCTGATAGACTGTTGGAACACCACCAGCCCCGCC
>NW_022280039.1:9558047-9561383 GCF_004355925.1 Anarrhichthys ocellatus
CCCCCCCCCCCCCCCCCCCCCCCCCAGCTTGCTGACTTGACAAGGTGTTGGTAGAGAGAACAAAAGATTTAACAGCACATCATGCTGCTGTATTTGCCCTTTTGTTTACATTTTATTTTAGCACTACTTATTGACATTTTGATGATAAGTGCAGTACACCGTTTCTTTTAAGTTCAGTCATTTCATGCAACAGCAGTTGTGGAAGTTAGCGGTTTAAAGCAACAAGAACTTATAGGAACATTTTTAAGACTTGATGATTAAATTGCTTTTGAAAACAGAAAAAAAAGCTCAGCAAAACGGAAGCTACTGTGTGAGTGATTCCAATGAGCCTGAGCAGCCTTCAGCTTCCTCCGTTCCTTTCCTCGCCTCTCCCCTGTCTCATGTCTTAGTCTAGGTCTGTCTGGAAGTAGGCTCTCACTGTCTTTGTCGTCGTTCATGTACGTCGTGCTGTGCTGAATGTTCTGAATAGCTCTCGTTCTTTATGCTAACGAGCCTAACCTCGGTGCACTTCCATCACCAATTGGATTAATCCAGCAATATGTTGCACAAAGCACTGACTGAAACAATGGCATGGATGTATTTGCTCTGTAATGGATTCAGGTGCTGCATAGTTGTGATGTCGTGGACGAGGAATAACCCTTTATAGACTTTTACATAGAATGAGATTCAGAAAAAGAGGCTGACTACCAACATTGTGTTTTGTCAGCTGGGATCAGAGATGTATTTGGTGTTAATCCCCTCCCTGGCTATTAAAAAGGGATATTTTTTACTGGCAGGAAGCAGGTGTTAGGCCACTTGGAGTGGGGATACACCCCTGCTGGGCCTCTGGATTTCATTGTGATATAGAGAGTGGGTTTAAAGGCGGACACCCATTGGGCTAAATGAGAAGTGTCACCTTTCATTAAACCGTAGCGAGTTATTTCAACCTCAGGGTTGTCCTGCTAGAGTTCTGAATAAGACAGCATCCTTATCCATTAATCTCAGTCGTTTGATCACACACAATAGTGGCTGTTCTGTTCCAGAATCCACTGCTCACTGACTATTTTTAGTACAAATGATTGTTCAATAAAAACTCTAAACTCTAAAATACATTTGATTTTTGTGATTCTAGTTTTGCACTGACTGAGGTCTGGCTGGTATTTATTAGCACCTGTAACACTTTAAATTATTGTTCTCAGAAACCTTAAAGCTCCATTCTGAAAGAATTTTAGTTTTACTATTTTGAGTATTTTGTGAGCGTTGTGTGAGGCAGTTTATTTTTGTTTGTTTGGATTACAAGTTCCGAAGAAAACTATGATGTGATGAAGTGTGATCTGGTTATTTCAGCTTCTTTGCTGCTAGCTTTGATATTGATTGCATTGGAAACCAGGAACAATCCATTGAAATTGAATTGTCCTCTGTTTCTACTTCCCCCTCACTCAGAGTGCTCACGTGCCGATGATCGATGCCCTCATGATGGCCTACACAGTGGAGATGATCAGCATTGAGAAAGTGGTGGCTTCTGTCAAGCGCTTCTCTACCTTCAGTGCCTCCAAGGAGCTGCCCTTTGACCTGGAGGACGCCATGGTCTTCTGGATCAACAAGGTTGGAGCGCGCAGACACACACACACACACACACACACACACAGCACAGACATAAGCAGTGCATATGTGTGAATGAGCATTAGATTAGGTCCTGTTTCTTTGCCAGCCTCTGCCTGAATGTGTGTGAGAATGAGTAAATGTTGGCATGCAGTGAAAGCGCTTTTAGTGGTTGGAGGACTAAGGAGATATATAACTGGCATTTATATGGCGACTTAAGCCGCCATATAAATGCCAGTTCATTGATCATATTTAAAAACTTTTCACATCAACAGCGTTCCATACATCTTGCAGTCCAGCCTCTTTACTCCGTAGTTGTCAATCTGATTATGACCCTTGGCTGTCGCTCTGCACCATGCGGTATGAATAATCAGTTTCACGCTGACATTATAGGCGACAGTGGCCCTCTTGTTTTCTGGAGGCCTGCATGTCACTGGCGCTCAGAGACGGATAGCAGTGTGGATGTGGTGCACACACAAGAGGCTCATGTTGCACTTATCTTTCAATGAGTTGAAAGCCGTGACGCAGTGTGTCCGTTAATCAACATGATGTCCCACACCGTCACTGTCCGTTTGTGACAGTTTTTATTCCCATGTGGGAGAATAAAAGATCATCATTGACCTGTGTTTTTTTTTTTTTTTTTTTTTTTTTGACTACACGTAAACACACTGTCATTATTTCTACTGCAGGTGAACACAAAGATGAGGGAGATTACAGAAAGGGAGCACAAAGTCAAGCACCCCCCGCTGGAGTCCCCCAGCCACCAAAAGGTAAAGCCACTCACAGCATCTTCCAGTGTCTTCTTCTCCAGGAGAGAGAGAACCTAAAATACCAGAGCTAAAGTGACCAACACATTTCTAACAGTAGCTTTATCTGTCTGGCCTTTTGGAACTTTTAGAAGTAACTTTTCTAACATTGTATAACCAAGTAACAGTTATTTCATTGGTCTTCATCCAGGTGTCATTGCTGCAAAAACTTAGTTCAAGACAAGATCCTTAGATGTGATGGAAGGAATGTTTCTCCCTGATGGCAGCTGTTGTGACCTTGCTCTCCTGTTCCGATCGGACCCTTTTGTCTCCTCTGACCTGTTGATCTCTCTGCTCCTCTTCCTCATCTGTCTCTCTCTCCCTCTCCTCTCTTATCCCTGCAAACTGGATAGTCTCCCTCCAAATGGTATTGGAAGCTAGTCCCTGTAAGTTGGATGCCAGCCCCGCCCCCCCCCCCCCCCCAATAACCCCATTTTCTTTCCTCTCTCCCCCCTTTGCACGCGTAGCCCTGTGTTGATGTCACACACTCCACCATGGCTCATTCAAGCTCATTCTGTGCTGCTTGTAGCCAGTGTCGGTCAGCAAGGGGGAGAACGCTGACGGTTCTTTCTTTTGTTTCTTCTTTTTCGTTCCCTCGTGGCAAACATGTCACCCAGGTGTAAGGTTCCTCTGACCTATTTGTGAAGTGATCAAGAGATATTCCTTTAGCTACGCGATGTGTGCTGCCTCATTTCAAGCTCCAGTACGCCATGTGGATCTGCTGTGTGTTTTTTTTGCTTGCCCAGTGAGAATAAGAGGACATCCATGCCTCCACCTCTCCTTTTTGCTTTGCAGTCCCATCCCTGGCCACTTCCTCTCACTGATCTGCTTTGTCATTCCCCCTCCGGTCTCTGTCTCTTCTGCTCTCACACACGGTCTCCTCTGACATTATCTCTGCTCTCGTGTGTGTGTGTGTGTGTGTGTGTGTGTGTGTGTGTGTGTGTGTGTG
>NW_022280039.1:9561393-9617652 GCF_004355925.1 Anarrhichthys ocellatus
TGTGTGTGTGTGTGTGTGTGTGTGTGTGTGTGTGTGTGTGTGTGTGTCAGCCTGATGTCATGCACGAGCTGGCCCACTGCATGCTGGAGCCAGAGGAGCTCTTAGAAGCGGTACAGTGGTCCCTCTTTGTCGGGGGAAGTTCTTTTTTATGTAGAACTTATTTAGTAGTAGAGTTCCTTAAGTTTGGTTGGTAGTTTCACCTGTGACTTGTGACAAAAGCTTCCTTAGTACAGTTAGTCTAATTTTGTGCAACAGCCTCCCAATACACTGTAGATGTTGAGAAAATGCTGTACATGTTACAAGTTTAAGATAAGTATATCTTTGTTGTGCTGTGATCTTCTTAAATCGTGCAGTCGTCTCTTAGTTTCTGTGCTAGGCTTTGCCCTCTTTGATCAGTTTGGGTTGAAAATCAAGCTTTGATCTCTTTATTGAAGGGTTCCTTAAAAACATATTTTTGAAAGAATTGTCACCAAGATGCATACTGAGCAAATCAATGAGTCAGTGCTCTCTGGTGAACAAACTACGTATGTAAAAACCTAGTTTGATATTTCTGTACTGCAGTTTGTTTTGTTCATTATCAGCCAACATGCGTATTAACGTATCTGCACTAAGCTCTTTTACAAGTGCCACCGAAATGTCAGATTGATTAGTCATTACATACCGAGTGGTGTTCCTCGTATAAGGTGAATGTTTTGAAGTCACGCAGAAGCATTTTGGAGTTACAAGCTGCAGTACCAGTCAGTTCAGTCTGCTCGGGCTTCCTGTGCGATCTATATTTATGTTGCTCCAAATCATATGTAGGCCTGTAATCAAGCTCAATCTCCAGTTTCTAAAACGGTTGCACATGTCCATGTAACAATGTTCAGCCTATATATATTGAGTCTGTTGTATTTAGTTGATTTGTGCCCATCCTTACCAGCTGTTAGTAGCTATGCATCTGTAGTCAGCGAGTTCTTACTACACACTCATTTCCCAGAAGTGGGACAGTGATTAGCCCAGTTTCTCTCCCAGTCAGCTGGCTCACGTTGGGCTCCTCTGCTATTGAGGTCTGAGGAAGGCTGACCATCCACTGTGTTGTTCATACCACTGCTCTAACACCTCCACCTCCTCACAGTTAACCAGCTCTTTGGGGTTCTCCCTAAACTGCTTGATCACAAGCAGCGAGGCTTTGTCTTTGCACTAAATCTGCTGTTGATCCTTTGAAGAGGAGTATCATCTTACATTATCAGCAAATCAAACCACTAGCTTTCTTTGAAACTCCAGGGGCAAACCTTGATCTGATGCTTCAAAGCGAAACATCCGTGAACAATATATGCCTTGACTAGTTCAGACGTGAATCTCACCAACAAAAGAGATTGGTGCTGGTGACACTAGTCAATGCATTTAGGATGTTTCATGTGGTGTCATTGGTTGTTAGTATCATTGTGGTGTTTGTAGTTGCTGTTCTCCTCATAACGCCCTCTTCGTCTCCCCCTGGTGGTTAGGTGCGGTATCGCCGGGAGCACGCTTCAGGCCGCCAGCTGCCCTTCTTCCCTCTGCTGGAAGACCTGATGAGGGATGTGTGTGACGGAGCGGCACTGCTCACTGTGGTCAACTACTTCTGCCCAGACCTCATGAAGCTGGAGGGTATGCTGAGCCACTCGCAGACACACATTCAATAGATGAATCTTAATTATCAGTTGCCCTCAACATATTTTTCTGTAAAGAGCATCGAGCTTTCTCTGCTACATTGAATTTAATATCCATGTGTGATCCTATTTCTGTCGCCTGCACACGGGCTGACTGTTCCGGTCCCGTCAGTGTGACATTAATAGCCAGCAGGTCATGGAGTTGTGTCCCGATCTGACTCTGCTCTTTCTGCCTGTCTGACCAGATGTTTGCCTGAAGGAAGTCCCCTCCATTGCCGATAGCCTGTACAACATTCATCTACTCAAAGAGTTCGCCAACGAGTATCTGAATAAGAGTTTCTATCTGACGATGGAGGACATGCTCTACTCGCCACTCGTGCTCAAGGTACAAAACGTGACATCCTGTGTTTTCATCAACGTTTGCAATAAAAATGTAAAAACCACTTGGGCTAAACAATTCTTGCTGTTATTTTGAGCTTAATGATGATCATCAAGTCTTTTTGATGTGTTTCTCGTGCTCTCTATGTAGCACAATGTGATGGTGTTCATTGCTGAACTCTTCTGGTGGTTTGAGACTGTCAAGCCAGAGTTTGTCCAGCCCAGAGACCTCCAAGAGTTCAAAGATGGTAAGCATCCCCGTGTGATTCCCACGAAATGTAAATCTCCTTCCAGTCTCTCTGATCTCTACATCGTTGGAAGTTGCATTTACAACTTACGTTGATTTTATTTGGATTACAGTCGAGGTTCTATGTTGAGATTTCCAGTATCGGTCACTACAAATCTCCCTTCCTCCTTTTCTCAGCTCGAACCATAGCTCAGCCCAAGAGTGCCCGCCCATCAGTGCCTATCTCCAACGCCACCAAGCGCAGCTTCCTGGCCAGCCCTGGTTCGGCCGATAACCAGAGCAGCCCCGAAGTCTGTAACAGGTACTTCCTGCACCCTGAAGACTCTGACCCCCTGTAAGTCTTCCCTCGCTCTCCTCCTCGTTCCGCCTCATCATGATCCTGTCTCCTAACCAGTAACAGTAGCCCTCAAAGGATGGGTAGATCTGCAGCATGGTCTGACATTCACTCTCATGTACCCCACACCTCTAACCTCTAATTTGGTTGGTGGGGGGGGAGAATGTTCTTACCCCATACTTTGCACTGGTGAAGCGAAGACTTTCTGTTAATCTGCTCTCCCAACAGTGTTTGAAAGACAGTTATGTTTGTTACTTTAAAAAAAAAGTGATTTCTGTTTTTTAGTAAAGGGGGTCCAACCTTCAGTCCTTCCCACCCGCTCCTGCCCCTCAGACAGAGGCAGCAGAAGCAGCATGGAGAAGATGGTGCAGGTAAGCACAACAGTCTTTACACCAACAGAAGACAAAGGATTGCTTGTCAGTATATGATTGTGACCAGCACCTGTTGTTAGACTTATTCTTTGCTTTTGTGTGTGTTCCTGGTAAGGTGTCAGAAACCGCTCCAACTCCCTGACTCAAATGGACGGACAACCCCGAGGCTCTGTTGTTGCATGGCCCGACAAGAGGCAGAGGTACCTAAAGTAGCTCAAACTAAAACCTTAATTGGCTCTAATATGAAACATATATTTCTACTCATGGTTTGGAATAACTTTTGCTTCCATATGGCAGTCCATATACTACTGAAGGTGAGAAGATGAAACCTTTTTAAAGCTCAGTGGGCTTTGTTGTAAATCTGCTGGTACATATTTAAATTGTAATGGATGCAAATATACTTCAGTTAGAGGTTCACTCCCTGTCCGTTCTTTTGTAAGCGTGTACAATACTATAATTTATGCGGCAAAGATTTTGGTTCTGTCTAAATATTTGTACAGCTGCAATTTATTTGCCAGTTAATTGATCAGTTGCTTTAAAGACAATCCATTGGCTAATGTAAATGCTCAAGCAGAAATGCTGAACATTGGATGGACTAACTTACTAACACTAGCTCTAAGCAGCTTTTTTTTCCAATGAAAGCAAATGTTTAAATAAGAATACAATCGAGTGTTGTTTTTATTTTCATTCTCTCCTTCTGCAGACCGCTGTCCACGCTGAGCCCCTACATGTTTCACTCGGCCACAGACTGCGATGCAGACATTGCTTCTGGCGACAGTGTGAGTCTGGCTCGCTCCATAAGCAAGGACAGCCTGGCGTCCAACGTCATCAACGTCACGCCCAAACACCAGATGTCTGTCCACCAGCCTTCACAGGCTGCAATGCGCCGCGTCAACGGCCACAGCCTCAGCCTCCTGGGAAACGTCAACAGTGAGGATGGGGAAGAAACTCTGGTGGCAGTTGCGAGGACTGATGCCGCCGTCGTCCCCAAACGGGTCGACGGGACGCAAGCAACTGCCGCAGCGGGACCCAAACCATCCGCGGACTCCACGCCTGCACCTGATAGCTTTTACTTAGAACCACTGATGCCTTCTGTGATCAAAGCAGCTAAAGAGAAGTCTGTATGTCTAAATAAGCAGGAGGAGAGCGGTGAGGGGCCCCACTCCTCTGGGAGGGGCTCTCTACGCAGAGGAGAAGGATCTGCATCGGCCGTTCGTAGGAAAGCTCCCTGCAGCTTGAACCGGACCTTTACCCCTCCGGGTGAGGAGGGAGACTTGTCAGGGGAGCTTCAACCGGGTCCGGTAGATTTCTGCCCCATTGTTACCAGCAGTGTGGACCCCTCGTCCAGAGAACCAGCTGGGGGGTTCTACCTTCATTCAGATTCTGAAGAGCCAAAGCCTGCCCAGGCCCTGGATGCTGAGCTTGAGGACCTGGATGAAGAGGAAGAGGATCTGGATGAAGCTCTTACCACTAAAGACCCCAACTGGGCCAGGAAAGCCCTTAATGAGGACGAAGAAGAAGAATCAGCCAAACTCCAAGAGGACATGAATGTGAAAGAGCACGAGGACAAAGACATGAACGGCGGCAGCGGTTGCTCCAGCCCCTGTCTCAGCGGTCACTCCCAGGCCAGCAGCATGGCCAGCGGCAGTGTGCGCATGACCTCCTTCGCCGAGCGCAAAGCCCAGCAGCAGCGCTTCGGCAGCAACCACGACCTGCGCTCCAGTGCCTCCAGCTCCCAAAGGACCACTCCGGATGGATCGGAGAGCAGCGGGCCCCTGGCTTCCTCCTGGAGGCTTAAAAGGGACCAGAGCCCCTCCGGCGACGATGGCGGCGGCGGTTCTAACGTATTGGCTTCTGAAATTGTCCAGCTCCGCATGCAGCTGGAGGAGAAGCGACGTGCCATCGAGCACCAGAAGAAGAAGATGGAAGTTCTGTCGGCGAGGCAGAGGCAGAAGCTGGGAAAGGCTGCCTTCCTGCACATCGTGAAGAAAGGCAAAAGCGACACGCTACCCAAACCACTCAAAGCTGACATCTCGAAAGACGAGCTCAGTGCGGAGAGAGCACCATCAAGTAAAGACGACATGTGTGTCGATGCCCTCAGAGGGGACAAAGTGGTGGCGGTACCCCCCCCGCCAGGTGCCTTAGCAGCAGAAAAGAAAGAGCCCAGCGGAAGCTTCTATCTGGAAGAAGAGTTGGACCTGAACGAGTGCAGCCACTCCATCGACCTGTTGAACGACGCCATCGGCAGCATCC
This sequence comes from Anarrhichthys ocellatus, assembly GCF_004355925.1. NCBI lineage: Eukaryota > Metazoa > Chordata > Actinopteri > Perciformes > Anarhichadidae > Anarrhichthys > Anarrhichthys ocellatus. Next base: position 9,566,605 of record NW_022280039.1, read on the forward strand.
AGCAACAGATGATGCAGCTGTCACTGCAGCAGGAGATGTTGATGAAACAGAATGTACAGTCCCCGCCTGGTGCAGCTCAGCCTCCTCCCGTCACCGGCGACAAAAACGGCGACTCAAAGGGAAAGGCAGGCTTTCACTTTGTGGAGCACATCGCCAGTGCCGGCCTCACTCCCACCAGGAAACCCCCCAAGCTGGGCTCAGGCCGGGGCTCCAGGTCCAAACCGTCGGAGCTAAAGATAGCCAAGGAGCAGGGCCGGCAGGCCTCCAAGACCCTCACCCCCACTCAGAGCGGGTCGGAGACATTACCACACCTAGGGCAGTTAGCTGGGGGCCGGTCCCCCAGGACCGAGCAGCCCGACAGCCCCAGGACCCCCACAGCAGCGGAGACAATCGACAGGCCAGGGGCCGGCCACGCTCGCAGCGCGAACTTCCGCCTTCACGACGGGGCGAACATACGCCTGCCGACCCGAGTGGACCTGAAGGCCGTGGAAGTGTCCTTTGACGAGTGCCTGTCCAACACCCAGAGAGAGTCCGACCTCAACTCCTCAGACGGTTCAGGGAAAGAGAACATACCATCGGACGAGGTGCAGCGCAACAGATCCGCACTGATCGAGGTGGACCTGTCTGTGCTGAAAGCCCCTGAGGAAGAGCAAGCTGCTGAGTACACGACAGGAGGAGGTGATGGAGAACAGAAGTCAGTCATGGGCTTCTTCTTCAAGGTAATGACTTTGAATGAAATATATTTAGTTCATTTATTCCAGTCCAGTCGTTGATGTCGGGTTTCATGTTCTTGTGTTGTAGGACGAGCAGAAGGCAGAGGACGAGCTTGCTAAGAAGAGAGCGGCGTTCTTGCTGAAGCAGCAGAAGAAAGCCGAGGAGGCTCGAATCCGTAAACAACAGCTAGAATCAGAATCAGAGCTGAAACGAGACGAAGTCAGGTAACCTGTCCAACGTTAGCATAGGATTTACATGTCGTTCTTCCAAAACCCACGTGCTAACACTGCTGTTTGGTTTCAACACCAGACGGAAGGCAGAGGAGGACCGCTTGCGGAAAGAAGATGAGAAGACCCGGCGTGAGCTGATAAAGCAGGAGTATCTCCGCAGGAAGCAGCAGGAGCTGCTGGAGGAACAAGGCCTCGGGAAGCCCAAAGCCCCAAAAACCCCCAAACCCAAGCAAAAACACCGACCCAAGCCCGTCCTCAGAGAGGAGGCGTCCGGCGACAATTTCTCCAAGTGCTATTCTTCCACACGTAAGATCGTTACATCATTGTTTCTTAACACGTGCTAGCACAGGGTGCTTCATTTACTTTCTCCAGCTGAGCTGTTGTTGTTGGCTGATACTTGTTCTACGGTTACTTTGCCACATGACAGATTCTTTTCTGACACAAATGTCGTCACTGCTTTGGATTAAATGACGGGTTAAATATCAAATGGAGTAACACACTGATTAGTGTAGCCTAATCTTTATCTGCAACTGGGCAGAAATAACGTGTCCAAGCTGAAAAAACCCTAAATTAAAAAAATGTTGATTTAAAATGCAAATGCCAACATAATGAGGGTACAGCCCTCATTATATGAAATAAAACTATGCGACTATGCGATGCCATTTCATGCAGCAAATGCCATTTAACCACAAAGCAAACTCTCTGTTCCACACAGCTGACAACCTGAACAACACCCCATCAGGCTCCAGTCTGTCTCTGGCCTCCGCTGCCACCAACGAGGCCGACAGCGTCAACTCTGGAGGGGCGGGCTCTCAGCGGTAAGCTGCTTCCAACTTTAGTTTTGGTTACAATGTTAGCGTGCGCTTAAGACGTATTCTGTGTGTCGTTTTCAAGGTTTGCAGTCGTTCTAGTATTTTCAGTCTGTGCCTCCTTTGGTTTTGTCCTCCAGCTGCGACTCCGTGGAGTCGTTTCCCGGCAGTCGTGCCAACAGTCGAGCTGCAGAAAGGGACTGGGACAACGGCTCCACTGCGTCCTCCATCACTTCCATGGCTGAATACACTGGTCAGTTTATTATGTTGTCTATTAACAGATATGTTACTATAACAGACCAGTAGTTGTGTTATTTATTGATCGGTGGATTTGACATGCCGTGCTCATTGTGTTGCTTGTCTTATTTTTCAGAATACTATAAATGGATGATTGTTTCCTGCCAAAGTGACGATTGCATGACAAGCACTAGTCATCCGACCTCTTTACTCTCTTAAGTGTTCCAACAACTATGAGATCTAACTGGCTTTTCTCCTTTAGGTCCCAAACTATTCAAAGAGCCCAGCGCCAAGTCCAATAAGCCGATCATCCACAATGCAATCTCCCACTGCTGCTTGGCTGGCAAAGTCAACGAGCCTCAGAAGAACCAGATCCTAGAGGTCAGTCCTCTAAAAACACCACATTATACACCGCTTTTTAAGCCAAAAAGTGAATTTCCTACTCATTTTGCACACTACTTCACTGTACTTCAGCGTTATATTAGCGCCGCATTAATTCTTATTACTCCGTTCCCCTCCAGGAGTTGGAGAAGTGCGAGTCCAACCACCTGATGATCCTGTTCCGTGACGGCGGCTGCCAGTTCCGGGCGCTCTACTCGTACTTCCCCGACACGGAAGAGATCCAAAAGTTGACGGGGACGGGACCCAAGAGCATCAGCAAGAAGATGATCGACAAGCTGTACAAGTACAGCTCGGACCGAAAGCAGTTCACCGTCATCCCCTCCAAGACTGTGTCAGTCAGCGTGGACGCCATCACCATCCACAACCACCTGTGGCATGCCAAGAGAGGTGCTGTGCCAAAGAAAAGCGCAAAATAGCAGATAGCCGGATTTCCAACCCTCCTTCACCCAAATCGTCTCCTCCCCATCTCGCTTGTTTCCTGAATAGACTGCATTGACGCCCATAGCCGCACTTATGGACTTGCGGCCCTCTGTAGGTGGACCCGGGCAGGAACGAGGGAATGTGTGTGTGTGTCTGTGTGTGTGTGTGTGTCTGTGTCTGTGTCACAGGTGGTCTGAGGGATCGGTGCTTGCAACAAAAAGGAATGCCGGCTGAATTCACCTCCCAGTGATCTCAGTGCGATCTATTCGGGTTTCTTTTGGCCCGGCTCGGTTTTTATACGACTCAAGCATGTGGCATTTTCTTCCTCTCTGTTTCTCTCATACGTGGTGGATGTTCTTCTTCTTTTTTTTTTTTTACATGAAGTATTTATTAGTTCAGCACTGTCATGGTCGAGAGCTCAGCTGCAGCACTAAAGTCTCTCCTTTCGGACAACTTGGGAACAAAGGGAGGGGGGGGGGGGCATTGGGGGAATTCTGTCGCTCTTTTTCGGGAAAATCCGAAAGCAAAGGACCTTTTTACAACCCTTCAGGACCGCCAGTCTGCTCTGCTGTCCCAACAACAATCTCTTCCTGCGTGGACTGTTGAATCGGTCGAATCAGGCTGGCATTGCCGAATTTGCCTCACCGGGGATCTCCAAAAAAAACAAAACAAAGCTGCTGCTCTGAACTGTCTTCTTTAGTCCCGGGGAGCTCCTCAGGTCTCCCTCAGACATCCGTTGGCCTTTTCACGCATCGTGGTACTATCGTCTATTTATTCAACCGCTTTTTAAACTAGACGCTGATCGTGTAGCACTGGATATGTGTATAGCAACAAAAAAAACAGAAAGTTAACGGTCATTTTAAATACTTTTTGTTTGTCAAAACATCCTTTTCAGGGAAGAATGGGGTGACGGATAGATTTTTGGTACATAAATTATGCTTTTTTTTTTTTTTTCTTTTCTTTTGTTTCAGCCTTTTTCTTTCCGATTACAGCGATGTGGTTTAGAGTCTGAGCTGATGTTATGTGTTTTCATCATAACGGATATTCTCTGATGTTTAGAGCTTAGTTGTGTTTTCTCGCTCCACTGGGCACTCTTGAATTGTCCTGTATAAAGGTGCACTCACGAACACTTGTCGACGGCTTCTTTCATGCAATGTAACTCCCCCCCCTCCCCCGAGTGTTTTTGTTGGCCCGTCCCGTCTTTAACCACGAGCGCGGCGCACACATTCTTGTTGTGAAGGGTGTTTTGCGTGTCGCTCTGTAACTGCTTGGAGTGACAGTATTTGATACGTTCAGAGGGGTTTGTGTGTGGGGACTGTGGTTCAGTTATTAAACCAACATTAAAGAACATTCCTCCAAGGTGTTGACAACAGCTGCCATGTTCTCTTCTCTCCGTCTTTAAAAGAAATACAAAAGTGCTTTTTTACAAACCGTTTGTTGGCCTCCAGAACAACCAGAGTGTTGCACGAGCACTTTACTTTCTGTTTGTTGGGAATTTAACCTTTTCAAATGGGCATAAACTCTAAGAACTAATTGATAATCCTGCTGTTGTGCGCTCGTACAAATTGTTGAAACTAAACCAACCTCTAAGATTTAATACTGACATTTAAAGTTGATACGATACTACTGCTGTCTCCAAAAACAAGCTGATACTTGATTTCTCCTTTGCTGCATATTGATTTGTTTTTGGGTGGACGGGATGGCAGATCCTTAATTGTATGCAAGTGTATTTCTATGTTCACTAAACGATTGTACTGGCATTTGGTCACCATTTTTGTTACACTAGTGTACTTTTCATCCTTGTTGATTTTATCTTTGATCCCATGCCATCTATTTATTTTACAAATGGAAGCACTGAACCGGAGCACATTTTCAAGTGAATAAAAGTCACATTTTTCATTTTTATTCTTTTCTCATGGCTTGATTTGTCCATTTGTGAGACTCCACTGTTTATGTTATTTCTTTAGACACCACACTGATTTTAGTCTTTGCACAACCAACAAGTTATTTTTTGGTTTTTCACATTTCTTTCACAACAGGTGAAGCTGTATCTTTTCACTGAAATGTTAGTTTTTCTTCCCATTTGTGAGTTGACTCTAACGACACAGGGTGGTGAGAATCTTCTCAAAGCAAAGAGGCAAACATGTATCATCCAACATGATGCTGGGTTTCCTCCCCTGGCGCTAACTGCCTCGCACTAGACCACCCAACTGGAACAGTGGCTTCAGCGCCTTGACGCCAGCGCTCATAACCATGGCAAGCTACGATGTTTCTTTCAGGTGATCACAAGACCCCCCCAAACTTTGTGAACTCAGTCCAGGTAGAGTCCAAGCTGTAGACCTGCACCCAGTGTCCACCATGATGGGTAAGTGCACAACTTCCACGCTCGTACAACACGTTAAAAATGATGAAATGTTGAAGTCGGAGCTGATCTGAGTTCTGTTTCTCCACAGCTGTTGCTGCTCTCGTCTTGTTGCTGATAAATGTGCGTTTGAGTCATTCTTGTCGCGAAGTGGAACAGGTTTTGATCTGCTTGAACATTCCATCAGGTGAGGACTCACCTTGTTTAGCCAGATATCTGGAAGTGATATCTTGTCTTCTGATGTAATCGCTTCTGTACCACAGCTTTGTAGAAACTTAAAAGTATAAATCAAATCTCATTTCCTCAAAATTATTCTAAATGTTTGTTACCTAAAATTTTCTCTTCAAAGTTCTGCCAATCATAAACTCTTTTAATGTAGAAATGCTTCGTCACATTAACATCCATGGATTTAAAGTTTGTGCATTTCTAAATGGTCTGCAGAAGTCAGTCTTGTCCACTAGATGGCAGCACAACTTTGAAATTGTGTCATGAAATAATAAATAGAATTGCTGCAAAATATAGGTTCATCATGTGTACATAAGTACTGGCTTTCAAATGCAGTGAGACATTGAGGTTCCATTTAATGCACTCATCTTGTATCTGCATCGCCACTGATACCATTTCTTTCTCCGATAGTAATTTGAATAAAGGGGTTTCCAATTTGGTCTGAAATCATGCAATGAATGCAGCTGATAAAGACTGCTGTTGTGTTGCAGACGACTGATTGCTGTGCTCTTAGCTTTCAGGCCTGGTTTTTCAACTCTGCTGCTGTTTATGACTGACGTCGGGGAGATAAACTCCACTGTGTTACACAGCGACAACCTCATCTCTGTAACCAGTCTCATATTCGACGACGCTGGTGTTACAGGAATCGCTGAAGGGGCCTTCAATTCTTTCATGCACCTCACGAATCTCAGTTTGAACCAGAACTCTCTGACAGATATTAACCCAAAATGGTTCGGTCGGCCGGACATCCTCAGCCTCACAGAAAACCACATTGAAGTTCTGCATGAGTCCAATCTGAAAGGGTTCAGTAACCTCACGAGGCTCAATCTGAGTAAGAACCGCATCAGAACCATTGATCGGAATAGTTTTAGCTCCAACACCATCTTGGCTGAGCTGGACTTGTCTGGGAACCCCTGGGGACTGTTCCTGTGGAGCTGAAGACTTTGTCGACTTCCTAAAAGGTTTGTAAAACATGAAGTCATGTGTTTCTAAAAACGTTTTTATAAACATAAAGCTGCTTCTCTTCTCAGATCTACGAAGCAGATCTCTGCTCGACAGACAGACGGAGGTGACCTGTGCGAGTCCTCCATCTCTGAGGGGTCGACCTGTGTGGAACGTGTCGGTGTGCGTGACGTCGCCTCCACCAAAACCTCCATCAGTGACGCAAACCGCCCACCGCAAACCCACATCTGGTACATCTTCTTTTCTCAGTTTGGAATTCTTCACGGTTACAATTAGGATTATTTGCCCCTTAAAAAATACAATGTGTGCTCAGTACCTCTGTTGTTCCCTCCAGCAAAAGTTGTGACAACACCTCCATCAGAGACAAAAACCTCTGTCCAACCCACTGATGCACCCGTCACTATGTCCTCAAACACTGGTACATGTGGTTCTTCTTGTCCCACTTTCTGTTTTTTTGAATGATTTATCATAAGAGTTTTAATTCAATGTGTGCTCAGTATCTCTGTTGTTCTCTCTAGCAACACCTCCAGCACGACCCACATCAGAGACTCTCTCTGTCACACCAAAACCCTCTGACATCCTCACAACGGTCACTACGTCTACTTTGAGTTCTGGTGCATGTGGTTAGTTTTGTTCATATTTTAATTCCTCTACCAGCAGAATTGGTTGGTGATATTATTTTAATATCATTAAACCTTTCAGGTCATCCACACCCCAAAAACTAATCTCACCTTTTCACCCGGTAGTCATAACATTCACATGATATTAAGACTCTTCTAAAAATAACTTCTTTCCCCTAATAATATTACTCATTTAGTCTGAACAGCACCACCATGTGGTCATTTGTCAAGTTTTCTTTTTAAATTAAATTCCAAATATACCTGAACTAATTCTCCACTGTGTCCACCATTTAGAATTTTATTTCAAACAATGTTTTGTTCTGCCATCAATTGTATCCAGTCTTCACCAAAGCTAGTAAAAACACAACAGTAGGCCCAATGTGTTCACAACACTTCCTACAAATATCAATTTTCTTTTTCTTTTGAAAATATTACTTTTCCCCTATAATTATAGTTTTCCTCTCTTAATATTTGTATTTTCTATTATTGTGTTGAGTAATAATAATAAAGGATTACATATTATTTAAGCCTTGCAAATATTAGTTTGACAAGAAATTTGTAGCACAAGATCTACTTTACTGGAGCTTTCAGCCTCATCTCATGGCCTTCAGCGAGAGATGGAGTTTGACCGACCATGTGGTTAAAGGTCTGAAAAAGAAAATCAGTGAGCGGAACTTGTTCTTGAAACATATGTTAAAATGTATTCTTCTTTTTCTAGAAGTTAAACCATTATTCATCATGATTGTCTCTATCAGTATTCTGAAGCACATGTGTATCCAGGTGCAGATAAACAAGATGAAAGCATGATCTGTTATTAAAATAACACATTTAGAGGACTGAGCTGCTTGAATCTCTTTAGTTGGTCCGTTGTTTCCATTCAGCAGCTCATGTGACGTCGCCTCCATCAGTGACGGAGATCTCTGTCCGACCTGAACCTTCTGACCTGCCCAGAGCTACATCTACACCCACTGGGATGGCGTGTGTGTGTGTGTGTGTGTGTGTGTGTGTGTGTGTGTGTGTGTGTGTGTGTGTGTGTGTGTGTGTGTGTGTGTGTGTGTGTGTGTGTGTTTCTTCTGGTCTTTGATACTTGAACCATTATGTAACGTGTGCTTCATGTGTCTGTTTTTCCTTCCAGAAACCTGTGCGACATCAAGACCATCGTCGGATACAAACGTTGTCTTCACACTGGTTGTTGTGATAGGTTTGTTTCTGTTTGATCGTCCTGAAAAATATCAACAGATGCTTGAAAATTCATTTCCGTTCTAACAACTTGCTCCTCCGCAGTGGTTCTTTCGTTGCTCCTGTTTGTGGGGTTCTTCCTGGCGGTGCTGCATCGGAGGAAACACAACAGCAAAGCCATGACGCCTGGACGTCCAGAGGAAAACAGACCTGAGTTGAAAGAAGGCGGCAGATCCAGTCGTGCTCCGTCTCCAGGAAACTCTGAGAAAAGAGAAATCAATCAGTGGGACTCAGAGACGGGATGGAGGACGTCCTTTACTGGAGTCAGAGCTAAGTCGGCTAATGCCGTTCTCTTCATGTCTCCTTTTTGTGCACCTGTGAAAGATGAAGTGACTTTGCAAACTGAGATGGAGGCTCAGTCAGAAGATGCAGGAAAGCAGAAACTGGGAGATGAAACTGAAGTAGATGGAGGAGTTGAGACGGATGATGCTGATGTAATAAGAAATGGTAAACAAGCGGAGGCTGGTGGAGATCTAGATGAAAAGTCCCACCGTGTTTCTGTCAACACTACTAACACTGTGCCTTATCTGAGCATCGCTACAAACCAGAATAAGCTCAGTCCTGATGATTTCAACAAACGGTCCACTGACGGTTCAGCTCAAAGATCACAGACGGGAAAAGTCATGGGGAGGATCTCCACCTGGCCTCCGACTGCCGTTCAGTGGCAGGCCAGATGTAAAGCGAAGGAGGACGAGGAGCAGGGGACGGATGTCTTCGCTGTTTGGACACCAATGTTTCCAGCTGAGGTGAAGACAGAGGAGCGTCCCTCGGGTTCTGACTGGGACAAAAAGGAAGACGACATCGAGAACAATCCAATGGAAGGTTTACGAACTGCACCAAACCAAGATCCTTTAAAAATGACCGCAGCTCCCGTGAGTTTGGGACACTCTCGGTCCTCAAAACCAAATGACGACACCACTTGTTTCAGTGAGGCTCTCACCCACACTGGCACGAGGCTAGAAGCGCAGCTAAAGAAGGAGATGATCCTGGACCCGACCACTGTGGGACGGACCCAAACTCTGAATGAGGGGAAACTTTGTCCAGATCAAGACCTGAAATCTGCAGCAAATCGTGCGCAGAAGAAGAGCAGCACCAAGGCAGAACAGAGGAACGAATTACAGCGAGCTGTGACGAGCAGACAGAGAGCAGAGAACGGCCCAAAGGCTCCCTCTGGCGGCGCCTCGCCAGATGACGAGACGCTGCTGTCCGGCAACGAGTACGCCTTCATGGACCTGCTGCACGAAGTCGTGCAGAACAACGGCCGCTGGACCCGAGACCGGTGGAAGCAGAAAGAAGCCAACAAGCAGCGGCGTCACGACAGAGCCGCCGAAAGGAGTTTAGAAAAGGATTCGCTTAAAGTTTGAAATGACGTATAACACAACACAACGTACAATATTGTAGTTTTATTCTATCACTCTTTAAGTTGGAAGAAAATAGTTTATTTTTACCTGCTGCGGAAATAACATGTAAAAATGATCTTTGTGTGAGATGAAGTAAACACTTAAAATAATTGTTTGACATTTTGGAGAACACTTCAATTAGCTTTTTATTGAAAGGTTACTGTACTATAGAATTCAGACTTAAGGTCATTGTATGAGCTACATTTAACAATGTAGAAACATATCCCGTCTAGTTGTAAAGATGCAACTTAAAACCAACGTTTTTACAGTTTTTGTTGCAATTAAACAAGAGATTTAATTAATTGTAAAGCTTTAGAGCTGCTGGTTAGTGGATTTTCTTTACCTTTGGCCATGGCCAGGCTAGTCTTTATGCTAAGCTAACAGTCTCTTCATAGTTGCCATACAGACACAAGTGGTATTGAGCTTCTCATGCTACTCAAAGAAAGATGTGGTTCCCAAAATATCCTTCAGAAAATTGTTTATTTTGATTTCTGCTGCAGTTTAAATGTAATCTCTGATTGCGAGATGAAGTCGATACTACTCAAATAAAAGCACTAATCAAATACAAGCACATATTCATCAAGTTGTCATTTGACGATCTGGGATCAAAAAATAAAAAGGTCTTTTCATGTATTGTATCTGGCTGCATGCAGCATTTATTTGTTCATATTTCATAGGTGGAGAAGTACACTCGCTCCTCATAAGAAAGAGTACAAAATGGATCAACCCCTTTTTGACAATGACTTAAAAACAAAGTGGAGGTAAACAGGATACGTAGGCTTTTGATAACACCTGGACACAACATGCATGTTCCATTCATATAAATACACAGTATCAAATAATGGCCCCAACTTGGAAGCAGTTGACTTGAATATGGGTTTCTCTAGCCATGGGACATCCCACTAAATGTACAAAATGTATTGTTCCTGGCAAGCTTGTATATCAAAACATGCTGTTGTGTTTACATGCCCCTTGTGGTATTTGTAAGTATGGACACTAGGAGGTCTGAGTGAGCTCTGTGCGGAGAGTTATAAGCTTAGTCGGGAGCGAGGACCAAGGAAGACGTTAAATGAATGGATCAGCACACCGATCGGATCTTCCATCGAGGTCGCTCACACTTTTACTCCTCAGCTCTCCTGCCCTGTAAACGGACGCTTGTAGAGGGCCAGTTAAATGTAAAAAAGCTTATGCTGCATCCTCAAATAAAAATCCATCATTACTGTCTCTTCATATTTCTTTAACAAATAAATAACATGGCTCTCACCAAAATACTTTTTTCAAACATCTGCAAAAATGAAAAGAACAAAGCATGACATGTTACTGCACGTTTGACTTGTCTTTGCATCACAGAGCTGAATACTGTCCACTGTGTTGTACGGATTAAAGGGTCACGCTGTTACGCTCTACACATCCCCGAAGAGCTTAGTGCAAACATATGTTCAAGTCCTCTTTCACTTTCCATCAAACAGAAGAGACTGAAACGATTTACAAAGTTCCTATTTACAGCGATTAAACCAAACATAAATGGAGATCAACTACTGCACACTGCCTTTTTACACAAGGTGTGGCCTGTACAATTTGGAGAGGAGAGCACTTTGTTTCAGCTCAAGTATGTTCCAACTATAGATTCAGACGGGTTACAGGATAGAAATGGACTCGACTGTGCCCGTCGCTGTCTGTGCAAAACGATTCTGCTACCAGTGTAACTGCACCTCGTTAAAGAGTTATGAAACTGGAGGATCACAATATGAATGAATATTTACCATCAACTTCAAATGAGTTCAAGTTTAAAAAGAGTAAATTAATTTTAAAAAAACCTGAGCCTGACTGATACGGGATTTTTTACATTTGATATGTCAGCCAATACTCGTTAGAATAGCTCGACAGTCCTTTGTACGTGCTTCTTCAGGTTTGCTTATTGATGTTCTTTTCTGAGAGTTAGACGAGAACATGGACACCACTCTGTCTGCCCGTCCCTTATGAAGCCACAGCTAGAAGACCGTTAGCTTAGCATAAACACTGGAAGCAGGGAGAAACCGCCCTCAAGTCTTCCTACCAGCACCTTAAACTCACAGAGAAACACTTCATCCCCCTGCTTCCATTAGCTTAACGTTTATGCTATGCTATGCTAAGCAGCTGCTTGCTCTAGCTGTATATTTAACATACAGATATGAGAGTGGTTTCAAGCTTCTCATCTCACTCTCTGCAAAATAGCAAATAAGCTTATTTCCCATGGTTTCAAACTATTCCTTGGCTGGCTATATACTTAATACATAAATATGTCAAAAACACAACACTAATACTTTATAAAAATAAACTAGAAATCACAGAAATATAACATGAATATGCATTAAATAAAGTAGAATGTGTTGTGGGCACAATTATTACATTTTTGGTTTTACCTTTCCAGCCCGACATAATTTTTGATCAGCTGAATTCAGCTGTTGATATCTGCTCGGCCAATAAATCGGTCAGGCTCTAAACTAAAAACACCGATATCACAATGCTCCCACATGCAAAATGGCAGAAAATCTACAAATAATTTAAAAGTTATTTACAAAGCAATAGAGTAAACAAAAGAACGGAACATATGGGATAGCAGACTTCAAATGGTAAAATAAATTAATTACTCTTTTTACAATCACAACAAAACAAAAAAAATCAGTGTCCGAAACAGCACAACAAAGGGAGAAATGCTGACAATGCTAATATGGCTGATAAACCTGCCACTACAGTGTGTATATTCACAGATGACACCGTCATAAAAAAAGTTTGTGCTCATAAAGAAAACAAAAATCGTGTCTGATTAGAAACCGACAAAAAGCAAACCAACATTTGTAATAAATTAAGAAAGGTGCACATGTAACATAACGAGGGTAACGTTGCCCCGAGATTACGGTTCTTTGCGAGTTTAGGCAGAAACGGGCGAAGAGGAAGTCGGCCCGCGAGGGCAACTTCACCGCTGAGTGAAATGATTTGATATCCTGTACAGCGTGTGCACGAAAACCCTCTTTCGACTGTCCAAAGACCTCTCACGACATCCACCAAGTCTCCCTGTCCTGTGCGAGGGTGCGAGGGTAACAAGTGTGCGAGTACTGAAGGCGTGCGAGTACTGAAGGTGTGCGAGTACTGAAGGTGTGCGAGGGAGGAGTCGGGGTCGATGACGAGGCACTCTTCATGCATCCTCCTGTAGCAGCTCAGTGGGGAAACAGCAGGTCTCTCAGGGCCGTCTCTTTAAAACAAATGTAGATTTATTTTTCTGATCCGAGGCTGAGAGACGCATAATGCACATTCACCATGGACCGCTGTTCTTGGTCCGAGACAAGCCTTCATCTGTGTGTGACAAACGTGCTCCGTCGGCCCCGGGCGGTGGCTTAGAGGTTAAGGTGTCAGGGTGTCGAGGACTGATGGGGGGGAGGGGGGGAGGGGGAGTTCAGAGGTGAGTCTCGTCTCTCGTCGCTGTGCCAAAGTCCTGCCGGTTCCTGGTGCCGGGTGCCTGCCCCACTTGTGAGTCCTCCGGCATGTGTGCCAGCGGGTCGGACCGGATAATGTACCTGTGGAGACAAAGTCAACGTCATCTGCCAGCATGGAGCGGTAGGTATGGATTTAAGTCCGGGCAGCACAATGTACTGGCAAATGATGAGCACAGTCGCAACCTTAATGGATAAGACACGCAGCAAAACACCCCCACCCATCGTTTTCTACTGGTCGACGTGAATCTACTGCAAACCAGGTGCAGTTTATTATGTGTGTTTTTTTTAAGTTATTGCTGCTTAACAGTAGTAAAGTGTCGTAAAATATGCAACCAAAGGAAAAAGAAGTGTTGTCGCCACACTGGTCTCCCACTATTGCATTGAAACATTGGTTGTTCTGTTTTGAAGTTGAAATTAATGTGTAAACGTGCATTTAATGTCTTAAAATTGCAGATTTTAATTTGTAATCTATAATCTAAGACCATGTAATCTTGCGTGTCAATTGGCCTTGCTTGTGATATGCATTACGGTGCATAAGGATACTTCGCTGTCCAATTTCCCAGCATCATCGTCTATCAACGATTTAGAAAAAGCAGCAATTGTGTCATTCGCTGCACTGATTTGGCAAATCACATTTTTTTTAGCTTTACGTCTTCCGTTTGTGTTACTGAAGGCGCTCATTGACGCTCTGTTACACGGCCGGTGTTCTTACACGATGTCGTTGAGCTCCAGCATGGTGTCAGGAGGAGGATTGATGAGGACGTAGGACAGCGTGTTCTGGTGGTCGTTCATCTCGTCTGGGAAAAAAGAGACAGAGGAGACCTTCAGTGCTGCTCTGGATCCCTCCATCGTGCTCTTCCATTATAGAATACATCAGCCAGGAAATGAGCCCTCTAACCACTGACAATATGAGACTCCCTCGTTTTAAACCTCTTAGTATCGGTGAGGCTCTTCTCCTAGTCTGGTTGTTCTTGTTACAACTGTTAACAATTACAATTTAACAATTTTTAAAATTTTAGTTACCTAATCCAATTGAGAAATTTATAAATCATGCTGACAAAACAGTTAATGGGAAATAAATGGCAGAATTTACAAGTAGATTTCACAGTTGATTCAATAAATATTTTGACTAAAGCCCGACCAATAACAGCTTTTGGAGGCTGATACCAATTTTGATATTTACAGGTTCAAACGATCAGCAGGACAATCCTTAATTCATGTAATTATCAATTGTTTTGTCAAGACATTGATAAACTAAATATTAAATAAAATTACTTTTAATACAAAATAATGTTTTTTTTATTTGTAAAATGTTTTAATAATCTTTTATCCAATACAATATGAACAGATAAACTACTTTATGTACTCTATATATAACTCAGCCTTCTATAAACAGTTACCTGTAAATTGTTTCCGCATTATAAATACATTAACAGTTGCAACAATATTCTTTTATTGCTTTCCCAAAATACTTAAGCCAACCACGGAAACTGTTTTGCACTATGGAGGTCTAATATCGTTTCAAGAATCAATAAGAGGAAACTGACTGTTACACTCATTCCTCTGAGGAGTCATATTACTGTGTGACTTTATGTCAGTGCGTGTGTGTTGTTCATTGTGTGTCTGTATGTGTGTTGCGTGCTCTCTGGCGGCGGCTCCTACTTGCTTTTACGTGATGGACGGAGGAAGTGAAAGGAGGGGACATGTGCCTCCATGACAACCCACCTGCTTGTGGCCCTTTATAAAGCCAGGCGGGGGGGGTGGGAGAGAGAGAAGGGCTAACCGTTACTGACAGGGCACTTTGAGGAACAAGGGGAGGCCCATGCTGCCTGCTGACTCAAACAGCTCCCCATGCGCAGCTTCACAACGGAGCCAACATGCAGACAGCGTCCGCGGCTACGCCACAAATCCAAACCCAACGCATTCCCTTTTTTTTTTACTCCTGCGCATTCCACACGGGACCAAAGGCGGCAGGTTGCCATGCTAAAGGACGACACTCAGCACCCCACACACACACACACACACACACACACACACACACACACACAGGGACATGCTCCAGCATCATCCGTCAGACTGGACCAAACGCAGAGCGACTCGAAACCAAACCGAGTGAAGCAGAACACATTGGGAGTGTGAGAGTGGAAGAGGTCAACCTGCTGCTGGATCATCACCTGTGAGGTAAACGTATTCTACAGTACTAGAGAGTGGAGAGAAAAACATGTGAGCGATGTTAAAGACTGCACCAATTAGTTTTTCTCCTCTAATCCACACTTTGTTATTGTAGACTACTCAGTGTATGAAATATGGATTATACCATGGCCACAGAAAAAAAAAAAGATAAGCCTTTATCTTGTCTTTTTTTTGGGAAAACAAACCTCACCCACAGTGCAGAAAGTAATGAGTCATCGTTTCGTATGGCTCTTTAGTCCAGGACGGATCAAACCGACTTTGATTGCCCACTTTTTCTGGTGTTTTTAGGTTTTTCTTTTATTTCCCATTTTGCTAGATTTTGACCTCCTGGGCTCCATCAAACCGTCACTTGGTCAAGATCAGACTGAAGGCAAACGCCCCTAAAACAAGCAAGACATACTGCTATTCCTCTTCCAATACTTAGCAATTCCTTGTACCCTGTACTCTCTTACACCTCTATCCCAGTCATGTTCCAAATATGTTAATATCAGTATTTAACGCTAGGAATTTAGTCAAAACTAGTAATGAAAATTGGATATTGATTGACAGATAGTTTGGTCAAGGTTCATACTGCAACCACTTGAGGCGGCAGAAGCTGGAAGCTTCAACCTTTTATCTCTTTTTTTTGTTATTCATTTAGACTCGCTAACTCGCTTCAATTAAACCACGAGAGGTCAACAAAAACAAGATTCTAACTGATTTTAGCGTTTAGGATCTTTAAATTTAAAGTCAGCACGTCGTCATCATAGTCGTGTGCAATTTAAAATTACAAACTATATTAAACTGCAGGCAACTATAGCAACAGCACTGTTTAAGTCTAACTCGCAAAACTGGAGCAAACCACAAACACATTTGAAGAAATGAATGGCAACATAAACAGTGCTCCTCTTTTTGCCTGTGGTTAAGTGGCCATGGTATAAGTGTGCAGATACACTTTGAGGTGTCCCGGTATATGGACATCCTTGTTTACACATCTAATGTTTGAATTTGAACTCTACATCTAACCTTCCATCCACAGACATAATGCGCTCCGCTCCACTCTTTAAGCCATACTCTGATGCCCTGCAGTACTCTAGCCATGTGGGACGTCACCTCACGGGAACACAATGCAGAAAAGACCAGGTAGAGAGAGAGAGAGACAGTAGAGCGAGGTAGGGAGAGATTGGCTGCTGATCTACCACTTATTCTGGCACAACACACACGCACGCGCACGCACACACACACACACACACACACACACACACACTCATGCAGTAAAGTTGCAGTACTGTGATCAACCAGCTAACCTGACGGCTTGGTCCCCTCTGTATACGGGTGCTTTGAAATGTCCTGCAACTCTAAGCAATGGCATTCACTGTCAACTTCAATATCCTAATTTGTGAATTTATAATTAACTACAAATTATATAAAACAGCCTAAGAAAAATCAGACAAAGGGGAAAAACACTTCTAAAAAATGATAAATCAAGATCTGTGTATAAGTTCAGTGCACTAATCTTCAATGGATGCTGGTGAAATTCCTTCCTCCACAAGATGGAACGTAGCCGCTCACACTGTCGTGAATGTGTTATAAAGAGCACACAGAATTACCTTGCAAATATCCTAGATTTACTCGATTCATGACATCGCTCGCAGTGAGATTAGAAACATCCTCTACAAGCCAAAGGAGGGAAGATAGAAGAATCAGAGTAAAAGAGAGAGAGACAGAGAAGAACAAAGGAGGGGGGGAAACAAGAAAAAGATCAGGCAGGCAGCAAAATGCATTTGCAGTTTCAAAAATAACTTCTTTTTTTAAAAAGGTGAGAGCGATGCAAAGCAGCCAGGCAATGGTGTGTGTGTGTGTGCACAGAATCACTTCCAAACGATTCATCTGACACATTATGATCCTGCCGCAGTAATCCTCACTGACATTCACAGTTCATAAGATGATCCCCGAGCTTTTTTGGGTTCCTTCCTGAAACGTATTGAAACATAATATTTCGCAAAGTGCACATCTGGAGCATGATTCTGCTTTTGTTTTGAAGCGTGAAGCTGGGAGGAGAGAAGAACTGAAGAACAAAAAAAAAAAAAAAAAAGGACAGAAGTGAGCAGAGAAGAGTGCAGGCAATTGCAGTCTGTGATCAAACGCAATTGAGACGAGGGTTTCGGTGCTCCTGCATCTCCATGCATGACGTGCTCACATCCACACGTTGAGGTATGAGCGTGACTGTGAATGTGTTGTGTAATGTGTGATGGGCACATGGAGGAAGACTTTGATGAGTGTGAAAGTGATGTGAGGAGATGAAGTTGATGTTAATGATGATGTAGTGCGATATTAATCATTTGTACTATCCCACAGCACCACATCTTATTCGACAGTAAGATGACATAAAATGACTGGAGCACAGATTGGAGTTTTCTTCAAACACGGCCGCACTCACGGTTGAAATAATTGAATTGGTTGAGAGTGGGTGGAGCAAAAGAATCTCCTGAACTCGCACTTGTTTTATTGAGTAAAAAGAATATTGATTTAATGTAAATGCTATATTCTATCCCTATATCTTAACTTTGCACTATATTATGTGTTAGATTCTCAATGTTACATTTTTGTGACATATTTTATAACATACTATTCTATAAGGTTTTAAAATTACATTTTTACATGATGGCATACTAAGACTTTTTAAGATGTTTTGATGAATCAAAACACATTTTTTCATGGCATACTATACTATGACTTTTTGTGACATTTTTTATGACATATTAAGCTATGACGAACGATACTATGACATCTTTGATGGCATTCGATACTAGGATACTTTATGACGTTCTTTTAATGAGATACCATAGTATAACTTTTCATGATATTTTTGATGGCATACTATACTATGACTTGTTTTGTCAATTTTTTTAATGACATACTATACATTTACAATCACATTTTTTTAGGACATACTAGATTATGACGTTTTGATGGCATACTATACTATGACTTTTTATGATATTTCTTTATGGCACACTACACCATTTTCTTCCTAAATTATATTCCTAGTGGCATACTATACTACAACTTTTTCATGACAATTTAATGACATACTATAGTATGATTTTTTATTTAAATTATTTATGACAAACTATACTATGACATACTACCCTTTGACGTATTCATAATATGATATATAAACTAAAAAAAAAAAATCTGTGGCTTGACACATCACATGACATGTCACACAATGTTCTAAGCTTAAACCTGAGATATTTAGGCCCCACCCACTAAAGTTCAACACAACCAATTTCATTATTTCTGCCTCCGTCAGCTGTGGCCTTCAAGAAATGTTTATAGTACCGAGACTCCAATCTGCAAAATAACATCATTTGCATCATTATCCATTTTCATGCACATTATGACTAATTATGCTGAAATTACAATGATGAAAATGAATAACCACCAATACTTTTTTTAGTATGCTATACACATATAAGTCATATGTTGTAAAGCACTGCATTGAGTTAACTTCTACATAAAGCAAAGACTACTTATCTCTCTAAATCTCGTGCCATCAGCTGTTCCACTCACCGTATCCCACGGTGGGCAGGCCCAGGTGCTTCATGCGATTCTTGACCAGCTCGGACAGTTCCTGTCGCTCGGAGCGTCGGTACAGGCTGAGTCTCTGCTGCGAGATACGCTCTGCTCTGCTGGACGGTTTGGTGGTCTTCCTGCTCAGCCGCCTTGCCCACTGCATGCTCTTCTTTCTCAGCAGTGGGTGCTCCGATTGGTCGCTCGTGGTGGAGTTCCTGTGGGCCTTCTTCTCCTTCCAGGACTCTCCACGCTCACGATGCTCCTCGCCTTGCTGCATGTTTATGGACACCTGAGACTGGGAGAGCAGGGTGGCAGTGTTAATGCTGGATACTATGTGTGAACGGGTTTGTGTTGGCTTCACCGTTTTGTTATTTTTGTTCAGTTTTTTTTTTAAAGAAATACCTGCGTGTATCACAATAAAAGCAAACTTTCATATTTCAGGCGCCTGCAATATCAAGATGTGACGGCAATGAGCTTTACATTTTGATAAGCCAGAAAAATGCCAGTATTGAATTATTGATCGTTGTGTGCTGTAAGCAAAAAGAGGACATTTGAGGAAAATATAGTACAAATTATAAACAAGCACATTCGGATCTTACCTGTGCGTAACTGTCCTTGCCCTGAAACAAGAGACGGACAAACAGACATCCAAACAAAAAGAAATGCAATGAAAGACGGAGGCATCCAAAGCAAACAAAATCATCCAAAGCCTCAAACGTTTGCACATGAATTATTAAATATAGTGTATTTATAATTGTATTATTCACTACTAAAATGGTGGAAATTAACACTATTATCTAGCAATGTTACATTTCTAGTTTGTGGCTGGTGAGTTTGGATCTGACATTAGCCACTTACATAACCTGCTAAATATCATATAGGGCCGATTTATTTTTTATTAAATCACACAAAACCCTTTTGTTGGTAATGCCTCAAATGCATAATTTTCCTTTTTTAATTTCCTTCTCCTGGCATCAAACAAGTAGAAGAGAGAAATGCAAAAATGAGGAAACAACGATGGATGAAAAGCAACAAGAAAAAGCATTCAAAGCAGCAAGTTAGAAAGATTACAAAACCCAAAGAGAGGGTGGGAGAATGGAGAGAAAAATTGAATTTCAAAAAGAAAAAAAGGAGGAGAATGAGAGGTGAACATGAGGGATGAACTAGGAGGAGTGAAATAAAAGTAGAAAATTTTCAAATCATGGAAGGACATTTTAAACAAAGAAAGAAAAGAAGGAATGAAGCAAACACAGAATGAGGGAATGAATAATGAAAAGAAGCTAAAGCGGCAGTAGAGCCTCAGCTAAAGCCAAACCCAAAGCGAGGTCGCCCATATTAAGCGTTTGATAAAACTGAACTTGCTTCTGAGGTTGAGAACATGTGCGACTCCGTGCGGTAGATCCCTATGGGGATCTCGGCGCTGGAGGAACAAAGCTTCTGGAAGAGTCTGCCATAAGTCCTGATCCACAGATCCTCTTCTGTGATCTTCATCTGAGGACGGAGAATAAGAGTCAAGTAGATACAAGCACAAACTCATTTACTCAAATGTTTAGCAGTATGAACGTTCCGACTCACAGCACACAGGTACCCAGAGCCAGGCGTGGTGTCCAGACCAAGAAGCAGCCTCGCAATAGCGATCATATAGTCCTTAACAAACGACTGTTAAAGCAGAGAGAAGGACTGCGGTGAACTATTGTGAACAAGCCCAGCCAGAAACGCCTTGTTCAGAAGTCAGGGTTAGACATTTATGTACATATACTTAGTTATCCCACCTGGTAAAGCAGTGTATCCAACATGCTGATACTGAACACCCTGCCCGCAGCAAACGGCAGCCGGAACATGAAGGCCAGGTTGGAGCCCTTATCACGCTCCGTCTGGAGAGAGAAATAGAGCAACCAGATATTCAAATTTAGTTTACTGAACTATTGCTCTTTTGCTCCATCTGCAAAAGGACTTCAAGATACTACTAAAGTCCATGCTTTCTGGTGAAAGTCTTCACAATTCCTTCCGTTTCTTTTACTATCAGTGCTGGAAAAACAGACGTAAGGGCACATGAAAAAGCACTTGAAAATATACAGGGGGAAGAGACAAATGGTACGTTTACCACTAAAGACACAACACATACAAGAGTGTTTTTTTGAGAGTTGAGGTTGAGAATGAATAATTGATTCCCTCAATCCTTTAAGACTCATTTGAAACATTACCCTGCTAGACATCATCTTCGTTAATGCAGCTTTGATCAGCCTTTTGAAAACATGGATGGACCACAGAGTTTCACACCTTTTACTTTCAGGAAGAAAAGAGAACAGAAGTCGAAGTCGTAACATGGTTCTTTCTCAACAGCTCACCTTCTCCAGTTTGGAGAGAGCGAGAGAGTAGCAGTCCTTGGCTCTGAACTGCATGAACCTCATGTTGGACGGATGTGTGAGCTCCGTGATGATGCTGAGACTGGGGAACAACCTAAAGAGAGACGGATGTTAGTGAAGGGAAGAAATGCTTCGTGCTGAGGGGGAGACCCCACGTGGCAGTGATAGATGCTTTTAATTTTGGTTGCTGAAAAAAAAAAAAAAAAAGTACTTTGTCTTTGAGACTCTGAAAACAAGCATTTGCTTTCCAGCATCTTTACGAGAACAGATAAGGGAGTTAATTAAGTGGAGTCTGATGCACATTCGAGCCAACACACAAAGGTCTGGCTCAGACGTAAACAGCCGCATGGTACCAACTGTTTACTGTACGTTTCTACACAATGAAATGCTCCCTGTGTTACCTGAACATAGTCTGGACGTTGACGATGGTCTTGGCATCTGCCATGTAGTCCTCCTCGGCGCTCATGGTGCTCTCCTTGTCCACAACCACCAAGTTGTCAGCGTAAATTATGCCACATTGAAGCAGGTTGTCCAAGCTGGTCCATTCACAAAACAACAGTGTTCATAACGGCATGACATGTCAGGAAATATTCCACCCTGGATATTATAACAATGGCAATATCTGTAATGTTCAATGTATTTCTATTCTGTAATTTATATCATTTTTGCGACATATTTTGTAACAAAGATAGTTTAACTACATTAATTTTAAGACATACTAGAATATGACACATTTTTATGGCATACTATACTATAAGTCTTTTAATCAAATTTTAACAGCATACTGTACTATTGACATTTTTATGAAATACTATGCTACGCGGTTTTTATGGCATGCTATACGATCACATTTAATCACATATATTATGGCATTTTATGACAAACTTTACTCTGACTAACTCTTTTGGCATTTATTTACACATACTATACTATGACTTATTTATGGCATCTCTAAGTCATACTAAACTATGATTAATACAATCATTTTTTCACATTCCATGTGTACAGACAGTTACAACGTTGATGTTGCAGTCACTCCCTTTTTACCTCGGCGATTGCTTTTGATTGGACAGTACAACAATGTTTCGTAGCAACCAAATTACACATTGCTGAAATCTTAATTAACTAAGCTCGCTTAAGACTTAAAGGTCCAACCTGGGTTATTAAATCACTAGGTAATAACTCGCTAATGTATGTGGGAATAAGAATAGGATTTATTCACGAGGCAGGTAGCTGTAATACAAATGGAAAAACTACTACCGAGATGAACGTGATCATAAAATCAATGAATCAAGCGAGCAGGTTTTCATAGGTTTATAAATAATCCAAACATACTTATCGATTGTGCCAGCCATGAAGTAAACCATTGGAAAGCAGCAAATGGCCTCTAAGAAGTGGTTGTCTGGCCTGCGGGAAACAGGAAACATCACGAATGAGCCTGCCAGACTAATTATCTCTGGAAAACTCCAGTGACACTTTATGACACTGCTGCTGCAATTTCCTGAAATTAACTTGTTGGTCAGGGAAGTGCAGAGGCTGTATTAACTGGATTCATTTCCATGGCAAAAAAAAAAAAAAGAAAACGTATGTTTAAATTCTTAAATTCTGCAAGAGGATTTAACGGGTTGCTATGAAAACCCCCGAGGTCATCACTCAGCTTTCTTGGCTCTCGGTCGGCATAGTTTATTGGTTTCAGCGACCGCAGAGATTTGGCCGAAGTTAATAAAACTCAAAGTGAGTTGGAGCAGAAAACACACACCAGACACAGAAATGTTTACATACCCTAACACACTTCCTAGGCTTTCTTATGCAGGGACGATTGAATAATGCAAAAGCCATTTCTTTGAAGTAACGCTAACCCATAGTTCCAACTGTGCTCAGCTGACTGCTTTTTGGTTGTTTTAAATTACAAACTCACGGAGCACCGGAACATTTTTCAAAAATCTATTTCATGCATCCACAAGCAAATGCAAAAAAACACGAACACACAAACGGGCACATCCACATCCTCACACATTTTGAACTTTGATTCAGTTCTCTACATGAAAAAATGCTTTTTATCAATAATGTAAAAACTATTTTCCTATACTTTGAGGCTAAGTATCCCATGTTCATCAAGCTAAAATAACTAACTCTAACAGCAAAAAATTCTGTCACTTTCATTTTATGCTCATATTAAAAAAGCAGATCATTTTTTATCTGTATCAAACTCTGAGATAATTGAAATAAAGAACTAACTACAGAATTGTAATAAAAAGTTCTAATACCACTAAACCTTTATCAACATGAATGCACAGCTGTATCAGTCTACTGTCTATCTGCATACCATCTCATCTTTATAGTGTTAAACTGTAACTATCGGTGTAGGTAGTCCATGTGTTAGAGAGGCCTCTATACAAACGCATTACTCTCGAGTTTTTTGAAGTCATCATGAAAACGTCGGTGGTTTTACGTCCCTGTAGGAGTAAGAACAAACAAATAGGACTGTTAAAGGTCTTACTGGTTGTCCAGCAGTAGCACTATGGGGTTGAGCTCCTTCCTGGGCCGATAGTAAGCACGCAGAGGGACAACGAAATTGTAGAGACCGTTTCCCGCCGTCTCTGCGGACACGATTATCAGCTTATTCTTGAAGCCGTATGCTTTGGCATCCTCAAAGCTGCTATGTATGCAGCCCTGGACGGAGACAGACAATTCAACAGGAAGTCAGTCAGGTTTCACTTGTACTGTGCTTTTAGCAGATATTTTACATAACATACATGTGTTATGTAAAGATTGTATATAAAGATTGTGAAAAAAAGGTTAATGCATTTTTTTTTTTAGTTTAATCCTAAACTGCTTCTGTCTGCTCCTGTGTGTGAATTCACCTTGTCAAGGCGAAGGCAGCAGAATGGAGCTTTCTGTGGCAAGAGGTGGCACAGAGTTGGAGAGCTGCCGATGTAGGGCGAGTTGGGAGGGTAGCCCTTCACAAAACTGATGGAAAAACAAACAAGAATTTACCAAACTTGAACATTGTAATAACATAGTGTCAACGAACTGGAGTAATGAGAATTACCACCTCGTGGTTGTATGCCAACCCGTCAAGTTGTAATTTTGATCCATGTCTATCCGAAATGAGGTCACAGTGACATTTACTTTTGACTGCTAAATTCTAATCCGTGAGTCCAAGTTGATGTTTGTGCCAGATGACACAACCTCACACAAAAATAGTGTATCCCCGAATCCCTTTTCAATACTTTCATCATTATTCTATCATGCTAAATATCACCACTAATGACTGCCAGTAAATAACATTTATATCTTTCCGTTTGTTAAAATCGGTTTTGTTCAAATGACTGATGTTTGTAAGCCCGAAGGACTCATTCCTGCTCAACACAATCTACACAGGCAATTACAATGTTTTTGTAGTCTGTTTAGTTTTAATCGTGTCTCATTTTGTTTCGCAACAATTGTGTTAGTTTGGTTCTGCGAGCCTCAATTTGTAAAATGCCAGTTGCAATTACCCTAATCAGTTTCACGGTGCCCTCTAGTTTACCAATAAAAGAGACTTTGTTTATGGATGCATATACCGGATCACCACATGATGGCACTGTGGGACCTTGAGCAGCTCGGTCTGTTTCCTGCAGACAATGCAGTTGCCTCCATCCCCTCAACTACTGTGTCTGACATTTGTTAAAGAATAAAAACTACTCAAGTGTCGAGAGGCGCAGTAATAGGGGCTCAGAGGTTAGAAGGACCATGTTAAGTCCAACTTTATAAGACCCAATAACAGTTGCTGTTCAAAAAGACTGAGGAACAGACTGTGAGGCACAGAGGCATCCAATCTGTCCTAAAGTTATCTCCAGCTAATGAAACCACATACAGGGAAGGAAACGAGAAGAACAAAACTGCTGAGATAAATTGATTACTCTGACTCGCTGAATTGCTAGAATGGCGACTGATAGATGAGCGTTGAGGGGTGAAGATCTAAACAAGGACATACAGCATGAGCTTCACTCAAGAGGAAAAGTGATGACCCTCCCTGTCATGACATACACATTCATCACCGCCATGTCTGCACCATTACAGCATCATGACACATGGATTACATGCCTATTTCAAACCTATCACTCTCTCCTCCTACAACCACTGAGACATGAGGAAGAGGAGGTCAACAGGTGACATCAATCAAGTTTATAGAGCACAGGACGCCGGCAATATGAGGACATTTCACTTATTTTACTGCCACATGACAATACAAAACCACAAAATCTCTTTTGGGTCAATAACATCACTCACTCTGACCCTACAGAACCCTCCTCGTCTGATTGGTTGGTCTCGTCCTCCGATTGGTCGCTGAGGAGGTCGCAGGGCAGAATGGCGGAGGAGTCAGCGATCTCTAGGACAGGCGCGATGCTCGGCCTGCGGCTTCCAGAGCCGTTCTCCGTCGGCAGGGTCAGCTTGCTGCTCTCCTCGGGAGGATCAGGGTTCTGGAGGTCTATGGCCACAGTGCCTGAAAACGACGCGAGGCTATTGCATGAGCAGAAAACTAGACAGCCAGCATGTGAAATAGCATGTGCAGCACTTTTACTGTCACATGTTGTTCAGACAACAACGCATGTTTGCGCATTAATGTCTTAGTGAATCCGTAACCATTTTATCTCAGAAAACACTCTTGTGCTTTTTCATATTGTATATGTATTAGTAATACAGTCTATGTTCAGCTTATTCAGCATCTTTGCCACTCACGACCCGATCACCTGCTTTAGCTCAGCTTTACCTTGAGGAGAAAATGTATTGCTTTCATCGATGTAATTGTACTCTCAAGTTACAACAAAAGACATGCAAACAGTATTGACATTGTATGTGTGTCAATAAATATATCCCTAAAATACATCATACTAGCTTTATGATGTATGCACATATATCCGGCATATCAGATACATGATGATATATGCACAATACATATATCAAATACATGATATACTGCATGTACAATACATATAAAATCTTCGATGAGAAAATTAGATTTTAAATTTTTAAAAAGATCATTAAAATCACTAAAGAATTAAGAGGTGTTACTAACAATAAAATATCACTGTGTGCTGCACAGTGTATATCATCCTGTCAAGTGTAAAGTTTGTACTCCTTAAATTGCAGGACTACTAAATATGTGTGGAAAAGTGATGCATCATGCGCAAACTTACCATATGCAGTGGCCTGATCAACTTTCACAGGTCGAAGAAAAAGCACAACAAAATAATGTCAGCCAAGAAAGTAAAAACGCATGTAAGAAAAAAGTCATGCATAACAGTCAGCGAAAGCGTACGGCATCACCAAGGCAGCCACCACTCAGAAGTGTGAGTAAGTAAGCATCAGCAACAAAGCATCCATTTCCTCTTTGTACATGAAAACCCTTTCAACCTAACGAATGTAAAACTGTCTGCAAACTGAATACACAGCATCTTCTATCTCCTTTTCAGCTCCGAGTCTCACCCATGCTGGCGATGATGCTGTGCACGGGCAGCCTGGAGGGGGCGTCGTAGAGGCCGGACACAGACAGGCCCTTGTTGTGCTTCTCCTCCTCTTTGAAGATGAAGGCCGAGTTCTCCTCCTTGGTGATGTTGATGTAGTAGCAGGTGTCTGTGGCAGCCATGATGTGGCGGGGGCCCGGGTTAAGGAGGATGCTCTTGTTGTCCTCCCTCTTCACTCCGATCAAACACACACCATACCTGGGAGGTAAAGTTCAAAATTGTTCTTTTTTGCTCCCAAAGACATTAGTAATTACTCTGATTAGATTAAACATCATTGTAGTGTGTTGAGACTAAGCTAGTGGAAGTTTTACTAACTTCTTGTGGGCGTGGAAGGAGGCGTAGGTGAAGCTCTTCCCATCATACTCCCCAAAAAACTTGCTGTCACACAAGCGGATGTGGTAGACCTCGTTTCCAGAGCAGCGTCCATAAATCTTCT
Organism: Anarrhichthys ocellatus; assembly: GCF_004355925.1. Taxonomy (NCBI): domain Eukaryota; kingdom Metazoa; phylum Chordata; class Actinopteri; order Perciformes; family Anarhichadidae; genus Anarrhichthys; species Anarrhichthys ocellatus. The sequence goes on from NW_022280039.1 coordinate 9,593,762, forward strand.
GCCACTGCTCCGGGGACATCTGCCCCTCCCTGAAACAGCATTATCATCATAGATACTTCAGTAACATGAAGTGTCAGACTTCTACAATGGACTGCTAACATACAGCAGTTTTTAAGAAAATAAAGATGTTTTGCCGAAATTAAATGTCAGACTATAATATATTGACTCAAAAGGAATTTCCAGCGAGGGCACGTTAAAATAATTTCGGACCTTATTTCCCCCTAGACTGATAAATCTATCTAACCACACAAGCTTATATTCACAATAATGATGAAGAAAAAGAGAAATGGCTGAAGTTATTTCATTTAGGCAATTCATGTCCTTTCAATGCGATAACATTTAAATTAACGACTGCCAAAAGGAAGTCTATTCCCAGTCCTGTCACCTTCACAGCCCCAAGTCAGGGCAAGTTATTCAAATTAAAATGGAAGAGCAGTGAAGATATAGTGGTCACCTTGCACAGAATAATAAAAAAACACAGCTAGATTTATTGCCAAGCAAGAACCAGGGTAATGTTTACTGACTTGACAGAGACAAGTTTCTGCAATGGTGACCGTACAGTAGTCAGCTCTGTAGAGACAACAAGCAGCTACAGTCTGTATAAAACACCTCTGCTGCAGGAGCGATAGGCACCTTTCTCTATTACTCATCATCAAGTGAGATTCTTTCAACAGGAATAATGACACAAAGGGATATTAAACATTAACAGAGCAACCTGATTTAGCAAGAGACAGAAGATGTCAAGCTCTCCTGCTACTGCTTAAAAACATATCGAGCCAAGCAAAGATAACTAGGGTCACTAACAAGTTTAATGTTTTAAGAAAGCTGTAAACTTAAATTACAGTTTTAACTAAATAACCTTAAAGGAATAGTTGGGAGATAAGCTTCTTTGCTTGCTGGGTTGAAAATATTGATACTACTCTCACATCCATCCGGTACACAAGAATCTGCAGCCAGAAGACAGTTAGCTTAGCTTAGCATAACAACTAGAAACAGGGGGAAAAACAGCCTGGCACTGTCAGAAGGTAATAAAATCTGCCTACCAGGATCTCTAGAGCTCACTGTTTCACAGCATCTTATTCATTTAATCCGTTCACAAACCTGTTGGTAGGCAAATTTTGCTAGATTTGGACAGAGCTAGCTCTTTCCATCTGTTTCCAGCCTTTATGCTAAGCTAAGCTAATCATCGCATCCCATCTAATGGACAGACATTTGAGTTGGTATCGATCGACGCATCTAACTCGAGGCAAGAATGCGAATAAGTGCATTTCCTCAGGGATCAAAATTCAAACGATTAGATTACTTAGACTGTAAGAGCACTTTCTTATATTTGATAACTTTTAAATTACCTCAACTTGCAAAGCATGTACAGTATATTACTTTGAGAAAGTTGCAGGACCGTAGCATGGATAGCACTGCAAATCCACAAACGCTAATGTTAATTGTCGTTATTGTAAAGTAGTAGCGTGTACTCACTGTCCTCTGGAGGTGTGAACCAGGAGTGTGACTAAGGTGGACGTGGCGGGACACACACAGTTCAATGCCAACATGGCATACTTGAACTCCTCTTCACATACTACGTGATCTGATTGAAATGGATACATTGCAATGATACAGTATGTTAGACTGAGGCTGGGTTGCACCAACAAGGATTTAACTGCAAATCATGTTGCATATAACTTTAAAACTATCTTAAAATTAGGATTTAAACTAGACCTCTCTTTAAACATCAGTTTAGTTTTTACACTTAAAACAGTTTAACTTTTAAAATGGCTGCCTTTTTTAAATGGATTGAGTAAAATAATCAAGTAATCAATAAGTAGGCAGTCTTCACAGCACTTACCTGCAAACTTCACATGGAATTTATTTTCTGGTTTGAGAATTTGGACGTAGAGAGGGCAATTTGGAGCAAAATCTTTTGCAGCCCAAGCCCTCAAAATAGTCTGATGATCCTGTGGGACAAGAAAAGGCTCCATTTCACTCATCCAGCAACTCATTTGTAAATGCAATCTGAATTTTATGGACCATAAAGTTTTCACTCAGTGACTCAATGTGATCCCAATACTCAATGGCAGGGCCACAAAATCACAACGTCGTATGAATATCTCAAACGTTCTCGGCTAAATTGTAATGGAGGGGAGTGTGAGGGGGGAAATTGCTCCATTTAAATCATTGGTATCGTGAGATAGTTTGTAGTGGACTTTAAAACTCCTGTTGACGAGACTCACAGCAGCAGTTCGGTCGACCTCGTTCCTGCTGCTGAGGATGAAGCAGGCCTCGGCATCGTCCATCCTGAGCACAGATGGAGAGAAGAGACAGAAAGAAACAAAGACAGACGTTTCACGGGTTGACTGTGAGGAGGACATTCAGCCAAACATAAAGTTCATTATTTACAGAGATCAATGCTTTGTAGAAAAGCCAGGCAGGGGTGAGTACTAATGTCCTGTGACAAAAGCTTAACGGCTCCATTCTAGTGTGAAAACAATCCTGCTGATATTTGACTTAAGAGCGCAGCGCGAGCGACACACGAGGGGCAGAGATCATTCATTTGTGACAGTAGACACACGTGAACTGCTGTATGAAAAGTTTGAAATCCTTCAGCCTAGCAGGGCTGATGTTTCCATGGGGCTTACCTGTCTGGGTGATTTTATTTATCACATGTTGGTGCGTGGAATCGAAACACCTGCATAACGTTGCACATTGAAGAGGGGCTCTTAAAAAAAAGGAGACGGGCTCCTGGACAGATTTATTTTAATTCACACTATCATGTCCTAGTGAGAGGAACTTAGACTCCATTTCACTGGTCATTCTCATCATAAGCTGCAAAACGTCTGCCAGCCAGCAGCAGGATCCGCCTGAACGGCACGTTGGGGCTGGAATACTTAGTAGGGACAGAGACAATATGAACAGGTCAAACATATTCCAGTGTGATTATTACCAGTCTGTATTGCTGCCCCATCCTATGTGGCCTTTGATGTGAGCAGATGATCAATGTAGATTGAAATCCCATTACACTGATGTGCAAGCAGAGGGCAGCCAAGTGAACGTGTAAGTACCCTGGACTCTGATTTTCCAGTGGAGGACTTAAACTTTACTGTAATTTAAAGATTCTTATTCAGAAAGTAAAATGAATAAAACATAGATTTTGTGCTAGACTTAAAGTCAAACCTTTTAAACGACATTATATGCAGGTTGAATGACTGACTTTGTTAGACATTAAAACAGGGCCTGGTTTCATATAGCCTGATAATCACATTGAGTTGCCATTAAATACACTAGTCGGTGCATACAGTATATGCGGTTTTATAAAGAAAGGTGGAATCAGAGATGTAATAACTCACTTGGCCCTCATCAAGTCCTGGTCCTTGAGGGCAGATCCTTGAAGGTAGATGACCCTCTGGGACCACAGAGGGATTTGGAGGATACGGCGAACCTGAATGTCTATCTCCGTTGGACACAGGATCACCACATAGTAGTCCTGCAAAACAAGGTTTACGAATGCATTTATTTGAATCATGCAATATTAGATAATGTACAGGCTTTTACAGCTAGCTGCATATCCTGCATTTATCCTACAGCAATACTACACAAAATAAAGTTTGTGAATTTAAACATAAATCTATGGTTATATTCATCCTGCTTATCACTTAACCATTCATATGCTGCCTTGATTTTTCATGTATGGTATTTATACTGACTACATACAACTGTTTTGTTTTGGTACCTGTAGTCTCGGATGAGCGTAGAACTCGTTCAGGAAATCCATCAGCAGGTCAATCTTCAGCGAGCTGACGCACAACACCACATGTTTCTCTGTCTGCGCCCGGTGGCGGCTGTAGTTCCCTCCTAACTTCTGGCTCTCTATCCACAGGTATGCTAGTTCTTCAAACTGACAAAACAACAACGCAAGACTTAAATTAATAATAAATGACAGATTGATTAGCTGTCTGGACACGGAAAAACTGAAGTGAAAGTTTGCCAGGCAGCAGGAGTTCATTTGTATTGCTTCCCCAGCACGTCTGGGGAATACTCAAACAAGCGTTTGTGATCTTTAGAAATAAATCACACAGTGAATAGGTAGATTTATCATGCAGCAAGCGTGAGCCGATAGGACTCGGCCTGAATTTTGAGTAATATTTGCAGACGTCTTCTGCAGCCAGGAATGCCAGAGGAGAATGCACTTTATTAAGTTTGTACTTTCTGTAGCCTGTGATAGCTGGAAGAAAATGTAATTTCATATTTGATAATAGTCCCACAAAGGTCATCACTAGATGCAGAACATGACAAGAATTGCTAACGATGAGACTTACCAAGGTGTGGAACCCTTGGGGGGAAAAAACAGGTTAGTTCACCCTGCAGTCACTACCTGCAGCGGGAGCACCACCAGCGCAACACAGATGAGAATGACCACCAGCAGCTTGGAGGGCCAGATCTGTGGCGTGACGTCCCCGTAGCCCACAGTGGAGAAGGTGACGATGCAGAAGTAGAAGGAATCAAACAGGTCCAGGTGCTTCCCGGCTCTCTCTAGATGCTGGATCCCACAAGCTCTGCAGAAAGATGAGGAATTACACTTTATGATGCTACATCAGACATGTCTCCTATGGGTAAAGATAATTCAAATAAGTAAGCTTACTAGGGAAAGCTGTTTTAGCCCGGTGGACTGGATATAAAACTCAATTTGCCCGAGGTCAAAGGGCAGTAGAGTAAATACACCTTAGGCTCCACATCAGTGTGTCATTTAAAGTGACACTATTGATTGCTCCGTCGGTTCCACCTCCCAGCTTGTGCTAATAAGTAATTTGTGTTTTTTACATTGACAAGTTGGAGATTTAATGAATCAATCAATGGGGATTTCTGACTGGACAGAGTGGAGTGGAGGAGGTGGGTGTAGGCCAAAGCACAAGAAGGTGCTTAAAGGTACAGTGTGTAGACATTTAGAGGGACAAACTGGTAGAAATGGAGTATAATATTATTAGTTACGTTTTTTTTAAGAGTATAATCACCTGAAAATATAAATATTTGTGTTTCGATTACCTTAGAATTAGCCGTTTGTAACTACATACGGAGTGGGTCCTATTCACGCAGCTGGCCGTCATGTTTCTAGCCCAGATTGGACAAACGAAACTAACGTTTTTGTGAAACTATGATGTACGGAAAAATAAGAACGGTCAGCTGTGTTTTTCTCTTAATTCATCACATTGTCCTGCCGTGTTTTCTTGTTGTTAGTTCTTGTGTTTCACTGCTGTTCATCACCATTGTGTAATGATCTACCTTGTCCACCACATACTACTGCAGCTGTGGTAAAGATGATGTTTTTTGGGCCATGTGGTGCACAGTTCAGAGAAAACAGATTTAGCAGGAAATGCATGTTTGTGTTTAACAAGAACAGAGGTTCACTCACCCAGTGAAAACCAGACACAGTAAGGTGCAGATGAGGATGCACACCTGGTTGAACATGGCAGAGTGGGTCCTCTGGATGGCACGATGGAAGTCATTCTGGACATGGGAAAAAGAGATTACCAGATAGCTGGGTTTTTATTACCATATCCATACCAGTGACTGATAAGTAAGATACATTGCCAACTATAAGATGTGTAAGTTCTCCAGTCAAACAATGCTAAAAAAAAGGCAGTTACTGTCTTTATATTTATTAACTTTGCCCTGATGATGGCCATGATGGATATAAATTATTAACAAACTTTACACACAGTCTATAACCAACTCCACTGTCCTTTGTTGTCATACTACATTGTGTTTTCTCCTACTCCCGTCTTGAAATGTAGCAGCTCACGACTCATTTCCCGTTGCACCTTGTTAGCATGTTCTGCCTGCCACCGCCTCCCTTCATCGCCTCTCCAAACTGTCCCTGTTTTCTCTCCATGTGCTGGTCCACTTGGCCTCGGATTCTACCATCTGCCCAACTACCGCCTTGGCATGAGGCTCTTACTCTGTCATGTTCTCATCTGAATCACAGCGAGAGAACACACTACGCCAGTTGGTTATCATCTAATTGCTTTGAATTCCATGTAACAGCACCTACTGTATGGTAAATCCTGGACACTATTGATACTACAACAGCAGAATTCTGTGAACCCGGCATTTGTATCCCTTATATGTTTTTATGCTGCATTGCAGTGTTTTGTTTTGCCTGCATTTGCTGTTGGTTCTGCATGTGTTTGAAATGTGCTGTAGCCCCCAAAAACTACATTTATCATTTTCTTGTTCCGTACAGGCCTACAGTGCATTAAGTATTTGCACGCTTTGCAGTTGCATCATTAATCCCCCCCAGCAACAGCTGCTGGTGGCGAGTGGGAGTCAGAAGTAGCTGCCTATGAAACCATTCATAAAAGATACATACCTTGAAAAAAAATGCTGTAATATAGATGTGTGTCTGTTTAATTTTAAACCAGAATTCATATAATTTCTTAGGAAATTGTGTAAAAATGTCCTAGCGCCTCTTATCTTTTCTCTAAACAAGAGTCGGCTCAGTTACCCTGATCGAACGGTTGGTGTTGGCGTTTAAATTAGCCAGCAACCTAATTTATCAAAGCAACCAGCGTTAACAGCAACCATTGCCAACAATGTTACACAAACTAGTAGCAAATAACACTAGCCTCAGAAAGATGCATTGGCTGGTGCACAGTGTCAGCTCAATTGAATTCTCTTCGGATTGCTAAATTGTATAAACCCAGTCAGCCTTTATTGCCCATGAGCTAAGGGCCTCCAATATGGCTGTGACAGGATGGATAATGTACCTTCAAAGCCCTCAGTGGTAAAACAACAAACAAGCACAAACATGAGTTCCGTGTGCTCTTTTTTTTATGCATTACAGCTATTGAAAATACTTACGATCATGTTCTCCAGGGCACCTTTGGCAAGCCAGCAGTTAAGAAACACCGGGACGAAGATGTTTCTCAATGGATGCCAGAAGATCTTAAGGAAGAGAGGAAAGAAAGACGGAAGAGAGAAAGGGTGAGAAACATCAGTGACATATTTATTCGTCAACATAGCTGAGACGCGAAAGGAAATCGTTATTCTCGATACAGGGAAGACAATAAATTGACCCTTGGATGAGGTACACAGTAATTGGGCATTAACATTAGATTATCGTATTGCTCAGAGCAATGACCTTGAGTGTTAATACATTTTCTAATGGACCATATTGACTGCTCAGTTAATTAAATGAATTACTCACTGTGATTATAAATGGCACTGAATTGATCATCTCCAATATGAAGGTTATCTGGAAGATCTGCTCCCAAATGTTCCCCTGGAAAGCAAATTGATGGGAAGTGATTCAATAAACCAGCGACAGCGCAGATTGTTTCAGAGAGAAGATAATGACCGTTGTGGGAAGTCAGCCGAGACATGAAAACAATACTGTAAAACAGGCAAGAGGCAATGCTTTTGAATGTTATGAGTTGTAACTCCGTGTTACTCTAATAATACCATTAAAAATTCATTCTTTGGTACAAACAATTTCTGTATTGATCGGAGTTCCTCAAAGCTGGAACGGAGAGGTTGGTAATTATAGTTGAGTCGGGAAACAACACTCCTCATTGACCTGGTTTTGTTCTTCAGGCATTCAATGCACAATGCAAGTGCATGTTTGTGGAGCATGTTAATGATGCTTTGCTACTGCGCAGTGTGTATATACAGAAACAGAAATATTATACTATTCTTTGTAATTAAATCTCTCTCCATCACAAATGCTTTCTTCTAGATCTTAATGACTTTTTGAAGAGTTTACTTTGTAATTTAATGTATGTTGAATTCTCTGCTCTTGCTTTCAGACATGCATTATGTAAATTAAGATTATTAGTGCCCTCGAACTATTACATGCTGAATTATGTATTTAATAAGGCCTTGAATGAAGGAAAGCTAAGCTAAGAAAAGGAAAACACTTTGTGGACACTGGCAAGATGTAGGCCAGTTAATAAAGTATTTACATACAGTGACAGTATGGTGGCAACTAAGCACAGTCAGTGTGTGGGTCTGAATACTAATCACATATTGAGCAGCAAGGTTTACAAGGTTCAGTTTAGTGGTGGCCTTCGTCGATAATGCTTTTAAAAAGCTTAGTGAAGAAAATAAAAGTGTGTGACATCATTTTTGCAGTAGCTGAAAAAAGGAGATTTGTTCCTTCTTAAATATACGTAGTTAGTCCCTAAACAGTCCTCTGACAAAAGGGAAAAAAAGACATGGCAAGACATAAAAAGGATAAAAGAAACTGCAAATAATAAAACCCAGACAAAACGTCAGTGGATCACCACAGGGGGAGGAAGCTGAAACCTACAGAACATGTCCGAGAGACACGGACAGTCTCAGAGCAGCAAAGCTAAAGCTAAAATATCCAAGCAAAGACCATATTTCAGGTTGTATTTCTACTGTTGTACTGGACTGCATTACATCGCAGGGACTTTTCAATATGCTGTCAACCTCTTTATCAAACTGTACATCTCCCTCTGCTTATTCCTGCTCTTTAGGAGGAATCTCACACAAAGACTGACCCTTTGTATTAATGGTAACTTGAGTTATTTCCATAGAATACATAATGCTGATATCTTCGCTCACTAACTTGCACAGTGCTCCCTTTAAATGCATATCAAAACCATTGGAGAGGAACAAAGTGCACCTTTAGAGGACTCGCATAGATGAAACAAAAACAGCACTTCCAGCCCTGTGACCTGGTTTATGTAACTTGTAACTGTGCGTGGTGTCTGAGTCTAAATTTAGGGGCTAAAGTCTTCTAGCCCCGTGTCTCTGATAGGTGCATGGGCACTTGGACTGGACACTGAAAGCTGTCGGCTCATGAGGGAGTAGAAACGAGGTGTGCTGGACTTTTAATCAGACAGCTGTAAGGCATCAGCTCGGATTAAAGAGAGAAACTGTGCACCAGTTGCTTACCTTGTAGCTGAGATATGTGATGAGCACGGTCTCCAAGAAACTGATTAAGGCCACTGTCACCTGGAAAAGAGGAGACCAGTGAAGCCAGCAACAGCAAACTCATCTCTTCTGCTCTGCAGTGCTTGTATCTAATAAATGGCTGCTCATGTCTCTGGGTTGCTTGAAGATTTAGTTCAAACAGTGGAATTTGATTCACGTCTACTTTCATTTGGAGTGTTATTAGTCTCACCTGTATCGCCCATACAGATTCCCGTCTTTCAACGCAGAAAATCAACGACCTGTCAAAAACCATATGAAAGTTTTCTTAGGTGCATCTCCATATAATTGCAACATCAACAATGAACATGCTTCAGTTTATAAACAAATGCCATGAAGACTGAAACATACCAGTCGATTCCTGCCGAGTCTACTGTACTGTTGTTGCTCCGACATATTGCAGTGTGGAGATTAAAACTAACAGGGGAAACACAAAAAGAGCGTGAACGTGTGTGTGTGTGTGTGTGTGGAAACATTTTGTTCAGCTGTTATGTTGCCATAAAGAAGAAACCCACATGTCTCTAAAAGCTGCTGGCAGTGAGAACAATACACACAATCAAACTACTTCCACATGACTGCACAGACGGAGCAACACACACAAATAAAATCCTTTCAAAATAAATAAGAAAACATTAAGATGGCGCCTGGGTGAAGCCATCAAAAACACACATTTAATGTAGTTTTAATATAAATTAATGTTCTCTGGATTCATTATTTCATTCACATTTGTTGCTCTATGCACATGGAAAGGGAAAAAATCCTCTGGCATACCAAAGTCATGTAGTTAACTTCAAATATAATACCAGAGGATAATGATAGATGGCATTAAAGGTGATAAGGAGGTAAGAGAAAGGTTTCTTCAAAAAACAGTTTCTGGACAGTTACAGCCTTTTCTGAAGCAAAGGATGCAGCATTAACTTTACTAAGCATCAAAACATAGAGGAAATATAGGCACATCTGGGATGACTGATAAGTGGGGCTGCAGAGTGACTCTCACCATGGGTTGTCGTCGACCTCCTTGGGGTTATCCAGGCTGACCCTCAGCATGTAGAGGGCACAGGTGAGAATCTTCAGTGAGAAGTTGAACAGGCGGATTCTCAGGCCTGTGGACCAACAAAGACAAACGGTCTGGCTTACCGGAAGAGATGATCACCTGAAAATGAGTTTGTTTAGGTCTCTGACATTGTGGTTGGGATGCTTAAAGCTCTGCACACTTTTTACACAATCGTCCACCATGTAAAGTTCAGACCCTCCAGTTGTTATGACCGCCTCTGTCATTGTGAGTCTACTGCTGACGACAGGCGCAGCCAGATCTCTCCTCAGTAGAAAGTTGATACTGCTTGAACAGCAGTTGTTTAGGTGCATAAACGGCTTTTAGTGAAAGGCTTAAAGAGGCCAGATGTGTCGAAGCCCTGAAGCATGACTAATGTAGTTCTATGCTGCTCTGGCACCCCGTCACAACAGGTATCCTCTGATGCATGGCTTTCAAACCCTCCAAGAATAACACCGGCACTGTTATGGGCGTCTAATATGAAGATGGACTACACAGAGCAAGATAAATGACCGACGGGATGGCACAGAAATAGGCAAGGGGGATTGTAATGTTTGTCGAATCACAATTCCCTGTTTAAATAAGTGCAGTCAATTACTGGTAAGCACACACCACCACCAAATATGCGGAAACAGCCACTTGGGTGCAGACATGCCTGCTGGGCAGAGGGTGGTAGTTGTATTACCCAATTCCAATCAGCCTCAGCAGCTTCCCTAATATCTCGTGACACGACCTCTTCAGATGAAGCCGGTGTCGATGTTAAAATGATTTACAAAGAGAGCTGAGATGGCATAGAGCAACGGACCCCTGCAGCCTGGTCTGACATTTTTCTTCGAGTCTGCCGTTTTATGTCAAAGACTGCGGTGGCTTAGTGACGGTGACACGTTGAGGGAAAGACGGCAGATGTCAGTGCCGAGGATACGTTAACGACGTGTTCTACCAGAGACACAGAGTTCCCTTAGTGAACGTTTGTACAACTAGACGCAAAAGAGTGGCTTCCAGAACTGCTGTGCTGCACCAATGTCTCTTTCAGTGATGTTGTGGCATCGCCACTTTTCTCTCCTATTGAGAAAAACCCTGCAATGCTGCCTCGTTTCTCAACAAATGAGCCACTCTCTCTGTCCTTGCTGTGCGCACATACTGTACAATGCTTCACAATGAGCCAGCTAATGTACCGATAAAATCCAACTGAGTCCCAAGTGAAAAAAGGAATTTAATAAGCGTCATCACTGACTGCAATTTCCCTACATTATGCTTTTATTTGTTCATTTAGCTCTGAGTATATCTAGCGGCAGCAAGCCTCTTTTGCATTACGGGAAGAGAGGAGAACGGTGGGATGCTCCCCGTCGGCTGTACTTACTTGACCTTTGGTTTTTGATGAAGAAAAGCTTCAGCCTCTCCTTGAAGGTGTTTTCGTTCACATAGAACTCCACCTGCACCCTGTGGGGAGCAGTCACATGATGTCAGTGTAAATGTACACAGGTGAGCATGCACGCAGCACCGCCTGCCAACATATATACACAGAAATGACCAGACAGTGTCAATCATACCTTGGTATTATATAGAATATCAGGTGGGAGACAAAGCAGTGGATATGCAGTGAGATTACTTTGGCTGCAGACTAAGACAATACCGGAGCATCGGTACAGATACCAAAATGATATACTTGGTTTAAGCAATAGAAACACGTTTTGCAACAAAAATAAATATGCTATTTATTCCTGTTATTCCTGTTTGGATAAAAAGTACAGTGTCCAGCCGTTTCAGGAAACCATTAAGCCTTTCTATACTTGATGCAAAGGATACATTTCTGTCAATACATAAAAAGGACTGAGGTTTGATACCCAGCCTTATTTTACATCCTGCTATTGTTCAACAAAAATGTTGGGAATGTTAATTGTGCCATTGCTATAATTGTGTTGGGTTAAGCTTTCCAGTAAAAAAAAAAAAAAGAAAAGCATGTGCTTTGTGTGGAAATCTAGTGCAGGAAAAGATGGGCAAGTCTCCCTTCTGATAACACTAATCCCATTACCCTCCATTTACCATCAGTCGGTGCATAGAGCTCTCCTTCACTATGCAACAAAATCACCCACAAATGCATATGAGCTTGAAACTCAATGTGCAGCACTGGTACTTGTTAAATAATGCAGATTATTACATGAATAAATGGCCCATTTTTTTCAAACACTGACAGTCTCCTAATAATGCACCAGCTAGGACTTACATGCATACTGTAAAGATATGACACATGCGAAGGTAAGGTCTTATTAAATGCTCTACTGAGACATTCGATCATGCAAATTGATCAATGTGTGCGTGTAACGGGGACCAAGGAGGGTTTAATACTTTCCATTCGTTCTTGATATTTCATAAACCCATTTAGTACCAAACCACATAATCTGAAATGTTGTGTGTACGACAGTCTGTCTCACTCCGGTAAAGACCATTTTCTTCACATATACAAGTGAGAACATGAACAAACTTCCTGCTATATATTGACCATTATCACAAAAGAGTCCATGAATAAATTACAATCAGCTCCCTCCTGAAAAACTAGGCTACTTCAAATCACATGGACTGTTTTCTCACTGACAAATCCGAAGCAATAAAGGTTTTGGCGACATAATGGACTGTGACCAGGAACTTGACCAAACGACCGCTTAAGCACTGTACTGTAGATGAATACAGGTAGTGGGACAGGCCTATTAACAGTTTCTGTAATGTAGAGAGAGCTTGTTGTCACTAATGAGCATGGAGGGGAATTAACTATGGCCTCGTTGTTCCAGGAGGGACCCTTTAGATAGCCTTCCACCCTGCCTGACAAGATGAATAAAGAGTGCAAGAAGGCAAGAGAGGAGAGCAATTACAGCAGCCAAATCCCAAGATAGGCATGTATGTGCAGATTAAGAGTGTAGGTGGAAGAAAGAACATGAGATATGAACCATATTCCAGCTGTTCCCCTCTCTCCCTCTTCCAGGCTCTATTGCCATGGAGACAGCTTCACGGCAGGCTGTGTGTTATGCGTTTCCAGTGCAAGTAGTTAGCCGTAGCTACACACATACACGCACATTTTATTGTCTATAGGCACCAACCACACACTCACACACACACACCCCCCCCCCCCCCCGACTGCTCTATCATCAGTGGCTTATCAGGGGATCAGGAACGTGTGTCGTCTCCATTGACACAGCTGTCAGAATAGACATATAGGCAACAGCTACACAAGCTTCATGTTTACCCAGCTTGACTACAGACACCTGACCTGTATTACAGTCTGTAAACATTTGGGCGGAGACACATTGTCTGTAGCGTTGGCTCTGTATTTGATCAGATTTTATTTGAAACGAAACAATGATTATGAGGGTAATGACTGACTTTTAGCCCGGTTTGAGGGTGTTTTTATCCACACTGGATGAACCGTGTAGTGCTGCTATTGTAACATTATTAGTTATTCTAGCAGCATAGCTCTTCCTTGCTCCAACTCTTTTGCTGGTTGTTTAATATCATTGGATCTCATGCAAGAATATTTCCGTATTCTTACGTCAGATTCAGCAAACGCTCCTGACTTCAGATAACCGTGTAAATGACCTGTGCAAACATGATGAATGTCACCGGTGCATAAATAACTGCGTAATTAAGGCTCCAATAATACTGTATAAGGCAACATATTCAAAGTCAGAAAATACACAACCCATTAGCGAGAATAAAAAATACATGGCTACAATCCACACTTGACCAAATATGAACACCTTCAAAGTCTGTAATCCGCACTTTAATTTCATAATAATTTGATTTCAAATTCACACAGTAAAAGTGATGAGTAGAGCCGAAAAAGGAAAATGTGACCCCGTCAAACACTTACAGATCTCTGAAAGGCCCTGTGCATTTGGTCATTTTTCTAAGTAGCTCTGACTTGAGCTACAAATAGCACTTTCTTTCAGCTTGGCGACTGCCAGTAGCTGCAGACCCACAGCAGTACCTTTTAAGTACTTACGCTCTTTTCTTCGGCATCTCTGTCGTCTGCAAACCATCAGCACCAATCTATGGCCATTAGTCAGGCTTCGCAAATATAAACAAGAGCAGTTTGAATATCCAAGAGGGCAGGTAGCATCCAACAGGTTGCTACTTCCTAACCTCAGGAAGAGACTCTGTGTTAAAGTGGCACACGCAAACACAAATACACGGAGTACACAGTGACCGTTGCCAGTGATAGGATTACAATTTGATGCCCCCTTGCCTGAAACACAGAGAGTACACAACTGCATTATAGACTAAATAAAACATCACACAGTCTGTTGACCTCAAGATATTCTGGCTTACAGAACAGAGCTGTTCGAACGCCTGCATTAATTCTAGTGAAGGGAAGAGACCAGATGCTCTGCGCCATATGGAATACACGTCAGAAGATTGCAGGGGCAAGCACAGGTAAACAGCAGTATCAGTATAGCCTCGTGCAACATCGGCGTGGACTAAAATGATCAAGGGAACTCTGGGAGGAAGCTACAAAACGTCTATCCCGAGACAACCCTGCGTCCAACAAAAATACATTACCATACAATTTATCTGCACTCTCAATTATATTTCGAGGGAAACTCATCTGCTATTTGGTTAGGTTTAGTTGAAAACATTAATATTTGGCTTAAAATGGCTATGGAATTCAAAATAATACTAGCACTGATGCTCTTGATTAAAAAGAGCAATCAAATCCTGTACAGTCTTGTAATATCCAGTCTTGTTGAGGGCATTTTATAGTGTACAATCAGCATAAAGTACCCCAGTTAAATAACTACATTACCACAAGTTTTGGCATATCAACAGATGTGGCAATCATCTGTCCAGTTATCTCTGACCAATCAGAGTTAAACTACACACCAGGGTTCAACGCAAATGTTTCTCTTAACTTGCCCGATGTGGCATGTGGCTCAGAAATCGACCTGATCAAAAAAAAATATGAAAATTCATAAGCTGTGGATATCTTAGTTGTCCTCTACTTCAGTTCCACCGAGCTGCATCTAAAACTTCTCATGGGCCAGACATGGGCTGTTGCAAATGTGAAAAGTACTTTGTTAAATGGATACTGGAAGCAGGACTGTCAACAGGAACATGTACAAGTTTCTGTTATAAATCAGATGTGGGGAGGATAAACACCTTAATGGGAGCTGGGAGGCCTGTGGGCTAATAGGATGAACGTGTAAGAGCAGGCAGAGGTCATTTCTGGTCCTCTAAGGCATCCGAGCACTCTGTACGCGGCTGTATATGTGCGTTGGAGTTGTGGAGAGGGTCCTAGCTATTCTGCGTGTGCACGTGTTCAAGGACGTAGAAATCCCTGAAGCATTTTGTTCTAAAGCTTTTGCTCGTGTAAGTGCACAGCAGCACAATTTATTATATTTTAGCCTTGAATCAGCATGTCAAAGACGCTGATTCAAAGCAGTTGTCACGTGTCTATCAAGGTCTGTAAAGGAGTTCTGACACAAATGCGCAGTTTTAATGAGAGTGCTGCTCACTTTATGGATGACTACACCGTTTGTGTAATACCAAATGAATCTTCCTGTTGACTGAAGTGAAGATTTCAAGAGCACAGAAGCTAAATTGCTGAATCGTTGGATAACACGCTAGACAGTCCCTGAGACAGGTTAATCCACATGAAAGAGATTTTCCTTATTCCTAAAAAGAGACAATTACAGAACATGTCCAACCCAGAAAAACAGAGGATTTAGGAGGATGCTGGTTGAGTGCAATGAACGCAAAACAAAACCAGACCAACTCTGCATTGGACTGTTGACCAGTTCTGTGAAAGAAACGGAACATCTATGCAAGGTGGTTATGTCGGCTTCTGAGCTAAATTGGCCACAGACGCCATTAATGACCAATGTGCTGTCCAGTTAGTAGGTTTGTTGCTCACTGTTTGATGATCCAACATGGTATGTGTGGTCCAAGGGTTGTTTGAATGGTGTATTCGAGTTGATGCTTAGGGATGAACTGCTTTGACCCAAACAAACACTCCCCAGAAAATAATAATAACCAAAACATGGGTCTTCCACAGTCCACCCACTTATTTTCAGCACACCTACTCTCAATATCAGCTTCCTGATATGCGAGGTCAGGTGACACTGTTCACTGTTTTAGCACCACTAGGTTCTGCCATACTATTTACATTGAGGTAATTGGATACAAAAATGAATCATAAAAGCTTACCAGAAAAGGCTCCAACAGGGGTTTTACAGATCCAAACCCCTAAATTCCCCTTAGGTTTAGGCTCGGCACTGTAAAAAAAAACAACCTCAGGGCATAAACGGGGCACGAGAGCATGAATGCTGTCAGATTGGACAATGGCATTTTTAGGACCTTGTAAATAAAGCCACAAGGGGTTGTACAAGATCTGCTGCAAAATGGCAGATTAAGTTAAATGTGCTCCGTCTGAGAAATATGAGAAGAAATGATATCCAAAAAAAAGGCTATTTTCTTGTATGATTGTCAGATGAAAGCTGGAACGCTCTAGAACATGGGCCTGGTCTTGAATGTGCAGCAATTTGCCATGAAAATAAAAAAAGATTGAGGCCTCTAAAATCTTCACATGAGCAAGGTTGAGACTCACTATTCCCTCCCCAACAGTACAGTGTTCTGTTTAGTAGGGGGAATGATGATGGCAGGGATTCTCAACTGAATGTGAAATTGTTTCACAACCAAATGAAAGTGAAGTCAAAGAACATTTGAATGTTTCATTTACTGCTCGATTGACATCAAGAAAATGTGTCTTCTCTTGTCAGACAGTACCACTTTCAGAAAACAGAGATCTAGTCTTATCACACCAGCCTCTGTACACACTACGGAGACAGCAATAACAGCATGCCATTTGAAAGGACTACAGTAGGTAGCAGCATTACAAACACATGTCAAGCAGTGTCAAATAAAGCCTTCAGAAACGAAGGCAATGTTTCTTTCACATCGCGTTACAGAATAAAATCCACCTTAAGTTACTTCCACTATCGTACAGTACATATCACAATTCTGATGCTCAATGTATTCCAGAAGTAGTTTGTTATAACCTGCTACCTACCTAGTGTGCGTAGTACCCAGGCACGTCTCGGTATAAAGCACCTCCATATTGAGAGGAACCCAGCTGTGGTGATTCGAGCACCCACCAAGAATGCACCTTGAGCACCCTAGACCGAGATCATATTGGAGGTTTCATAATGTGCTGCTGCTGAACACAGAGAGAGGCTTGTGTTGCCGTTTGATTCTGGTGCACTGAAACCAACCATTGCGGTTTTCTGAATGTGCAACGATGAACATGCTCTTTGATGAACTGAAACCAAGACATTTCCTGTGATGTTTTAATACAGTTTCAAATTATCTTTTTTTCGGCCACCGGAAGAACCTCAAGATCATTGGCTTTGTTATGTTGTGTTAATGTTAATATTTGTATCAATGGTTATGAACCTTATTCCTTTTTATAAAACAAAAGGCAATATGCTCGGTCAGCCTGAATTTCTAGAGGATCAGCAGAAAAAGAGGATAACAGTGATGAAGAGTACACTAACCTGTCAACACATGATTATAGCTCTCCACTTAGCACATCCCCAAGGATAACAATCCACTTTCCAACAGCAGTACAGCCCCAGAAAACACCACACTCAAGAGGCATCCCACCACAGCTGAGTGATGAAATCTCTGCAGCAGGTCTGCTATTGACATACAAAACTGCCAGCATGTATTGACTACATGCTGGTTGAATAAAATTTTTTTTAAATTAAAATCTACATTCATACTGCAGGCAAATCCGATTTTCTTCTCAAATCAGATCTTTAAGACAGGCTGTCTAGACTGTTATTTGCAAATGATCAGATCAGATTTGTGTGTTCAGACATCACTAACATATCTGATGGGCTGCTGTGGTAACGACGTAGGCATAATAACTATGTCGCTACGCTGGTAACGTGGACTTCTAACGAGCAAGCATTCGCCCTCAAAAGAATCGCGCTGTCAAGTAACGTTGCAGAACTCCTTCTGGTGAACATTGTGAGAGGGAAGCATGCAGAAAGTGAAAGTGCCAGAGAATTTATCTGGGCGTCTGTCCACGGACTGTTCTCTTCTGTTGTCCTTCATAGCGCTTTGCTAGCAGCATGGTATGCTCAGCACCTCCACACCTTAAAAATTAAATTTGAGCAGTCGGAGCTTCCAGCCTGAGACACATCCGACTGGAATGGCATTTCAAACCACCTGTGGTTTGGATCAGAGTTGCAAAAATTGCATTTCATTTTTTTTGGGGGGGGGGGGGGTTCCAGACTTTCTAAAATCAATGTGGATAAAATCTAGATACGCCAAAAAACAGATATGAGCTGGTAAGCTAAACATGGGACAGAGATTTACAGATTCTAAATCCATTACACTTGTATACTTTTAGGCCTAACATGTCTATTCTTATGAAGACCAGAGGACCCATTTCTGCCATTCATGAATTTACAAGTCATAAATATACAAGCTTTTGGTCCTGAAAGCAAACTGGCCTCTGTATGATTGGATTTCTCATGACTGTTGTTTTCTTTAACAAATCTTATTAGTGTTGCAGTGGAACACCAACAAGATGAAATACACATTCAACATGTAGCGAAGCAAAACATTTCATCCAAAAGGGGAAAACTAATGACTGAATAGAATTATTTCCACAAATTCTAAACAATCACCGTCAATTACTGATGTGGCCTCCATGCTTCACCTCTGTTACCACCACATCTCTGCAGCATTACTGAGATGTTTTTATTTATTTTTTAAATAAATATCCCAAACGGCCCATGAAACAAGCATCAACATGAATTATTATGAGTTATTCTCGGACATATAGCGCTGTTTGTTGTGTGTAGAGGGCGTGTGTGTGCCGTCACTGAAAAGCAGCGACAACAGCTTGTGTTGTCGCCTTTGAAGCTTCAAATGTTTCTGGATATTCCTGTCCAGATACTAAAGAACACTCTTTTGTATGATCAGTGAGTAAGCAGCATTATACACAGCATTAGTACAGCACCAACAATCGACATGTTGGTGATTTCAGCACCTATTTCACCAATACAACCCACAGTGTGTCCAGAGACTCATCTCTAAGCCAAGATCTACAGCCAAGATCTACAGTGATAGAGTGAAGACTGGTGTGCACATTCAGTCAAAGGACAGATAATACACCTGGAATACATTAACAAAAAACACACAAGCTGCTTTTTTACCATTTACTGTGACAAGATCGAATGTATCAAAAATCTGTTCTGTGCTAAATGTGTCTTTAAAGTCTTTGCCACAACAATTGCTGAAAAGGCAGCTACACATGAATGGGTTATTCTCAGCATTCTGCAACCATTACCACAACAATCATTGCCCACTTCACAGATGTACATGTAATGGTGATATTACCTCCAAGGTATAATGTCCACATACAGTATATGCAAAATCTGAAGTGAACATTACTACGTATGTGCTTTTGTGCTCGCAAAATATTCCTGTGAAGTTACCATTGTAGATACAATCCATGCCATGCAAGCATGATGCTGCCAGGGACTTACTGGGCATTGGTTGAGTCCATACTGTACTCCTCTTGATACCTGGACGCAGCACACATGGACACAGATAGGCATAGGTTAGGAGAGAGTGGGGTTCGAGGAAGCAGGAAAGGGAAGGAAAGAGCAAAAGAAAAGGATGCGACTCAGGATGCCACTGTAATTCATTTACATTCACTTGCATCTCGAGTCAGAATGCAACTATTGGATAACCTTGTAGAAGAATCTGAGCTCAGTTTGTGCAGCAAGATGGCTCAAGATGAGGATCTGAGAGCATGTTAGCAAGTTGATATCCAATCAGATCCTGTATCTGAGCAGCTGCTTTTTACTGCACAGTTGAAGCCTACCGTCAAGATATTTCCAACAAGGTTTCACTGAGTCACCTTCAAACTCCTGATACAAGTAAATATAAACATTCAGCAGAAATTGACTGCATCTGAGCCCGAAAGGGAAACACAAAATGTATTTCAGAGCCATTAATTCACAGGGCGCATGCAAGGCAAACTCTGCACATTAAGTTGATCAAAAAACGTTGTTTCAGCTGACTAACGAACAGATGGTACACTTAATGCAAACCACAGGGGGGATCAGTGGACACACCCTCATGGTTGAGGTGACCATGGAGAAAAGGGAAGTGTGTAACACCGAGGGAACTGACAGACAGGGAGACATACCCAGATATTTATCTTAATGGCTGACATATGGACAATTGTGATGGACTGGGGGTCAAAGATTAAACACACACGTTTTGATTTGATGCAGAACAAATTGTCTTGAGCACTCTACGGCTATGGCTTCCTTTGGAAACCACTTACTGACGGTGAACCACAGAGTTGTAGTATTTCATGTACGGTTGGTATGTCATTTGTTTCTTAATTGTGCACAAATTCTTTTCAAATATTTAAAACTGCATATAACAATCAAACCAGTAATTACACGGGCACAGGTAACCGCACGACTTGGACTTCTTGGCTGAGGCAGAAACCCACAAAGCCACTGTGATTTAGACAGTTTAACTTGGTTTAACTAATAAACACAGGCGTGACTAATGGCATAATTATGAAATGCAGCCACATTTGTGTCTTTCCTGTTACAATAAGTCAAATGGCTTCTTCAAAAGAAAACAAAAGTTCCCTTACTACCGTGCAGAAATATATGGAAGCATTAAATAACATACATGAGAGGAACAGACGACAGAGCTCCTCCAGAAAATGTTTGATATCTTACTCTGTATTGTAAAAAAAAAAAAACTCTGTCCTGACACAGTAAAAAAAAAAGGTAATTTATTTTACCTTTAGACTAGTGTCGTTGGCGGCCTATTTGACATCAAATCTCATTTTATGCCTTTCAGAAATAGTGGTTGGTTTGTTTGAGATTCATTTTAACGATAAACCCATGTTTGAAAATGCTTTAAATGGTTTTATAATATATATTTTTTTATAACGAAGAGACGTACCATTAATTCAGATACATTTTAGGACTGAATAGATTCAACTTTTACTCTATTCCCAACAATCCTGCAAGTACAGTATGAGCCAGACCATATACAAATCAAAACTACATATGGGCTAAATACACATGGTTCTCTTTGTAATATAAAGACATTATACTGTGCTTTAAGTCCCTCATCCTTACATGTAACCGGCAGAAATATTTCCCAAAGCTTTAAAACAACGTCAACAGAAATATGAATTGAGTACTATGTCTGTAGGTTATTGTAGATGCGAGTACACTGTTATTCTAGTGAGTAAAATGCTTCAAGGCCAAGTCCAAAGCACGTCTAAAAATATCAACTTCAGCGGTGGATGTATAAAAATATAATTTAGGTTGATATCCCTTTGAAGCTCGTAAATAATCAAAGTCTGTCTGCTGAGGAATATGTGTTCACAAGGTCATTATTCAGCAGTTCAGGCTGTTGCGTTGAAAAGCTTCTGGCAAAACCAGCCTTTTTAAAAAAGGACTAATGGAGTGTCCATTAAAGCCCGGAAGTAGTAGGTCACAAGAGCGGAACTGTACTATGCCAGTAACTAATCAAGTACCATTTGGCATCTCAACAACAGAGCGTAGTCGATTAGTATGGTCCCCAGGAACCAATGACATCGTCAACTCTGGAAATCAGTCCTAAGGCTTTTAGTGGATGTTGACAAAAGATTACTGTCAACAATGTTCCTTCTGTAACTTTCTAATAAAGCTACCAGAGAAGGTGATTTTAAAACAATCACTACCAGAAGTTTGTAATTCACTGGAGGTTTTTGTGAGTAAGACCTTTAATGAACTGAAAATCCAGTTATTTTAGTTATAATCATATTGCATGAAAGAGTTTCCCATTTCTAAAAGCCAGATTCAATTCAACATTAAATTAATTTCACTTTATTTTAGACATGTAGTGTACAAGAGAGAGATTTAAAAAAAAAAATAAAAAAAGAAAGGGTACAAAGAAAGATGGATTGCCGGGTGTTTTGGAAACTTTCTGATAGCAGTAAAGTTCAGCTGCATTGAAGGATATGCAACAGCCAGATGTGATGTATGTGGCAGAGGAAAACTTTTTTTACAGCTATTTGAGACTAGCTATCGTCTTACATTTTGTATATGGTAATATGGCATAAGATTAGTCTTTTCCTGCACAAAATTTTGTGATATTATATTTACTCCATATCCCCCAGTCCTACAATTTACTGTTCAAAAGTCTACTATACCAGTGTGATTTGCTGCCCCTTTAAAAACTTAGTTCAGAAGTGAAAAAGCAATTTGGAAATGCTTAATCTGCTCATCATAAATACTGTACAGTATGTGATCTGCTGTGATCTCAGTGTCCATTTTGTGGCTATTTGACAACACTTTAATGAGCAATAAAGATGCTATCTGGCTGCTAAGAGCTTTAGCAGTGTAGAGGATATGGTTAACTGCGGCTCCCTTTGCCCCATTAGCCTACAACACTCACTCGACTCTGTTCCCTCCTCTGTTTCTTCACTTCATCATAAACCAAAGAAGCTGACACATCCTAATATTCATGCAGTTAGTCTCATGCCCTTCACATTTCACTCCAATTATGATAAAACAAATGCAACAAAGAAGCGAATAGATCCTCACCTCTTTGCAGCTGATCTGGAATCACAAGTATGAGCTGAGCTACTGACACAACTAGTGCAAAAGGACCAGCACTTTCAAATTATGCTTTCAAATACATTTACTGAGAACTACCTCAAGGACTACCTGATAGAATGGGGGAGGGCCTCACACACATACACACCATCTCTGCAGCAATTTCAAGGGCAAATGGGATTTGTAGTTTTCCCTGCATCAGGAAGCTTGCCAACATTTCATCATATACTACATTTCCCATACTGTTCCTCACTACCACGGAGGCAACTCAAGTTCTCCCCTCCAAAATGATGACTAGTCGGTTCCAGTAACTTAACACCTGGTTCGGGGGGGAATCTAACAGCAGCAAACAAGATGCAGGACTGTAACTACATTATTCTGGCCAAAACCTATATGTCGTATGTAACCTATATGTTAAAGTACTGCTGATCTGTAAATAAAGCTGGTGGACACAGAACACCTTTATACTCTATTTCTATTACACCATTTTCACAGAGAATACCTGTTTCTGACTGGTTGGCAGGTGTCGATTAAAACCTAATAATAGACCCCCCCAGACCTGGTTCTGGTCAACAGCTAAACCTCACTTCTAAATCGGTCCGAAGGTAAATTACACTGCAGGTAACCATAGCAACAGTACCTCTGTGTTACTTTACCAGCTACAGTGTCTCTTACTTTTAAAGATGACCTGACCAGGTGTTGAACTGACTACGAGTAACAAAGTAAATAACAGAAAATAAATTAGAAAAAGTATCGCAAGAAGTTGTATTTTGTTTGCCTCTGGCCATGATATATGATGGCCAAGAACTTAGTGTGTATCAGGACAAGTCATCAGGTATCATCGATTACTTAGACAACCCCAGTTCTGAATCAAAAACTATGACAGGCTCAACCAAAACTTTACATGGTAGAGCTTTCACAAGTTCGTATTGTGTGGGGTTGAAACAATAACACTCAGCCGTCCCATTTCAATCTCTGGGACCGTTTATTAGGTCAAGTTTTGTGGCTATACTGTATTGCTCTGGACAGTATATGATTTTTGTCATTGATATTATATATTTTCTACCTTTATTGGTATTAAATTCACTAAATGGGCTGCAAACACATTCCCCATGGGGTTAGTTTGTGTTTCTTTTGCTTCTTAGTGCGTTCGTTTTGCACAAAATGAGAATTGAATGTATTTTTTACTCCTCTGCTTTGAACTGAATGAATGAATGAATGAATGAATGAATGAATGAATGAATGAATGAATG
>NW_022280039.1:9618052-9668600 GCF_004355925.1 Anarrhichthys ocellatus
AAATAAATAAATAAATAAATAAATAAATAAATAAATAAATAAAAGGTGCTTGTGATATTGTGCACACCCCCTTGTTGATGCTCTAAGCATGTGCAGCTTACTGATGAAAACACCAGAAACATAATGGACTCAATGACAACAGCGTTCTAGAGAGCTCTCTACCAAGCATCTCAGCCAACCGGAGTGCTCTCCTTCCGTTTCTCGCTCGCAACTCAGATTACGAAGGTTTGTGCTGGTGCTACTTTGCACAGCACAGGTTGTGAGCTTTTTCTGGAACACGGCCCAGATTCAGTTCATCTGACATCCAGCGCTGGCTGTGTGAGCCCCTCAGTTTGGAAGCTTCGCTCAAATCATCACACATCCTCGCATTCTTACGCCCCTTTAATTGATTCTGTTAAAATGCTCTTAGGAGGAAAGACAAGGCAAGTGAACGACGTGTGCGATCGATGATTTGGCCAATGCATGTGCACAATTACTTCGTGCATGTACACTTGTACATCAAGCAGCCAAGCACCCACGGGTATCTCAGTGCGACAGGCTTAACTAACACATGCTTTTAGATGTTCTCTCTTGATATCGAAGGTATTTTTAAAGGTTAATTTTGTTTATGCGTTGGCAACCACAGCACTCGTTATTTTCGGGTTGCAACTCTCAAGTCAATCACTGAGATATTTTCATCCTGAATGAATAATAACTACGGACAACATGCAATTTACCCCAAGGACCACATTAAAAACCCCCTCATTAAACCTCGGGTACTCAAATCAAAATGAGAGTTTAATTGTTCCGTGAAAGCAGGGCGCTATAAATAAACGTGAAGACAAAAAGGGCAGAAGACACATAGTTTAGCAGTCTGTGGATGAAATAAATTAGGAAATGCCTTAAAATCATTGTCAGCTGGGAAACTGATTATTCCTCTGTCATTGTGAGAAAGTACTAATGATAAGCCAAACATAAACAACATGCTGCGTTAAAGGCAACCACAGCAAGGCAAACATCCATCTGCAAAGAGAATACAATAGTTGAGATTGTAAACAGGCAAAGGACAAGAGGTTTGCAAAATAACACATCCTCTTCTATTCCAGCGAGCTGCTGCTCTGTTATTACAGCTACACTTGTCTTAGTATTTATTTAAACAGTGTAAATGTCCATTACCCTCCAGCCATTTCCTAACTGACTGCTGCTTCGAACAAAATAAATCCTTATTTAGCTGTTGTAGATTAATCTATATTACCCAAGGCAGCTGTTGGGGCGGAACCTCAAAATGTGGATTCAGACTTAACAGGATATTCACAGTTCATTTTTCACCCTAAATGCATCTAAATTACGGTATTAGATGCATAATACACTGCTCCATTTGAAGAGGATTTCTGCATCAAAGTGTCTGCAGTGGGATAACAAAAAGGTGTGTGTGAGAGCAGCGGAGAAGTAAATCTAAATAAGACAAAAGTCGGCTTTGGTGCACAAGAATGTACAATCAAAGTACATTAAAGTAGTTGAAGCTATCAAAATGTTGCTAACTTTTTTTAAATCAATACTGAATGACATATTAATTGTTATAGATTTAAGTTACCAGTAACTATTCTGTTACAAATGCTCTTAAAACGACCATTTTTCTGCAGAGATTCTCCCTGATTCCTCCTAAAAAGATTTAAAAAAAAAACATTCTTCTGCTTGACATTTAGTCTAAAGTGCACATCCCAGATGTGTCTGTTCAACTAGCAATTGAAAAATGCATGGACAGAAAATTAATAAATTAATTCAGGAATCAAAGCCTCAATCAATCAAAAAGTGGAAACATGAATGGCAAAAATCAAAGACTTCGCTGTAGCTGTGATATTGAGGGGCATTTCTGAATGTAAAAACTTAAAAACCATAACTTTATGAAAAGCAGAGTGCTTTGGACTGACAGACTGAGCTCTGTAGAAAGCTCAGTGTTGCTGAAATGTCTGCAAACTATATAAAGTCGATGCTGCATATCAGTCAATCGAAAAGTCCGGCGTTTTATCAAGTTGCTACTCTGTTGGCCTGTATCCAGTAAAACACTCAATTCATCCCGTGTAATATACTAGTCTCGCATTAATGAGAACACTGCTCACAGCTCCCACTGTGAGCAAACATTTTGATTCATTGCACACCAAACGTCTGTTTTCTAAATACACTTTTCACAAAGAGGAAATGTGGTGGCGAGGCAGCATGGAGCCAAAATAAATTGTGTTTAAAAGATGTATGATCCCTCTGAACATCACTTAGTGTCTTTACTGCCTGTTATCTACAGTGAATGTCAATACTGCAGAGAGAATCCTATATCCACAAACATCAAGCAGATGCACTGCTGCTGTAAGTTATGCACAATCAATTCTTTACAATTTGTGTCGCACAAAGGACCAGCTTATTGATTCACTCACTCCTCCCACCACATCCTCTGGTTCCCGAGCCAGCTGGACACAAATCCCATGCTGATTACATTTCACAACCTATACATCTCCGAGTCCTGAGAGCCTCCTGTCAGCCGGCCAGCTCACGTCACACAGGAAGGTAAAATACTAAAGTAAAGCAGTGGGATAGGAGGGTGATCAAAGGAAAACATTAATCTATACAACAACTTGTTGCCAAGAGTGGTAACCTACTAAATGGCTGACAGGGGTCCAAGTCTGGTTGCTCAGGGCAACTGGCCAACTGATGCATTTAGGGTTTTCCAGCCCCATCCTTATTAGATCACCATTCAAGCAGTCTGGCTTCCAGAAGTTGAACAATATTGACGCGTGACAATGCCAGTCTGTTCTTCCTTCAGCATGTTCAGAGCAGGTGTCGGCTGATTCGCTGGCTTTCGTAAGACTAAGACTTTGATCGCTCCGACAGATCTGCAACCATCACACGAGCTTCATCATCTGCATCGTCGTTTATGATCGTTATTGCCACGCGACACTGCCGTCGCTGCCAGCTTCATCATCATCACTTTCATTGATGTCAGCATCATCTCAATGAAAAAGGTTTTCGTAATGAATGTCTAAATTCTTGCTAGTTTTTGATGGCCAGCTGCCCCCTGTCTTCATCATCTTCACTGTGATCGATCATTAAAACGATTAGGAGAATTTTGTGTTTGCCATCATGCTCACCATAAACAAGCTACAAATTCATCTATACATCCCACATGATGAACACATATGGACCTTCACCATTTAAGAAGGTGCTGGACATTAAAGACATGGTGCAAAAGAGCACAAGACCTCTTGAAGTTGTGCCCTTCCCCACAATACACTGTATTTGTCTAAAGAAGGTCATTATAAAAGAAAAATTAAGACAACTAAAAAAAAGATGGTCCTTACTCAGAGTCATTTTAAGTATTCTTAACCCATTTTTAAAGCCAATCCGTCTGCATTCTCTTGGTATGGGATTACATTGTCCACTCTGCAACACATCATGGCACCCAGTGAAAAGAGATTATGTATTTGGGGTGTGCCTGAAACCCTGCAGATTACTCAATGGGTCTTTATTATTGATGGTATATATAGTGATGGAGGGAGAGACGTTTTTTAAAAGAATCGTCACCGAGTAGAGCTTCATGGTTTAGGATTGAAGTGACGATAATCTGCCAGATTATTTTACTGCATCACATGTATTAATCGATACCATTTTTGACACCGACATTCTATGTGAACTAAATGTTTGTTTTTCCAATGCCACTGCTGTTATCAAACGGATGCATTACACAATAAATGCTACTGCATTACAGATCCTAAATTTCTGATCCACAAAACATACGCAAAAATGAAAAAATGTGTGCCGTCAATACTGAGACAGAACACGCCGCACCGCCAGCATATTGGCTGTGCAGTGGTCTCTGAAACGCTGCCAAACAAGAAGAATCTTTCCTGTTTTGGCCAAACCAACCTCGTATAACCTGCAGATAGAGTGCCAATCTGAGCTTTGATGGCAGCATATCTGCTGATCTCAAGTTCTTTTAGCTCTCCGACAGAAAAAACAACTCCATCAGTTGTTACTGGATCAGCCCATCTCCCACAAACCACAATCTAATTTGTCTACCAAATGGCAGGAGAGTGTCCTGATGGAGGAAGTCTGCATGCCGATTCTATTGAGCAGTGCAGACCGGCTTACACGTATGTAGGCTTTATGCAGGTATGTCAACACAATCTCCTGTGGTTTGCATTTTTGTTTCATATAAATCTGGTTGTATTACGTCAAAAATCAACTTCAGCTTTAGATGCAGTGGCATAGTAACATTCTACAACCCTATCAAAAAATGGGGTTTGTCAAATTGTAATGGGAATGCAGCATCCACTGAATTATGTAATCACAATATACTGCAGTTATTAAATACGTGCATCCCTGTGATACCGAGAGGAAATGATTGACGGCAGAAGCGTTTGCAATCATGCTGCCGTCTGTCTATAACTGACTTATAAAGTGGCGCACTGGAATCGTTGGTTTCACCTCAATGGGGACAATAGCCTACCACCCGTAACAATTGCACATTCCTACAAATGTCCCTGGGAAATAACAACAAACGGGTTAACAGATTTAATGGTAATGGGATGTTGATCACGCCGCAGCTTTTGGCCTATAAGGATAATTACGAGCCAAGTTATTCGGGAGACTTTATGCACCGCGCGCTGGCATCACATTTATTTTTTGGTGGATGCAAGCATGTGTGCAAGCGTGCTGCATTCGGAAACATGCGGATCTGCGGCAGCTACCTTTGGCCGGCATCGCTCCCAAAAGAGCCCGCGGTCGGGAGAGGACTGGAGGGGTTGACCCAGGTGGGCTCGGGGGTCTTCTGCGCCTCCGTCTTGACATCTGGGTCGATCTCCGAGGGAGAGGGCGTCAGTTTGGCGCCTGCCATGGCTCTCCGCCTCCCGAGCGTTACCCTCCAGCAGAGAGAGAGAGAGCGGCCGAAACGTTTCCTCCTGCTGGTGTCGGAGCGGCTGCTCACGCTCAGCGACCGACTCCACCAGAAAACCGCATCTCCTGTCTTCACTGGTGCTGCACGGAGGCGGAGGGAGAGCGTCTCCCTCCCTGCCGCATCACGGGTTCCTCAGACACGCCGAGCTCTCCTCCATCCCCGATGGACATGTGAGGTCCCCCCCGTGCGTCTTTGAGATTCACACGTCGTCACGATGGAGCGTCAAGCGCACGGCTAAAGCAACGGGCTTCCCAACGAGCTACATAATGATGAGTGTCAGACGTGATGACCCGCGGTTGCTTTCAATCTGACCAACGTGCCAATTATTCAATCACGTCCATCATTGCTATGATTACTGTTTCAAAGCGCATGCACCGAATGTCTCACAGGTAGATCGAATTATGCCAATCAAGCAGTCCTCACTTCCCTATCGGCCGATCCTCATGTATCAGCTGCGTGCAGCTGATGTTATCGTTTTGGCTACGTAGCACACGATTCACCAGGATAATGAGATGCAACAGACACACGAGCAGGTGGCCTAGATAAACACCCCATGGCATGATCGTGCCCATTTGCATGCACGTGACACCTGGAGCGAAACCTACACAACACATGATATCCGTCAGGTAAATTCAAAAAGCCAGAAAGTTAATAAGCTTTAGAGACACGTCACATCTCTCCTATACGTTTCCTAAATAATGAAGAATCATCAGAAACACTGATAAATTCAATAGATTATTATCAATCAGCATCATTTTTAAGAAAACAAGTCTTGACTGAGCAGCAGTTTTCAAAACAAACTGCTATACTTTATAACTATAAAGTGAATTATAGTTTGAAAATGTGCTGCAGTTTAAGTAAAAGCAAAGATACAAAATGAAACATGTTTTCATCAATTCAATTCAACATGTCAAATTGGGTTTACAGCTATAGTTTGCCAGTGTGACCCAGATTAGGTCACAGAGATGCACCGATACTGATATCTGTCCAATACTGATACAAATAGCTGGATCGGCTATCTGTGACAGGCCGAGACGGTATTGGATACCTTTATCAAAATGAATAAATTACTTTCCATTACATATACACACATTTATTTACATTTTGTTTTGCAAAGTTAGGAAAGTTGTTGCAGTCATGTTTGTTTCAGTCAAGCCTAATGTTTCTTTACACTCTTCCACACAGTGAGGCATACAGCTTTTAATTAACAGTGGATTGGTTCTCTGTATCAGCCGATAGGATACCCAGGCTTTGGCTATCCTTTCAGTATCGGGATGATACTGGATTGGTGCATCACAGCCTGTGGGCCACGAGACCAAACAGAGAATCTTTACATTAGAGAGCCAGATAAAGTCCTTTTGGTTTTACTGATTCAGTGTTGGAGAGGGCTTGTGGTTGGAGAGTGGAAGAAACTGGAGCACCTTAATGAAACATGCAAACAGAAGGGAGAGGATCACACAGATTGGGACCATAAAAATACATCCCAGCTGTGAGGTGACGGCGTTGACTACGGGGCAGCGCAACTACCAGGTTACCCTTTATAAGAGTTTAAGTGCGTCATGACATATCCTGTATTTAACTTGTGACGAGGCTTCGTCAGTAGCCTTGCGGGTAATTTTATATGAATCAGAAAAGTGTTTGTACAACAGGTCAGGTGTACAGTAGACAATGCATGGATGATATCGATGTTTTCAGCTGGTATAAATGGCCAGCTTACTGTATACTGTTCTGTGCCAGATATGAATTCATATTTCTCATCTCCTGATCATTATCTGCAGGCCTATTGACAGTCATGGGCTTACAGGATGCAGTTTAGTTCTAATGTAACCCTGAAGATTTCTAAATGGGTCTTTATTGTTGGGAAATTATGGTGAAGGTGGGAGAGCGAGCATATCGTCACCGCGTAGAGCTTCATCTATGATTCACATTCCTACAAATTTCCGTGGAAAACAACAATTAAGGGCTTCACAGATTTAATGGTCATGGAATATTGATCAAGAAGCAACTTTCCCCTGAGGATAATTACGAGATTAGTTATTGGGAAGACTTTATGCACCATGCGCTTGCATCACGTTATTTTGTCTGCAAGCAGGCTGCATACAGAAGCATGCAATTTTGTTGCGGATCTGTGGCAGCCACCTTTGGCCGGCATCGCTCCAGAAAGAGCCCACGGTCCGGAGTGGGTTGAAGGACCAGGTGGGCTCCGGGGTTTTCTGGGTCTCTGATGATGACATCATGGGTCGATCTCAGAGGGAGGGGTTCAGATTTCTCATTTCCTGATCATGATCTACAGGCCTTATTGACAGACTTACATGATCCAGTTTATTTCTAATGGAGCCAGAGTAGCCACATAAACTCAACTCGCATTAGTAACGCATTTAGGAAACACATAATACAACCCACGTCTACTGAACATGGCATTTGGAGATCAGCCTACAGGAAATGCATCAAATGATGTGTTGATAGTTGCCTTGGGATTAGAGAGGTGGGGCCTGCAAAGAGAGGGATGCATATTTAATCTGTGACTGGATAGCACAATTTAGGGATTTTAATTTTTCTAAACAGCTGGTGTAAATGTGTACATGAGCAAGCTACTTAGCCCCGACTGTTTCATTGGAGCAGCTTGGTGTTTCCTGGCATAAAGCAGACTCTGGTTGTATTGATTAACCCATTGTTGTTAATGCGTGTATGCCTGTAAAGGTATTGGTGATAATGTTATATGTATGCATCGAGTCAACTCCCTCCGTGTAAATAATAGTAAGGGTATTCTCCTCTCCTATCCTTAGCAGCACTTAAAAACAGTAATGCATTTCATGGGAAACAAAAATATGCAGAACAACGAACAATTTGTTATTATTTAATCATGTGTGAAAATCAAATATGTTCTTAATGAGACTATGTCCATCTTGTAAGTGCTTGTGGACGAATGATAGAGAAAAGGATGCAGGCAAGTTCATCACTAGAAACAGACTTGAGCACAGAGACACTCTGTGGGGAAGTAGAGAACTGCAGATTGTGGGAGTCTGATCTGATTTGACAACAGCAGCAAAATGACACTGTACCCCAAACAGGCATCAGCCAGTGCCGACGTAATGTACTGTTTATCTAATGACACAGGTGGCAGCGCGGCCCTGGGTTTCATCTCTCGTTAGGTCGTATTAATGCAGCGCCCTTGAACAAGGTGCTCAACCACTTCACATGCTTCAGGTACATCACAATACCTGCTGGGACCTGCACCACGGCCAGAGTAAAATAAAACAGATTATGCTACAATGACGAGAAAAACAACCAAAAAAAAAAAAAACCCTAGAGCATTAAACAGGATTCAAATGTACATCCAAATACTGGATTGGCATTAGTTGCCATACTCCTTTGTGCCAGACATGAATACAGTAGTAATTTGAGACCGGGTAATATTTCTCATCTCCAGCTCATTATTATGAGCTTACAGGCCTGTTGGATGCATGCTTACGGGATGCAGTTTATTTCCATTGTAGCCAGAGCTCCAGAATTACTGCATTATGTTTAGCCAACTGAGTTGCTTCATAATCACACTGGTATATTTACATACATTATTTTTGGCTGGATTTCGACAGTGCAGCAAAATGCAGGGATATAAAACCAGCGAGAGAGAGAGAGAGCTGCAGTGAAGCCTATTAGCTGAGTATATGTCTGGTAAAGCATTCCACTCTGAAGAGCCTGGCACGTAAACTTGAATAAATTCCAGATCCCAACTTCCAGCCACTGAGATCAAAAAATGAGAACAGAGAAAAAAAAAAGAAAAAAAGGGAAGAGTATTTTTGAGACAGAGCTGATAAGAGACCATGCTGCAACAAAGTGCCACTGCTGTCACAGTTTTGCAGAAACATGCAGTTGAGGGAACATGTGATCATATTGTTGGTAGAGCTGGGCGAAAAAAACTTATTAGAATACATGGTTGGGACAACATTTAAAAGTGAAAGTGGATTTTCACTTCAACAGCACATTTTACAAATCCTGCCTCGAAATTCTTTTCTAGGCCTAGTTAATAATTATGTAAAAAGGTAATTGTATATCGTAAAAAAAAAAAAAAAATCGGATGGGATGAGATTTTAAGGCCATTTTGCCCCACCTTAATTGTTGGATGAAAACTGTGTTTACATTCTTCATTGATGGAATTTGCATATGTTCGATAGAGTAAACATATGGGACATTTGTGACTTTAATTTGTGAACTACATCCTGCCTGTGAGAACACGCCATTGATGGGCCGGAGAATTTCACAGTCTTGGTGAGCAACCAGGCCTCCCTCCGTGCTGCAGATGGGCGTCAATAACTGCGATAATGCTTCCTCTGTCAAAACATATTAAGGCAGTGAGCTGGCGCTGCTGTGGGCGAGCTGTCTGCCTGTGCACAGCATAGCCAGAGAGGAGGAAGAAGTCTAGCCAATGCCACTGGCAGGCTTACATACAGGAGTGCACACACGCACTTGAGTGCCGTGCACACAGGGATGCTTTTGCTTGCCGACTGCTGTTTGGCCAACGGCTGTTTCGTGCAACAAAAAAAACAAAAAATGCTTTAACTACCCATTTACTAGTCATAACCTTAAGTTCTCTTCCAAAAATGAAGATGTCGCAGGGAAAGTCATCGTCTTCATTTTGTCCATGGGACCATTACATCATTCCTTTCAATCTCTTATGAAGATGGGAGTCCCTTGAACCGTAAAGAAACACTACTTCAGCGCGTGCAGCATTTACTCATATATGTTTCCAATAAAACAGAATGAATACGACTGTTTGGGGTTTTAGGATACAACTACTATTTCCCTTAGAAACTTGTCTGGAAATATGCAGGCACTTTTATTAGGCCACATTAAAAGACACAAACAGGCCACGTTCAACAGTTTCATGAATAAAACAACAGCTCCCAGCATGACGATGTGCCAGAAAGCCGTGGTGGTGCCATCCTCATTTGCATTAAATAGGACAATCGGCTTTTATTTGCGATGTAGATAGAAACAGCTGCAAAATTTCATATTTGGATAACTTTTAATGTCTTCTTTAGTTATTAATCTCAGCCCAGACCGTATTGATCCATGGATGAACTGAGATAGATAGATAGATAGATACACACACAAACATTTTATGTTCTTGTTTTCCTATCTTTGGGGCCTTTGAAAAAAAAGTAATTACTAATGTGGTTTTAATGAGTGAAAGTATCTTTCATTGTCCCTTTCATTCATCTGAAACAGCCAGATAAACTGTACCGATATCCGTCTTATATGATACTGAATGCCGGGATGAGGTACTATAGTGTCGAAGCAAACAGACAGTAGGAGAGGCTGCAACTGGGCTCTTTAATAAAATAATGCTGCACGTCCGTGATCAGTGAAGCACAGCAGCTTTATTCATTATGAAACATTTTCCTGATTACTTCAGTGGGGCCAAAACAAAACAGGCAAATAAGTTCATCAGCACCTCACAACAAACGCAACTAAGAGACCTCTATGTGATAATTTGTTGCCGATTATAATTGTAACTGTTAAAAAAAACAAGTTAATGTTTTACACTTCAACTGAGCTTCAGCATTCAGACCTTGCATATTTGATTGAATCACTTTGAATTAGTGGAAGGAATTGTTTTCTGTGACTCCTGAATAATCCCCTAAGTGACGCTGTAGCTCTCAACACCCACGACACTAGGGGACCCCCCCTCTACAGTGCTGACAACCTCATCCAAATGCCTCCATCATCACAGCTGCCTGTTGAAACCTAACAAGCCAACTCCACCGATGCTAATTAAGTTGGCAACACAAAGCGTGGGAAATAAAACAGCAAATACACCAGAGATTTCCAGGCACAAAGATGTAAAGGCCCATAAGAGAAATAGATCCTGAAAGGTAAATGACATCTTATTCATCTCCGGCAACCCCTCCGATAATTCTCTCTTTGTAGCCTACTTTTAATAGTCCGTCCCAGTTGAGCTATCCCTGAGACAGAAAATGTGCACCCCAAAATAAATCAATGTGAACATTTATTGCCCACATTCTGATGCTACATGATGTGGTGCTCTCCCAGCCGCCTCTGCTGTATGTGAGGGGGGTAATTTAGCTGTCTAGGAAGAATCAAGGCTGATTGGAGGTCATCTCTGAAAGTACAGATGATGGACAAACTGATGTTGGTTGAGCTTGAGGGACCAACGAACCAAGACTTGAACGCTGAAGGGCAAAAGGCTCTGTGGTGGGAATCAGCACAAAAAGGTCCAGATAAACAAAGAACGGATGAACAAGCGACTTGCTGGATTCGTTTTTGAGGGACCATGTGAAGAACATGACAACAGCTGCACTACTTCAGCCTGGCAACCACTTCTGAATGTTCGTGTTTATCCCTTTGTAATGTGGTTTCATATGAACAGCAATAAAAGGCTTTAGGAGAGATGCACACTCGTTCCTCTCGGCTTAAGCACGCTCTGCTGCCTTCACTAATACCTCCACTGTGTTAAGGGGAACTAAATCTTTGAAATTATCCAAATTAAACATTTTCAGGAATGCAATGCCTCGGCTTCATTTTTTTACCATTTACTTTTTCACATTAGAGTTTCTGCTCACTGGCGGCACAAATCCTCAAACTTACACCCTTAAAATGTGACGAAACAGACAGAATGTGGACAACACGTTCGTGGCCTCTGCTTCACCGCAATAACAACAGCAATTCTCAAACCGACAGCACGCCGGAGACACACAGCCACTCCGCTGCTGATGAGAACAAGTCTAGCGGTGTCGCCCACCCACTCTGTGCTGATGGTGGTGACTAATGCCACCTATGGTCTAAATTGCAAGCTCTGGTTGCTAAGCGGAACCGTGCATGTCACCAGCGACAGCACTCAGCATTTCAAGTACGTCGAGTTGGGAAACGGTAGGGTCACAATTCAGTGTCCAAGGTGGTTTTCCCCCTCTTTTACCCGGGGTGTTATTTCATGAAATTTGTCCTAAGTCCATAATCACTCTGCATCGTCTTGACCAGAGGTTAACCCTCGGCTGTCACAGGTGCCATAACCTTAGAGCAAGCTGTACCGGAGTACCGGACACAACATTTAAGAGGAAACTCACTTGTTTTCCTCTGAGGGAGATACTGCATCGAGTCAAAATTGGAATTTTGTGTGCAAAACTCAGAACATTATATTCTACAGTATGAAAATGCAGCACAATGCAGCAAATCTCAAAAAAAATAAATAAATAAATAAATAAAAATAAAAACCAGAATCAAATATGTATGATGCAACTAAAGCAATTGTACCACTGTTATGCATTTCATGAGACCAAGCCCTTTGTATGCAGTAATACAAAATGTTCTTATGACATATTGTTTGCGATAGTTATCATCAGAAATGTACATTTATGATACATGCATAAACAGAGAGCACACACACATACAGTGTTACAAAAACTAAGCTACCGATCCTCTCTGCAACATGAACCAGAATTTGTCATTGAGCATGAGGGCCTGCAGGGTAAACATAGCCTGCGAGCGTTCAAGTCCTCCGTGACTTATTGGACCTAATCATCTTCACATTAGTGTCACTGATAACTGTGCCTTCCTCTGATTTTATGTTTCTTCTGCTTCTCCTCTCCGTCTGTGTCTTTGTTCTCCGTCTTATCAACACCCTCCTAAACTCAGGTGGAAAGCATCCAGGCATCAAATCGCTGCAGTCGCTTCTGCCACAGAATTAGTGCAAACAAACAGCTGCTGCCAAAATCGGTGTGCAATCTCTCTCTTTTTTCCACTTGGAGTTTGATTCTGTGGTCTGGGGTAAACTTTGGTTTATGAAATATACCAGAATCAATCTAAATCAACTCAAAATGATTACCAAGGTTAAAAACAAGGCCTCTTATGGGCTGTTGTAAAGCTGTCATATTGGAGATAAAACATTTTCACGGCAGTACGAGTGTACGATCAGTGTCTGGGACGAGCTGTTGCTCGACAGCGGAACATGTCAGTGCTGGGTCACCATTCCAAGTGCCACTATTTGACTCATGAGGAGGTGTTTAGAGTTGATTCAGCAACCAATTAACACTCCTCACTCTGTCGACATTATACTCCCATCAGCATCCTGCCTTGATTAGAGGAGAGAAACCCCCCCCCCACCGGAACAAGATTAGACACGCAGAGGAAAGATAGATGGAACCAATTTTCATCCTGATGCTCTCTCCGTTTTCAAACCCTGTCGGTATGTATAAAAGTGTTCGATGGCTTAGTCGTTTCTATTTCCGACGCTGACTGAGGCTTGCCCCCCTGCGCTGGCTGACAGACCGAGAAATAAGCCCACGTACACACACACTCGGATGTATAATCAGACACTCAGGAGGTGAACACACACACACACACACACACACACACACACACACGTGAGCACATACAGACACCTGCACAAACAATACTCAAGCACTCGCAGTCCAATTGGCTGTCAGCCTTCATGACTTCAGCACCCAACCACCCACACAGCCAAGCCATAATTACAGCCCTCTTACACCAAACCCTGGAGATAATGACAGCTCAGGAGGGAGACCCCCCCCCCCACACACACTGTTGGAGCGACACACGCTGAGAAAGTTATAAAACTTGTAAAAACAAACTAAGAGACACGGTCCATGAGTGCAATCATTTCACATTGTTACAAAGGAAAATTCTGCTCTGTTTTTCTGGATATTTGGAGACATTACAGGTGCTTACACGGCTAAACTGAATGGTTCAGTAAAAACAAACTGGGGTCCCTTTTCCTGGCTAGTACGATTGTTTGGGCTGGTGTGAAAGCTGTCAATCCAACCCTGGTACGGACCAACAACCGAAGAACTACGTTCTGCTTCACAATGTTATGAATGTGTATTTTTCAGACCTTTCTCTATTCCCTTCTTCTTTCTTGTGAAATACGGTTACATCTCTTTGAAATGAGTGAGGAACAATACCCTTCAACTGAACTACTCACAACCTGTGATGGGAGGGGGCGTCTAGTTTCTAGTTTTTCATTTGCTGCATTAAAGAAATGGTTAGTTTCTCAAATTGCTTTTTTTCCCCCGCCAGAGGATTCGCAATATAATACTACAGATATATATATATACACACCAATATAACATACACCATGATGGAAGACTTGATCAAACACCCACGGATGGTGTCAGGATCCGCTTCTGTAAACGTTGGTTTCTGCAGCGCTCATTCCTAGTCCAAATTGGACGTTCTATATGTGGCACAAACCTTTATTTTTATGATATTTGGTTTGGATAACTAGAACAAACAATCTTAATTACAACCTGTTTGATCATCTGACGGCTCTCCCTGCTGCATAACGGGACTCCCTTCTAGCAATGTTTAGTGAGTCTTTCCGCCCACTGCCTTTTACTCTCATAGCAAACTATGACAGATGCCAGGAAAGACTCCCTTCTAGCAATGTTTAGTGAGTCTTTCCGCCCACTGCCTTTTACTCTCATAGCAAACTATGACAGATGCCAGGAAACGGATGCGAAAGGCCATCAGGGCAGGGAGTGGGGCTCTCTTTATGGGGGTTAATTTGTTTTGAGGCTTTACACTTGACAAGGCATCGGCACAGGAAATAATCAACATCAGAAATTATGATCAACCACCAAGAAATAGAGTGTCACCAAAGCTCAGTCGTTTGCTTCCGTTTCCACTCCGGAGCTCGGAAAATAGCAATTAGCGCCATAACACACCATCAATAATCGTGTTCTCTTCTTTTTTGCATCTTGGTTTCTCAACACACATTGTGCAGATGCGTGTCCGATAAGCTACAGTTTACAGCTGTTACTTGTTTTGAAGAAACAATGGCTGTTTTGTCAGCATTTGTGAATTACTGTAGCTCTGTGACAAGACCTAGCATGCACACGCACACGCACACACATAGGCATACATGCGTTGGTAGCCCAGCAACAAACCCTAATTACCCTTTGCAATTGAATAGCAATCAGCAAAACAATTCACAGGGGATCTCTGGATGAAACATGCGCGCGCACACACGAACATAAGACTACACATTCAATATCACGTAGTCTCCTTCATTGCCATATTCTAGCATCTCAGGGTCTACAAGGCAGAAAACTGATCTAGGTCACTGCCTGTTGACTGAATTTCCATGCAATTAATGTGCACTGTAATCTATACCGTGTTTCAGTGTTGCTTTATCTTTCTTTGGCCTCAAACCATTTGTTATGTCAACAGTACAGATAAAACTGGCATGCAGGTAGAAAAACAAAGCCATAAGGATCAGTAGTCAAGAAATCCCAGCATCCCCTGGGAAAGACCACAGATCAATGGGGAGAAATGGTCAAATACTAGACTGCTGTTCTAAAGGTTACATGTAGCATTTATGTCAAATATACTGACAGCAATTCACTGCAGGGAGCCCTGGCGACAGTGGGTGAGTGGACAGAATGACGATGAAGGATGGCGGAAAAACTGAATGTAATATTTACTGCAAAATACTTGGTTTCAAAATGCGATTTCACAAGTAACGGTATTCACCGTCCATTCACACAAGATGCATATCAATAAGCCAATTGTTAAACACAAAAGCCATAGAAGCTGATCGACTCGTTGCTAAAACACGGCTGTGGCTGCTGCGGATAACCAAAAGGCTGGCAAGGCGAGATAACGCGCTGTCAGATTCAGCCATCGATAAAATGATCTACAGTGCTGTTGCAGGCCGGGCCGGCTACACAAGCTAAATGCAATGTTTATTCAGTAATGTAACCCTGAGACAAGAAAAGGTTCCAAAGACCCCTTCAGTAGATGTGAGACTACTGCCTCTTTTACCTTTGCTTAGCTTATTTAAAGAAAAAGCCCCTTGCCGATATTACTGGACGAAAACAGTCCAGTCCCGAGAAGCTCCTTTAACAAACACAGCGAAGAGGATCCAACAGTGTGATAAAGTTCAAGTAAAGAATATCATGTTAGCTTTCGATTTAAGGTTACTGACAAAGCCACAGGAAAAACTGCAAAGCGCTGCTCTCCGTTTGCTCTTTGCAAGCCAATATTGAAGTGGCTGCTGATCCTTCAGTGAGACGGCTTCATTTCAGCACCACGGAGAGCTCCGCGGCACTCAGCTCATGCTCGGCTAATTCTTCCCCCTCTCTTGGGTGGCAAACAGCATCTGCTGGTCTGCCTCTCCAACCGCAGCAATAATTTAACTCTGAGGAGACTCCCAAACACTTCAGCGCTCCAGTGACTGTAGTGCCAATCAAGCACCAAGGGACGGGATATTTCATGGTCAGCTCAGGACAAGAGGAAAACAACCGTCGAAAACACTCTGAATTTTTAAAGAAGACAGACTATATTCAAACTACCTGTAATGTGACTTGCATTTCGTTCTAAAAAAACGGTACGTATGTGACAATCAAACAAGGTTATATTCACAGACAGACAAAGACAGGATTGTTTTTTTCTATGCAACCAGTACTCCAGATAGTCCGCAGTGCAATTCAGCCACAGGATCTGTTCAAGACGTTTACCTCTCCAAAAACCTTGGCTCGTTTCTATTTCCACTGCTCTATCCACCTACACATAAAACCAACAGCTGAGCACAAGTCACGCCACATCTCTAGGGGGTTGTCATGAGTAGTCATTCTGGGAAATGTAGGAAAACAGTAACCGAGGTAGAAGTAGACGAGGCAGCTCGAGGGAATGAGAGTACAGCGATTTAGACAATATTCAGCACAAAGTAACTCCTGGAATGTGCTGTATACAATAAAAACGTGTGAAAACAGTGTTTCAAGTATCTAGGGAGATTTGAAGATGAATTAAGTGCATGTATGCACATACACACACACACACACACACACACACACACACAGGCCCCTCCATGAACATCCCTGAGCAGCCTCTCATATACACTGTAGTTTTTCATGCTACCTGTCATCATTCTGAAATGTCTGGTCCCCCAGCAGCAAATCCCTGAAGCGATAGCGAGGCGGAAGAGGAGGCACCTCTGTGTCCACCTCTGCCATCTTGAGAGCCGAGATGTCCAGGATGATGCCAGAGTTGCTGCTGTTGTTCCTCTGCAGGGTGTCAGTGGAGGGCCTGCGGGACGAGAAGCACAGCAGCATCTGCTCATCGACATGCCAGCTTGAGAGTCTGGTACATTGCAGCGACATTACATCACATTTTTCCAAGCCAACTGACCACGAAAAGATTGTGCATGTACAGCGAATATCAGACATTGGGCCTCACACAAGAACCACACGTATGAACAGATTCGTACACGAGTGATTTAGGAGAACTTGACGTATTCACAGATTTTCTTGTATTTTGAATTAATTTAAACTTGGTATTTTTCCCCCCACACCGTGGCTTTAGCGGGTGTTTTAATTCCGTTGCAGACTCTGTTAAAGATTATAGACTTTCTCCGAAAGCAGTACTTTGATATACGACATACGGGGCAGGACGCACAGCCTTATGTGGTATGATTGATGCTTTCATTATGCTAATTTCCATTTCCAATTTCTATTAATGCACGCTCATTTACGCTTGTCATTTACACAGTTATCTGAAGTTAGAAGCGTTCGCTGAATCTGAGGTGGAACACTCGTACGAGCTCATCGTACTAAAAGAAAAGTAAGAGAATGTTTAGAATACAAAAATGTCTTGCATGAGGTCCAATGACTGAAAAGTCCATTGCTGGGGAGAGAATTGTACTGAGAAGTCTAAAGGCAGTTACAGGGTTGCATAATGAGTAAGAACACACGAGTACAGAAATTTGCTGTATTTATTGATCTGGGACAAAATAAATGAGCAAAGGAGAAGTTTATCTGTTGCATGCATATTAATTCCAAATGAACACTGCATGCATTTAAACACTTGAATGAGGATTGTGCCCAAACTCTTAAGCTGTTCGATCTACAGTGTCAAACGCAGCAGAGAAATCATATGTGAAAGAAATGCTCAACGTCGACGGATTCTCCGAGTCAAAGCAAGTCATGCATGAACGTCTGAACCAAATGGTTTGACCTAACTGTCCTATTTCCCGTGTGGCATGTATTATTAAACAAAATAAACATACACAATCACATAAACTATACAAAAAGAAAAAAAAGTCAAAGTTGACACTTAAGGGACTGATTACTGCACAGACGAGTATGAAAATACAACCCACCTGCTTGTACATAACAGTAAAAGTGCACGTGTGTGTCTACTGCATACAGTGCTGGCTACGGAGTCGTGTGCGTTTATGTACATGCGTTACCACCATGCCACTCAGTGTCACATATAGGGGAATTAAGAGCTTTGGGAAATTACCTGTCACCATGGGAACCGGAGGATCGGCGCAGAGGGCTCGAGGATCGGCGGAGGGGGCTCGAGGATGTGCAGGGAGGGCTCATGGCTGCCTCTTGCGGGGGCGAAATGAGTGACAAAGGAGAGAGCAAGTGAAAGAGAAAGAGACACGAAAGACAGAGAGAGTTTTAAAAACACACAAAATCCTGTTCACCTCTTTCAGACTTAGCGAGGAAGCAATATGATTCACTGCCCGTGTCTCAGCTTATCAGCTTACCTCTCCTCAAGAGTTCAGCCAGACCTCTGGAATGTGCTGCTCTTTAAACAGAGCGGGATCACACAGTTTAATATTAATGTGTTCACTGCCGTTTCATTATTCATAGTGTATATTCTGACAAAGAGGAAACGAGCATTTCAGGTGGGTTAATCAGCTATGATCCACACATGTATTGAAGGCACTCGGGGGGGGGGAAAATCACCTTAACAAAGTAGTGTTGAACCAATTTTCTGCCAACGAAGCAACACAGGGAGAGGAAAATAACTTTAGAAATAGGACAGCGACATTTCTACCTCAGCTACAACGTGTGCATGTGTTG
Source organism: Anarrhichthys ocellatus (assembly GCF_004355925.1). Classification (NCBI taxonomy): domain Eukaryota; kingdom Metazoa; phylum Chordata; class Actinopteri; order Perciformes; family Anarhichadidae; genus Anarrhichthys; species Anarrhichthys ocellatus. The sequence goes on from NW_022280039.1 coordinate 9,636,827, forward strand.
TCCAGCTGAACATGATGGTTTATTCATGAGAGTGTGGCTGTTTCTACTTGAATGAATCAATGTTCATCTTAATTGATAGATGGCTCTTAGAGGTCTAATCCCATAATTTATTGGTGCATCCTGTTGAGATGACTTTGAATCCCACCCTCCTTTAAAGCCTCTACAGAGGGAACAATAAGTGGGTAATACAGAGTATTTGTGTGTGTGTGTGGTCATCATAGTGCAGCGTGGGCAGCCTTGAGTGGGCTAATAGCACCAAGAGACACGCTCTCCCTTATTTACCAGTGAAAGCAAAAACCCCTGAGACAGAGGAAAGCGAGTGGGGGTGATGAGAAAGTGGTGTGCTGGTGAGGACAACAGGAAATAAAGGAGGTCACTGCAGAAGTGTAAAGGACACATTGTCCTCAATGTGTCCTTTACACTATAACAGACAGGAGAGAACTGGATGATCTAAAATGATCTAAAAAAAGAGACGATGAATGCAAGTCCACCAAGATGAGCCTTGTCCTCTATTGAAATACTGAGTGTACAACCTCTGAGGGACGACATAATGGATGAGGCGAAGTGACCACAATAATAGGGAATAGAATTGCTCCCGGTGGGAGTCCGTCTCCACTTAGAGAATATACCGCAGATTCAGACCAAAGAAAACGGATGAAGCGAGGAAAAATGCATGCAGGGCATAGATAGAAATTGGTCTCTAAATAAATAAGAAGATCTTCAAATATGATGAATTGCGGTATAGGCCCAAGGTAGATATCACTTACTGTAGGTGGGATTAATATGCAGAGACCATAAGCAATATCTAAAACAATGTGTCGTGTAAATTGTCTTTATAGTTATATAAAAATATAGCAATTCATTTGGTCAAGGGTTTATCTTGAAAACAAAATCATCATATTCAAAGAAAAGTTTGTTGGTGACAGCGCAAAGCCTTCCAAACTACTTTCCGCGAGAACAAACAGATATTTCAGAGCAATTTCTGGTTTCAAAGAAGATTGTCATGACAGTTTCCTATACTGCTGATCAACCAAACGTCTGCAGTTAATTCCAGCATCAATATAAAAGAGACACTAGCCTATATAAAAATAGTTACATAACAGAGAGGAAGGTCACAAGTACCTCCATCTGACTGAGCACCATTGCAAAACAGAGAGGATACAACAACACTGTACCAAATGCTGAGCTGAACTTCCACAACATTAAGACAATAAGAGTTTGCATAATATTACCACAGATACAAAACGTTTAGAGCAGCTCGAATGGCAATGTTATAGCCTAGAGACACAATAACAAAACCAACACTCCCGATAGCATTGAGTAAACTTATAAATGAAGTCAGGCTCCCCGAAGGGCATGCTAAATCAGACTTTTTTTGGTTTTTTACCAACTTCGTTTACCTGGCTGCGGTCCCGCGTGTGTCCGAGGTCCCATCATCGTAAACACGTGTTTGGTTTAGATAGCCTCCACACACTGCCCATGCAGCATTGCCTGTGTGACAGATGAGGATGTTTGCCATCAACGCGCCCAGGCTGCGAACGCCCTGTCATCGTTAGAAAAACCGGTAATTGCTAAAAGTGCGGGGGAGACGTCCCTCCAGCGGTCAGGTGGCGACCACGAGTCCAATAGGTCACCCTCGACGACACCAACACTGGTGCTTGACGAGCTAACTATCTGCAGGCTTCCATGCTGCTGTTGTTTTAGGTTGATGAGGTGAGAAACTAGTCCCGGTTCCTCGGCGCTGGTTGGCTGACTCGCCTTCAAAATAAAAATCCCCGTCGTAATTTATCGCACGCCTGACAATGTTCATTTAAATATCAATGCGCGAGCCCCCAAAACCGCCACCAATACCGAGCGACTTCATGGTCGCCTAGCAACAACTTTATTTGCTATAGTGTTGACGAACTACATTGCTCTGCGGAAGCATGGATGAACTGTTATTTTTAGTCCCGTGCGGTCGAATATGAACCACATATTTTCCACTTGCCTTGTTCTTTTTTAATTACTTCGCAAATCCCGTTTTCAGCTGCTCCCACACGTCACAAGCTTCCTCCGGCTCTTTCTCCGTTGCAGTCTTCTATCTCACAACATTTTCAAGAATAAGGACATCATGTGAGCGCGCTGTACTCCCTGGATAGTTTCCATGCTTTCCTGTCAGCATCAGCATCTTTCTCCTCCATCCCCCCCTTCCGCCAAAGACGGAGCAGCAGGAGGACGCTCAAGTCACCCACGGGTGCCTCGCCATCTACCGGAGAACTTTGCAGTGGAGTGCTGAGGAAAACTGACGTGTTTGATGCTGACAGGGAACTTCTCACAACAAATGAAGGCGTTTAGTGAAGTGAATAAACCTAAGAATAGAAACTGTAATTCTGCATCATCATGGTTTCTTGCCCTCCAACTTGTCTGTGCCTTTGTGTCTAGATAAATAAGACTGCTTCTTCTGTTTCATGAGCAATAGAATGGTGTGAAACGCCTGTGCTGGTGTGTGTACACTACATCAGTCAGAGTCATCTGGTGGTAAGAGGTGGAAAGTGCAACTGTATGTACTTGTGAGTGGTGTAACAGTTGCATATCATTCAGTAAAAACAAGTAAATCTGTCTTACCAAGGGTTTAAATGGCCCCCAAAGACATTTGCCAAAAACAACGCATTGGAATTACAACCGTCCCCAAAACGTAAGTCATTTATTCATTTTTTTCTCATAATATCTCAATATTCAACATTAAAGATGGAGTACACACAGTGCATGCAAAGTCTTGGCAACTTCTAGGAAATCCACAACCTATCGTCTACGTCCGTTATTTCTCTTCTGTTAAAACATACCTGCAATGGTTCTGTCCTCTGCTATCTGTCTCACAATCGACCCCCTCAAATTGAAAAATATATTCATTCTGTGTGCGCTCGGCGTCTGGCTGGAGACACCGCTGGCTTGTATGTGTGTTCGCGTCTCTCCCGGAAAAAAAGCTGCGTCGCTCTGAGTGCGTTCCTTGTGCTCAGCCTCTCCACATTTCAGCCTATTATTCTCCAGGGGAAAAGAGCTCCGAGCGTCATCGTTTCGAAAGCCCACACAGACACTTACGCTGCTTTTCCATGCCAGCAGTCAGATTTCACTCATGCCTTTATCTCACGCAGCATCTTGATTCCCACAGATATCTTTTTCCCACAACTTCATCCAGCTGATTTTGTTATGTTGCAACCCATTCCGTGGCTACCTATTGGCTGTTGAGTGTTTTACACACGCTAAATGATGAAATACCATAATAGTAATAGTGATTTGTTTACAGTCGATGCTGAGGGGTAATTGAAAATGTGATGGTGTCACAGATATTGACAGAAGCTGATGTACACATGCAAACAGTAGCCTACAGATGAATATCTACATTCCTAAGGGGAAAACATTACTGGAGCAAAGCAGAAAGGATTACAACATAAAAAACCCACGTCATTACTCACACATCATTATACCATTTAACTATATTACTTTTGAAAACATTCAGTACTTTCTCCACTTCCAACAGCCACCTGCGATTATCACCTTCAAACGCATACATCAAGATTAAGGTTGAAGCAAAATACTCAATACTGAAAAGATGGAGTATTTAATTTTGTCACCTACAAATCCTGCAAATTCTTAAACCAAACATCTGAATTACTTCCGTGTTTACCTCCATTTCTTTGGCTCATACCCGTTACTCTTATCAATGAAATGGCAGTACACAAATTACATATACAAGTGGTGCTTAATGCACTATTTTGTGAAACACCGGTCACTTTGTCATGTTTAACATCGCAATGTTTTTGTCGAATATTATGGTTAGAGCTAGACCGATAAAATTGGCTCGGCTGGTATACATAAAAACAGTATTGGTCTGGATATTATTGTGGTGGTACTGAATCACATTGGTAAATCCAAATCCAAATATTTGACATATGTTTTTTTGGGGAGGAAATGAAAACACCTGTAATGTATTTGCTGCTGATTCATCTCTCTAAAAAGGTCTGTTTTATAAGCTGGAGAGATAAAATGATCCATAACTTGAATGGTAACCTGGTAACCTATAATGTGCTTTAATTTAATGCTCCGAGTTGCGATGTAACAGCAGCTACCAGGATTTGACTAATGCAGTGTTGCCTCATATTGGAGTGAATCCTTCAGTTATTCAGCCATTATCCTGCCTTATTTAAGCCGCATCACGATGTGTCCCGGAGCCGGGCGTACACTCATTAGGCTATTTCTCTCCTCTGTCCTCTTCACATAATACGAGCGTTGTCTCAGCATAGCACAGCCACTCTCCCGCCCGGATGCTTGCTCTTCATGCTTCCAAAGTGTCTAAAAACAGACGGAGGGAGAAAACAAGACTCAGACATTGAAGCACTCAGTAAACAGCGGAGCCCGAAGGCGTTTATAAGATATAGGAGCCTTACATGAGCTTGGTACATGAATCACAAAGGGACTCTCTTTGTCTGGATAGAAGCAGCAGACCTCCTTGATGTAAAGTTTGTTTTGTCCTTAGCTTGGAATTCGTTTTACGACTGTATCATAACGGCAAGATAGACCGGAATATGTATCATACATTAATGGAATGTTTCATTTAAATTTAAGAGGAACAGGGGTCATTTCTCTGACTGTGTAATGAGGCTTTTCTCTTTTCTCCTTATTCATCATAACACTTTGACCAAAGAACATATTTTACGCCGTTTACAGCACCACACTGCATCCTGTGTACGATACAAAATTAAAATGTTCTAATGAGATCCAGCTCATTTTATTTTAAGTTAAACCCTCTCGGTCTTTGAAAAAACAGAGTAGATCAGGAAAACTCTCTCTCTATTTATTGTTTCCTCTTACTGTCTTGTTTTTTAAACACTGTTTTGCTCCTTTATAGTCGCATATACACTCACACCTTCAGGAATCCTACACAGCAGACACTCTTGTACACACACCTCACACCATAAAGCCAAACTTTTCTTTCTTTTTACCCTTTTTCCATTGTATTAAGTTCTGTCTTGGCTAGTCTCACCCGTCTGTCCTGCTTCACATTAAAAAAACAAATGTAGATCTAATGCCCAAATATTCTGGATACATGATGAACTGTGTTTTCCACTACTGTATTTATGGTTAGCTTAGGGCATCATTTGAATGATGAGTAATCTCTTGGAAGCCCAGTTCAAATAACGCAACAGCAAAGAGCACTAAGGAGCATGAAGGAAGTCACGGCATTAGCTTTCTTCTTACCTCCATGTGTTGGTTTCATGACAGTAAGCTTCTATTGTTTTCAGATTGGTGACACCATCAGAGCCTCCGACAGCCATCAAGGCACCATTGAACACTACGAGGGACATCTGAGGCACAATACACACGAGTTTGTGGGAATGCGTGATAGAAAATTACATCAACAAACGCATCTAAATAAAATGTATGTGGAATGTTCTTGGGACTATATTATCAATATTACAGACCAGCAGTACACCAGGGTAAGTAATTAAATTACACTGTGCCATCATATACTTTTTGTAATAGCATGACATCAATAGTTTTAGCACACAATACACAAAATATGTTTTTAGCCTCAATAGCGACCCCATCAGGATGAATTGTAATAACTCTGGTTATCCCTTAATGTTTCATCTAGCACCATCATCAGGTCAAAACTCTCTATTTCTTCCATATTTGGTTTATGACCAAACATGCAAAACTAATGCCATTCCCATCAGCCTCATCTATGTTTTGTGGTCATTGGCATATGGTAACACGGTAAACTAAAATGGTGAACATGTTCAAGGTTATACCTGCCAATCCATCCATGGCATGCCAGAAAAAAGTTACCAGAGTTTCACCCGTTATTTTGCTCTTATGTAGAGAAAAACAACAAATATTTAGTCTGTGGGATCCAAAAATAGTGATGACACCTTAAACCTCCACAGAAATATTTGAGGTAATCTTTTAAGAACTGTGTCTTTCCCTCAGTCGTGTCAGTCGTATTGCTTTTTTCCATCTTTTCTTATCGTTTATAAAAATAAACCGGACCTGAAATCTAAGGGGAGGCCTTACATCTGTGGTGTCTTGGTTGCCCATTACTCACGTCGTCCCTCTTGCTCCTCATGCGTTTGACAGGGGTCCACCTCGTGGTGTCTGGGTCAAACCTCTCCGCACCGCAGAGCTTCAGGTTGAGCTCGTCTTTGCCCCCAGCCACGTAGATGTGTCCCAGGTACACGGCGCAGCCGGCGTTCTCCCTGGGACTCAGCATGTGGGCGCATATCGACCAGGTACCGTCTACAAGGTTGTATCGCTCCACTGGGGGACATTTAGAGGATAGCAGGAGTCATAAGAGGCCACATATACCATTTAATACACAGCTGCACACACCGTATGAGTAACACTACCTTACAGACAGGCAGGGTTTATATTTATATACAAAAGGGTACATTTAATGCAATGAAATAACAGAAAAAGCTGAAAATGTCATGCAAGATGTATTTAGATCTATTTATTTTTTCAATAAAAGCTTCTTTACAATGATTAAGAAACAATAATATAAATTGCTTGATGGGATCCAAAAAAGGTTGTGGGAATTTCACTGCTGTGCTCTTCTCACAGACTGAAATAGTTAGTGACAAGAGGCAGCACAACATAACCCCTGTTTATCTTTGCCAAGGTCACAGGGCTTAAGAATGCCTGAGTGTGTGCGTGTGTGCGTCTGTGCATGTGTGTGTGTGAATATGGGTTAGAATAAAATGTCAAGTAAGTCGTTATGTGTGACTAAATTCCTGCCACACGTCAAAAAGCTGTCAAAGGTATCTGAGATTAAAAATAAAATAAAATAATAATGGTGGGAACAAGTAAATTCCCCAAATGCCTCCACACACAAAATAACAGTTTTAAGGAGCATTCCCACATAAATAAACGACCAGCATCATTTAAGCTTCTTTCATTTGTCATCGCTTGTTTGCGATCATGTGACGAAATGAAGAGCAATTTTTCCCACAACTTGACCGATTTGCCCGCTGTGGAGGCGATCGACGTCACAAATGACCTCATCCTCCAGACGTCTTACAACACGGCTTGCCAGATGAAGTCGTTAAAGAGTCTAGAGGCTTACAACTATACTTTGTGTGCGGTTGGGTCCACGACCTCGGAACCAAAGTAGCGTTGAACGACTGCCGTCTTGTTTTTTGCCCGGGTAGCTAGCATCGCTAAAAACAAATTCCCCGGTAGATAGCTAACTAGCTTTCTCCCGCATAAAAACAATGACAAAACACCGCCAAAAAACACAGATCATGGCGGTGATATCGCGGGAGACATTGATGGTTTCTTTTTTTCGTCAGTTTTAGCTAGCTATGTAGTTAGCAAAATTCCTCTGCCCCTCCAGACTTTAGACAGAAGTTTTTTATCAATATCTGTCGCCCTTTGTGAGTTTTTTAAACTTCACACCTTTGTGTACAGCTATTTTCGGGACTCAAAATAGCCCTTGTTTGATCGGTTAGAACAGCCGTAAACAGCGTAAACCAAAGGCATTATTGCTGCAGTATTGAACCTGCCGCCAGTTGCCTGCCCTCCATCTAAACACGCCAATGTGTGACGTCATCTGCAAAGAGCCCATTTCTTTTCTTTAAGTTGCACTACTTGTGCTAGCTGTAAAAAGTCCCATCAACACTCAAAAACCCAAGCACTGGCAGGCAATTGAAAATAAAGTGTGTGTAGTTACATTTTTAATTGAGTTTTCCAATGAGAAATGAAAGAAGTGCTGGAACCATTAGTCAGGGAATCAATTAGTCGATAGAAGGAAAATGAATCACTGGCAATTATTGAGAATCAATTAATCCTCTGAGTCATTTATTAAAAGCAAAAATACTCAACGTTTGGTGGTGCCAGCTTCTCAAATGTGAGGATTTTCTGGACTTTTTGTTTCATATAATTTGAGATTGATTAGCTTTGGGTGTTGAGGCTGACAATTTGTGAGGTATGATGTCTTTTCTTTTTTTTTAACCACATCTCTCACCTGAGTTCAGAGCCATGTCGCCGTCGTTCCCTCCGATCACATACAAGTGACCCTCCAGCACAGCAGCCACCGCTCTGGTGCGTCTGGTCAGCATTGCTGCCTGCTTGCTCCATGTGTTCATTTTTGGGTCATATCTAGAAAAATTAAAGAGAACAACAACAAATAAAAAAAAGGTCAAATAATACATAGTAGTCACACTTAATGTCTAATAGATCAGCCTTTGTTTACAGTATGCATGAAGATGATTCCCAGTTCATTTCAAAATACTATATAGACCTTTTGCAGCATGCTTCTGTACCTCTCCACAGTATTTATGGCAGCAACGCCGTCGTGTCCCCCGATGGCATACAGGTATCCGTCCATCGCCACCAGACAGACTCCGCTGCGGGGGCTGCTCAAGGGTGCTACATCTGTACTCCAGTTGTCTGTGTCGGGGTTGTACCTGCAGTGACGGGGGTGTGTTGGTGGGAGGTTAAATCAGGTGCTGCTGTTATTGACAACTTGAATAGAACCAACACAAACACGCCTTCATAGAGACGTGTGCTGGTTTGCTTTTGAGGAAGACATTCACACTGGGAGAATGAATTTGAGTTGTGTGGGCATCTGTGTAAACATGCAGTGTTTCCTCTCCACTGGAAGGCCATTCGATAAAAACCCACATCCCACAAAAAAAAAAACACTTTCTCCTAATTGGCAAATATGTCAGCAGTTCCCAGAAAATATTAGCACCGTGACCACCCTTCAGAGATTATATGCACTCTGGTAACCAAAATGAGAGCTACAGCTGGTTTGGGTCAATTACAGCAGATCAGTCTGGAGCAGGTCGTTCCATATACTGGTCTGCAGCCAGCCGGGGAGGATCATGATGGGTTCAGCTGGCTAGAATTCAGTTAAGGAGTGGCTGACTGTGGGAGCCAGCTCGTTTGAGACATTCGAGTGGAAGAGGAAATGTGCAACAGGAAAGCAGAGTACGTGTGTGTGTGTGTGTGTGTGTGTGTGTGTGTGTGTGTGTGTGTGTGTGAAAGAGAGGTTTTTTTTTACTTTGTGAGGAATAGATACCCTGGTAACATTAGAGGATTTATTTAGCTTTATCCACTCAAAAAAAGGTCAACAAATGCTGCAAGTAGTCACTTTTTGAAAGAGAAAAAAAAAGCAAATCCTGCAAAGGATAGGATTTTGGGTGGTTTATTGCTCACAAACAAGATGGCTTGTGGTTTAATGTCTCAAAGGTTTTCATCTAATTTCTGCCTCTATGCCGACCTCTGCTGGTCAATGATGTAAACAACATTAACTACACTCACGTGATGTTGAGAGTTAAATTAACATCAGGAGTTAGGCTTTGGTATGACAAAAAAAAAACTGAAGAAAGTGAGAAATGCATATAACTTTTTTTTTCAATATAATCTGTTTTACATGACGTATTTTAGGTTTAATGACATGCTCTCCTTATTATGTTTTCCTCTGTGTCTGCAGAACATATGTTATTCATTTCCAGTAATATTCACATGTAAACATCCACATTTAACATGTGGATGTTCCTTTGTATTAAGGGTAGATTTACAGTTAACTCTCTTATAGCCATCTTTTTGGCAATATAAGTCTGTCCTTCATGTTTTGTGACCTCTATGTTCTAACATGCTGCTTTTTTTGCATATCAGTGAGGCCCATTTCCTGGTTAAATAAAGTTGTCTAAACAGTAGGACAGAGGTTGCCCCATGTGCAGTACAGCAGCTCCCTGGTTTGGACTGTAACCTTGAGATATGACCGGTATCTCAAACTGTCACTCCAGCTGCAACTTGCTTTCACCTCCTCCCGCTGTGATACCCGGTGTGAGGAAATGAAACGTCAGTAAGAATAACGTTATACCAGAAAATCGACATAATTCCAAAATAAACTATTTCAGTTACGGCCTCTCATGAAGTCAGCAGTTTGATTTTTGCATTCAACTGGAACATGAAGGAGCATGTGACAAAACAAGCATGTGTTCAGATGATGATATGAGTTTTGTAGAGTGAGAAATCCTCCCGTCTCAAAGAGCTTAAAGTGATTAAACCATGGGAGGGAATTTACAGTTTGACAATTTGAGACCGAAAAAATTATTTCCAAATTAAGACCACTATGCACATATTGTTAGCAAAAGACAATTAGAAGCTGTCCTGTCTCTCACCTCTCCACACTGCTGTAACATCTGATGTGATCTTCCCCACCCACTGTGTAGATCTTGCCATCCAGTGTACCCACAGCCACTTTGCCGCGGTTGTTGACCATGCGTGCTGCTGCTCTCCATTCATTGTACTCGGGGCAGAACTGTTCCACCAGACAGGATGGGTCGTCTTGGGTCCATCCCCCGACTGCCAACACAAAACAGGGCGCTCATTATTTTATCACAATTCAAAACGTATGACTGAGCACCAGGCCTATATTCATGGCGCTGCGAGGAAAATAAATATCTTTTCTTGTGCACCTATCTCACTGTTTTGCAATTCTCTATATGCTGTAGAAGCAGTAAACACATTAAAGCATGGATCCAGTAGTATTGAGCTGTTTTGTCTGGTTTTCATTGTAAAGCTTGGCAGAAAGATGTGCAATCCAGGAAAGTGAAAAATCACCAAAGTGAACTCTAAATTATGATGCAAATGCCACAGATGGGTGACAAATAGAAAAACAAGTACAGTGAGGTGCTGGGCCACCACAAGCCCTACGCGAGCCTTTGTGTTTTGATGGTCGTGGTAGAGAGAGTGCTGTCTTGGGTCAAGATCCACTGATTGCAAAGGTCATTTGATTCCCATCATTTTCCCTCATTCACTGAGGTTTGTCTTTTAATTTGTCACCTGTCAGTATGTTTTTAATGGTCTTTGCTTTTGCCTGGATACAATATAATATATATATATATATATATATATATATATATATAACGTTATTGTAGTGATACAGCATGTAATCAGCAATTAATGTCATGTCCATATATCGTACAATAAGTCAATTACGGTAAATGTATTGACGTCATGTCCATATATCGTATAAGCTGATAATTTAAATATGATCAATACTTTGAAAGAATGCTCCTCCTAGCTCTGGTGATACTGCAGTAGACACTTTGCTCATTTTCTGTCCTCCACGCAGAACAGAAAAACAGAAACTGCACTTAAAAATAAAAGTTCAGTATAATCAGAAAGTCTGCTTGTCAGATGTAAAACCAAATGCATCTACTGACGCATGAACATCATGTCATTGAAGATGTCTCTAGGGGGAAGTTTGCTGAGCTGTCTGCGAAGGGAGAGGGGGGTTGACATGCCGCGACGGCGGGGGGTCCTTCCTTTGCTCTCTTTGATCATCATGAGGCGGGACTCTGGTTGTTCCAGGGCCGCCCTGAAACATTCAGTGACAGAGACACATTGCAGTTATTATGTAAGTCACAATTTACTCTTGAGGGAACTATTCAGCATATTATTTATCATTATGCAATTTCAGAGATTTACAATTTTTAACAATATACTTTTTTTGAACGATTACAGAAAAGCAGGCAATGAATGTGTTAGATCTAAGGCTCCCTCCAACAATGATCATTAAATATGCATGAAAAGACAATCACGTAAGTAAATTATTTTAAGAAGTTAAGATATAGGGCTAAAATATACATATATAAAATATAAAAATGTGGAGTTGACAGGTGTACAGTAACTGCAAAAATGTATTAATTTATCAAGCAAGTACTAAATGTATATGCGTTATGAGAAGTAATGATATCTCTCTCTCTATATATATTACATCTATATAGATGCATATTTATATAGATGTAAACAGCTTGTAAAACATTAGCTAAAGTTAAAAAGCAAAGTGACAGTATGACTTTTTATAAATGTTCTAAAAAGTATTAAAAAGTAACATCATTTGTAAATCTAATTACAAATCAACAATATCACATCAAAGTGTTTCTTCCAAGTGTTAATTATATTGCGGCAATTACACAAACGATGATGAATGATGCAAAATATTGCTCAAAGTCGACTTTGCATCTCCTAAATGAACCAGCACAGAGGCTTTCAATCAGGATGAATAATCTTACCCTTGTTCATTGTACAACCCCATGTCTTATCTCCTCAGTACTTTGCTCTGCAGTCAAGATTTGTGCTCCTGCCTCTCAGCAGCACCTTGGTGTCAGTCAGGTCTCGGGCCTCCTGTGCTTTATCACCACGCGCCACTCTTCCACCCTGCCACTACTGACACAACATTGTACTCGTCCGCTGCGAGAAGTAAAACCTCCCCCCCTTAGCAACACCACCGACCCCCTTGCAAATTCCCCAAATGATTTATCCCGACCATCCCTGCAGCCTGAAACCTAATCCTGCTCTCACACACCCTAACTCCAGCCTCCCTTTGACAACTGTCATGCCTAAAGAATTGTCCACGTGTGCCTAATTTTAGGTCCGGATGAGAGTGAGTTTAGACCAGGAAGAGGCAGCCATGTATTGTTGAGAGTCAAAAGGTTGAGGTACTAGTTACTGGAGAGGCTTTTCCTTCTATTTGACTCTGATTGCATCATTAGTGGGGTGACAGAAGCATTAGTCTTCACCATTTCACATTCTCCCCACATGACTCCAGATATTAGTTACTGTCTGCAAAGGAACGTGTCAGCTCCCTCCTGCAAATCTCTCAGCTATTCCATCACTTCTTCGCGTGACTATCTATGCTGCAAGACGCCTATATTTATAACTGATTCCAGCGGAAACGCCTCAGATGGTATGGTGATTCATTTCATGTAGGTCAAGGAAGATAGGTCAAATGCAAATTCTACGTGGTCACTGCTGTTCTGCCGTCAGTACATCGCCTCTAAAGGGCTGACCAACACATTTAGTTTGACACTTTAGCATTATGCCGATGACTCAGATAGGTGGATGGATGGATAGATAAATAGATGGATAAATAGATAAATAAAGAGAGATGGATAAATCGATTTATAAATCGATAGATAAATAGATAAATGAATTTAAATAGATGAATATAATTACATTATATTGTAGTTTTACTCCACGTAAGTTATTCAGCAGCTACAGTTACCAGTTACTTTTCGGAAATAGACATATGGACACTTAAAAAATAAAGAATACATCGATTAAATAGACAACATATGAAGCTGTTATTAGCTCTCCCTCAACCAACTGCTACATTAAAGCACCATAATGGAGAATTTTTAAAGTGTGCCTTACTACTTTCACTCAATCAAATGATTTGAAAACTGTCTACCACAGAGATTAAAGAAACAGATAATCTCAACCGATCGTGTCGGGAGACAGAAATTCATAACGGGAAAGCGAGACTTTTACAGAACCAATCTAAAAACTAATGGTGTCAATTTCTATGGCCATCAGATTGTACAAGCAACATTTATCTTCATGATGATAAGTTAAAGCAAAACACTTGTCTATTGACACTTTAAAGACACAATTCATTTTTGACTTGACATTTTCTTTTTACTTTTGTTTACTTCGTTTTCCACTTTGTTCCTTGATTGCTGAATTGTCACCCTTTAGAGATTATACCATTCATCTTGAGCATGACACTACAGTAGCAGGTATAGTGACTAAAATATATATATACAGTACATCTATACATATATACATAGATGTATAGATGAATAGCTAGCTAGATTTATAAACAGACAGACAGACAGATAGATAGATAGATAGATAGATAGATAGATAGATAGATAGATAGATAGACAGATAGATAGACAGATAGATAGATAGATAGATAGATAGATAGATAGATAGATAGATAGATAGATAGACAGATAGATAGATAGATAGATAGATAGATAGATAGATAGATGCAAACCCACACCAGAAGAAGCAGCTGCTGTGCTCCTGACGACGAGGTCTTCAGAGTTAACCCAACAACAGATGAGTGCGAGGTCTTGAGGTATAAAGGCAGACAATAGATCCCTCTAATTATCCAGATATGAGTAGCTGAGACTCTCCTACTGAGACGATTAAAGTTTCCTCCTCGGAAATGTCCAGAACGTACAACAGTGAGACCCAAACACTTGGCTGGCCGCTTTCATTTTGCCACTTTGTGAACTTGGCATCTTGGTGACACCCGCCCGCCTGCGGCCACTTGAGCCATTTGGCTTTAAAATCCCAGATTTTTAGGAGGTCAGGTGTTTATTTAGGTCTGTGAGGATTAAAACAAATGCTGACAGGCTGCCTTCTGGACCATAAACAGGTTCTCCTTCCTTGACCCGCATCAATGTGGAGAAGTATAAAATATCAGTGGAAGTGGGTTACTGGGTAGAACATTTCTTTTCAAACCTGCTGAAGCGGGAGAAATCAGGAGGATATGTGGTGGACATATGATAATTAATCAAAGCACAACATCTTTTTGTGTTAATGTAAAATTCCACAACTTTTTTCAATAAACGGTGTCGACTCAGACATTCAAATAAGTAAGGGTGATGTCATGAATCAGGCATTAGTTGGCCTCAGTCCGGCACAGAAGGCATTTAAAATGAGGAGCAAAAGAGGTAAATGACAGAAAAGTAGTTCTTCTCAAAGCATTGCGTAATAGACATGGAGGGCAAACTAAACACAGCAGTAAGTGGGAATGAATCAACGGACATTTTTACAGAGGAACAGGTGGTGAGATATTTATTTAATCTTCTCAGTATCTATGTCACAGCAGTGACTCAGTCTCAGGCTCTTTTATGGTGCACTTGTTTGCAATCTTACCCAGATTCTAATAAGAGCACCTAAAGGGAAACAATTAGCCACATCCAACAGCTCCACAACTGTCACTTTCATAAGCTCCTTATTATTTAACAAACAGAGGATGAGATGTTATGTAACTCATGCATTCGAGGTATTTCTTGACCAACAGCTGGGTCTGGTGGTTTGAAACGTCCTCACACTCATAAATCTGAATAAATGCCTCTGTGACACGACTGTCTTTGAACTTTGCTGCCGAGGGTTTGAGGGAAAACAAGCATAATTCCTAGAATGTGTGAGTGTGTTCCTTTAAGTCAGCCTCAGACAGTTTGCCAATGCCGATGTATAAATGGAAGTCCTGCTATTTGATCATAAGCCCGGGAGCTTTTTTTATGGGTGTTAATGCAACAAATGTCCTCACCATAAATGTTTTTTTTTGGTTAAGGGACCAGGAAAGTTCAGAAAATGTGCGTAAAACATACTTATTGTGCGCATTAGGCATTGAAGGTGACCCTCCATCATTTCAAGACACAAGTGACGTAGTTTGCGTGGCAGCATTGTGGTCAAGCGTGAGGGAAGACTTCACGCAGCTGACTCTCCTGATTCATTGGACCTCTCGCATGCCAGAGAGCCTGTCTGCCCCTCAGCTGGCCGATGACACACTAGCCGTCCGGCAGCTGTCTCTGGAGACTTTTCTGCCAATCAGAAGTCATAACAATAAGGCGTGTAAGTGATCTTCAACCTTAACACGTCATCCCCCACTCACAGTGGGTGAAGACACTGGAATGTGTCTGAGGTGTAAGCAGTGGAACGGGAATGCTGATTGGGTGTTTGTGTTGCTGGGTAAGGTTGGAAGATGTTTCATAGGAAAAGGAAGGGATTAGATGAATGAAAAGTAGGGTAAGTGCTCACTAAGGTAAAGACTGCGTTTCAGTACTAAAAACATTTTAGTGACCCTGTACGCCACCTATCGTCTTTAAAGGTTGTGGAGAGGTTATATGTCATTTTGCAGTTGTAAAAAACCCAAATGCTGACACCAAATCCCAGTTGAGGGGAAAGTGATACAGAGGTCGTGAAATAGACCTCAATAAGAGGACCCTATAAAGTTAACAGCTGCCCAAATTGACTTGGTGTCACTGTTGACGGAGGATCTGGTACGCACTGGATATTTAAGGAAGTTGGAGGAGAGCGAACACAGAATCTTAAAACATATCTGTAAATGTTTAGACTTCCATCACCTAAAAGATAATCGGCATGTGTCCTGTTAATTCTTGTTTTTATGGCCATGATGTACAGAATAATTTAAAAAAGTTATTTACAATATAGGAAATAAAAAGCTATTTTAACAGCTGCACGTTTGACTCTTCAATGTGACCTGCCTGATCGCATTGTGATGGGATATATTTTGTGGTCAAAGGAATGAGTCCTAGAACCTGGAAATGAGTTAGGACTTCCGGTTCCCTCGTCTTGAAGTCAACGGTTTTTTTGAATATGCTTTTGGTAATATCCCTGAAATGAGGTCTGTGGTTAACACAAGCTTGAGAGAGATTTGAACGTTTTGTTCTATGATATAACATACGTCAGTAAATACCCCTCTTGTAAATTTTGAATGCTTTTACGTGTCTTAAAAAGGTGAGTTAGTGGCTAAATGAGACTACAACGCGTAATCACGCAGAACACTGGTCCGCCATTAGCTTTGTGGAGGTGAAGTGAAATTATGGGACCGTGGTGTGGTTTATTTATGGCCTAATGTTTGCTTTTTACTTCCGGCAATTGCATTTACACTTCAAAAAGTATCATAAACGTCTGTTTGCCAAAGAACTTTTTTTCTGCAATGATCCCACTGGCTGTTTGTTGAGGGAACCAGGGCGCGTTGCTAACTTTGGCCTAGAAGAATACGTCATCCCTGCAGCACTCTATTATCTTTCTCTTAGACCCATGCAGCTAGAAATACAGACAGAGCTTGATCATGTGGACACAAACCTACAAAATCATACTGCAAGCACTGACCTGGTATTCACCAACCTCCCTAACCTAACTATAACCTCCACATTAAAATATCATAAATACCCCGAACTTTTCTGCATGCAGATATGAATTGACACTGGGGAAATATTATGATTGTAATAATCAAATCATTCATTAATGAAAAGCCATTGCAGACAGACTGTTTACAGCCGAGAGTGGGCAGCTCTAATGTTCATTAGTGTATTCCTGAAAAACAGGGGCTTAGTAGTCAGATTCACATCGTTATTGGCTTCCCAGACAGGTCTCTGAAGAGCCTTATTCAGAATCCAGGCCACACACCACTATAAACCTGCACAAGGCTCTGTGCTACTGTTACCTTTAGCTTACATCTCACAGGGGTCTAATGCGAGATTACAGAAAAAAGCATCCTTGTATAAATATGATGCAGACTGCACTATGTGTTGGAAGTTGGAACACTTGTGCCCTCTCCACCTCAATATTTGATCTTCTTCAGCTAGCACTTTCCTCCATGTCCCATTATAACTTTTGCCAGCAGATAATACCTTGAATTTTGCAAATTATTTTTTTTCCCAGTTGAGAAAAGTCACTGTTGTAATGTTGGTTTCTGGTCTGTCAGAGCGGTCCGTGTCAATGAAGAAACCGATATCCCTGCCTCCTACTGTAGATGGAAGAAACAACAAGAGAAACGGGGCTGGCGGTGCTCAGGGCCGTCCAGGACCTCCCCCAAAAGTACATCATCTAAAGATGTCTCTCACTCGTGCTAACGACAAGATCTACCGTCTGACAGTGAAGGTAAACTACCTGGAGGAATTTGAGAAACAATCTCTGATTGAAAGGGAGAGTTTCATCCGCAGGGCCCGAGGAGATCAAGAAAAAACAAGAGAAGCTGGAGAAGCTTGTGGGGATCACTAAACAGAGAGTAAATCATCTGGAGGCTCTTCAAGAGCTCAAAGAGAAGGAAACCACAGCTGAAAAGAAAAAGAGCCAACAGACCATCAAAAAACAGCAGTTAGAAATCGCCCATCTTAAGAAAAGTCTCCAACTCCAGGAGGGAAAGATGGAAGACGCCCAGCGCTTCAGCAACCAGGAGAACTCTGATGAAAACAACCGACTCCTGGATCTCTTCAAGACAAATGAGGGTCTGTCTCAGATCCTCACAGAGACCAGAAACCGGCTGAGCAGCAAAGAAGATGAACTCCTCCAGAGTGAAAAGGCCTGGCAGGAAAAATATGAAGGTCTGGAGAAGAAGTTCACAAAGGACCTGCTCCAGACACAACAGAGCTCGGAGACGGAAGTCCAACAGCTGAAAGACGAAAACAAGGTCCTGGAAAACATGTCTCAAAATGAAGAAGAAGATGAGAGGCTTCTTTGGCAAGAAGATGGAGGACAGACAGACCGAGTTGGAGAAGATGAAAAGAAAAACGCAGGAGAAGAATATGAAAAGAAAGAAAAGCAGGAAAAGAAGGAGACAGGTTTGTTCAGCTGGATGCACAAGAAGAAAACGTGTGATGGCGACAGAAAGGTGGACGAGGCTGCTTCTTCAGCTGAGGCTGAACATCCAGAGCTACCTCTTCCTCCCCCCTTACCTCTCCAACCCCAGCTCCCTTCATCCCCACCTCCACCCTCCGTGATGTTACACGGTAAACTATATTAAAAATACAATTGTCCGGTTTATCAGGAGTAGCAGTTAGGGTTTTACTGTCAGTGTTTCTTGCTCAAGGACACATCGACATGTAGTCAGGAAGAGCTGGGATTGGACCTCCAACCTCAAACTCCCCGAGTCACAGCTTACGAGGCCACACAGGATATTTTAATTCATCTATATACAGTGAAGCACATTTAGCTGTTCAGGCTCGTGTGGGACAGGAGCCTGGCTATCCAAGAATGCAAAAAGCACACACAAACACACTGGACTAGTTGCCTGAGCAGGGCTAACACCTCGTCAGACAGACAAATTCACATAAAGAAAAATAACTATTCATCTGAACTGCGAGAGTAAATCAGAATGAACCCAGCACAGGGAGAACAAATTACACAAATGGAAATAAATATTACCCACACAGTCAGGTTCAAACGCAGGACATTGTGTTGAGAAAGCAGCGCTAACCCGTGAACGCTGCCCCTAGTGTCTGCTGATCAAGAGCTGAACCGCCAAACTGAAAATACATGGTGAGGCAATACTTCACATGAAACAACTACAGTGTGCGATACAAAAATAACACAAATCTCAGCAAAGTAAAGTATGAGAAGCAATAACGATCCAATAATCAGTTTTTGCCATGCGACATAATAACAACACACTACTGGGTACTTTCTTTTCAATATCCGTTATAACCAGCTCTCATACTCCACCTTCACATGCTTTGATAAAACTTTTTTCATGTCCTATGTCCAATGAATAATGTCAGTCTGCATTATTTCCCTTTTAACTGCTCCCTCACACACAGCCTGCATCATCTCCCAGTCAAAGAGGTGCCAGCTTGCCACATGGCTCTGCCAGTCTCCAGCTGGGACCAGATGGAACGGGCCACTTGTGCCATCTTCTGACACAGTACATGGATATGCTGTTAACTTAAGATCCCAGACGGGTGGTATCACATGAGGTCCCATTGTTAAACCGTATGCATGGCTATTAGCAGAAATTGCTAAAATACATGTCCAGTGAAGCGCAAGTCTGTCTAAGTTCTAAAAAGAAAAGTGGATGTTAAAGATATGTAACAACGATGCATGACAAGGGTGTGATCATCTGGACAAGAAAAAAAAACAAACTTAAATTGATTTAAATGCATAGGTCTAGCTGCCAATAAACCATTGCTATTATTAATTAAATGTGCTAAATACAAGATTGCCTCTCAACATGGCAACGGCTGAGCCGGCGGCTTGCAGCTAACAGAGCTAACAGTATTGACCTGAAGGGTAACCAGAGGGTGGGTGGTTCCTCGACTAAACCGCAGGTCAGGAAGGCGTTATCAGCTGCGCAGTGCAGAGCAGCAGTTGTGAGCTAGCCAGTGGGCCACGCTCACATGCACTAACATGCACTAAAAGCATGCATGGACAAGTCAACAAAGCACAGAGAAGCTTGGATTATAACACAACTTAATTATCTGCTCAGTTTGACATTATATTTTTACATCAAATAGTTGTTTGCTGCTATTAATGTTCTGAATATCGCATTAGTCAGCTTTAAACTGGATACATATGTGGTGCTTAATACAGTCTGGTTAAAAATGCATCTGGGGAACATGTGTTGCTGCTATATGCCTGGTCAGTAATCCAACCTTGATTGCGTTGAAACTGAAGCAGTTACATGCAATGAAGTCATTATAAACTTGTCCGTTGTTCAAGTTTTAATTCATGCAAAGATATCAATCTTTAGCACCACTGTGTATTAGCCTAATGTCCTCCCAGGAGGTAACAGCTGAAGCCACAGGGTAAAGGTCACCTGTCAGCAAACAATTTCTTATGTGAAAGACATTAAACCTGACAAAGTGCAACACTGCAAAGTTGATGACAGAGGATATTTCTACATGTGTTTGTGTGTGCTGGCATGCTCGGATTAATTCCTAATGTGTGAAATCAGCGTGCAATAAACTTCTCTGATCCGCCAATTCCCAGTTTTCAGAAAATTCCTCCGTGTGTTGTTGTGTTTCTTACGGGTATTAGATGAATTAAACCAAAACATGAAATTTGATACAGTGATTTGGTACATCCCCAGACTGCTTGGCAACAACAGTAGAGTGTGCTGCAGGTCCAGTAATTTGTGGAAACTCATCTATACCTGCCAGTTAGCAGCCCTGAGTTAGTGTGTCTGACAGCAGGGAGGGATGACGCAGCCCTCTAGACAGAGAGGTGATTGACGACAGACCACTGGAAGAGCCTGGAGAAGAGCTGACATCCCGCTGCTATGTGCAATGAAGCATATAACAGAGAGTAGCATGATGTGATTGGTCTGATTGGTCTTCTTGCACCCTCAAGTGGAGAGATGCTGACATGAGCGAGAAGACACGGCAGCTGTTTTTTTTGTTTCACTGTGGCAATGATGCGACCGAGCTCTGCTATGCATACACCATGTATGTTGCAGTTTGTGTTAAAGCAGACAGAAAAGAGTTTAAACGTCCAACACCACTTGGCATGACAAAGTGAGAAATTTGAGTTTGAGACAGCAAAAGATGAACGACCTGATGTTGCTCCATAAACAATCACTGAATGGCTTATTAATTGTGATTAATGACTGATACTGTTGGAATTTTAGCATAATCATACATAAAGTAAATTACTGGAGAGGCTTGCGTGTCACAAGAAAAAATCATAACGAAAGAATGAAGCTGGCACAACTTCTTATAAGCCGCATCTAGAGAGCTGTGTCTACATTTTGAACTATACTACAGAAAAAGTCCAGAAATGAAGGAAACCAACTCGATCAACTTTCACAATCAAATTGTCTAAAACAGTATTTGTAAATCACTAGCAAACAAATTGCCTATATAATACTGGAGAAATCAGAGTAAATACTAAATACTCCATATTGCCTTCTTTTCCAGGTCTTTGCGACAAAGTTGGCAACCATTCCTTTTTGCACAGCAATATACCGTATAATAGGGTTTTGTAGAGCCATTTCATGGAAAATCAACTCACTTCAATCGTCATAGCATGCACAGTAAAAACGAAAATAGGATAATGAGGCAGCTCACAATCTGCATTCCTCCAGAGTATTTTGAACCTCAGGGGCCAGAGGAAGAATGCCAGTTTTCAACTGTGCAACTAAAGATATTTTGGCTTCTAAATAAGCGATATGGATCATATGATTCAGGACCGAACTTGTATTTGATATACTGTACTGTACATGAGAAAGCAATGCTCTCTTTTGCAGGAATGTTATGTCTACACTGACATAATTACACACATTCACACTCGGAGGCTACAACCACCGGCCACTGAGCAGATCCACTTTCTCCACTGGGGGTTAAAGGCCCTGCTGAATGTGGCAAACTCTTTTATTTCCCACAGATTTGTCCTGCTGGTCCAGAGAATGAACCGGCCACTTTACCGTCACAGTCCTGCTTTTGTTGACAGTAATCCTCAACCTGGGGTACTTGTTTACTTCTGCAGCTACAAGGGAGCTCGGAGAGATTATGAGGTAGCTCAGCTAACAATCAATCAAACAACTTCACACTAAGTGTTGCAATTGAGGGGGTAAAAAAACCAGTTAGCAGAAAAATCGAAATGGATTGCTGAAAGTGACAGATTAAATGGATGAAACTTCTGCGACTCCAAGGGGTCATAGTATGAATGCAAATTCCTCCACTGGATCGTGTGTTCCGCATGTGAAGACATGGATCCACCACAGACACTGTGGACATGCAAAATGTTGCTCCATGAAGGCCATATTGCCTGCCAGAAAAAGTTTGGCAATCACTGCTGTGGGCCACTGCTGTTTTATATTAGCTAGACAGCATTCGATAAGAAGAATAGGAGGAAATGAAATACATCCTGCTTCTTTGGTTGTCACAATGAGAGGCAGGATGAATGGTCAGTAATCTAAAGTGTCCCCTGAGAGCAGGATATTACACGAGTTGTCTATAAACACGGTAATATATGGCTTTAACACAGCTTATAAACTCCGACATCAGCTATCAATTTGGCCTCACTTCCAAATAATCACTGCAGCAACTTATGTTTACGCATCGATCACCGATGACTTTTACAAATCCCGGGCCCTCAAAAAGGTGCAGAGCAGACGGGAAATGACGAATCACGGCTCCTGCTAAGCACCGCTCACATAATGCGTCACATGATGAACGCCGGAGGGCGGAGGGTGTGTAATAAAGTGACACATTGCTTCAATGAACATGGCAGGAAGGATGTACTGGACTGCCAAGCCAAATACACTCAGACCCCCTATCAGTTTATGGATGTAATGGATACAGCAGGCACGTGGAGCCCGTTTGGATGCACCAAGCGCATAAGAAACTGCAACGCACTGAGGGTCGGGCTTTTTTGTGAGAGCTGAGGCGTGCACGCGGTGCAACCATTCAGACAGCTCACAGAGGAGAGATGAAGAGAGAAGGAGCAGGTCTTTATGGGGCAACGGCAGGAAAATGGCTGTTATATAACAATATCACCATATGATGGCAGGGCCTGCACAGGCTCTGGGTAGCTGAAGAGAGATGCACGTTGATGGTCTCTATTTATAGGACGACATCTTTTTATTTTTTCAAAAGAATGACACATTCATTGTTTTACATGTTTTCTATCCACTGGTGGAAATGGCCTATACTGATGATGGTCACATGTCAGACTTGTCTTAATCCCTCAGATGAATGAGATGAGGAACATCTGTATTTTTCCTCAGTGTGTCTGTCAACCAGCCATGTTTAGTCAAAACTTCCATGGATCTAATCATGGTAAAACCTGACCATTTTTTGTAGCCAGTTCAAAACATTCAACCTGATTGAGGTCCCTTTCTGACAACAGCAATGTCATCGTTTTTTTGCCGTGAAAGTTCGTTCTTGACCTTGGAAGTAGGTCTTTTGTCAAACCGTAGCGTGACAAAACAATCCCAACTCCATTTACTGGCTCTTTCCAGAGATTTCATCCGTAACACAAGGTCTGGTCATGGATCTGTTGACATGTAATCTCAGTTGCTCTTCCGATTTTATCCGTGGAATAGGAGTTTGTGTGATATGGCTGAGAGCTTTGGAAAAAGCCAGTAAATAGACCTTGGTTTGGGATTGATTTGCCAAACAGCCTTTTGTTGATCACATTTGTTTAAGTTTTTATATTTTGACAAATTATTTAGTTTATAGGATAATCCCTTTACTTTAAAAAACAACAGTCAGGTTCCCAAATGGAGATCGCTCTAAAATTCCTCCTGTCCATACTGACGGTCTCCCATTCATTATGTGCTTCCTGTGGAAGTGATGGGGAACAAAAATACAATCCAAAGTTTATCGTTACTTAATTTGAGGCTTCAGCTGAGTTCAAAAATCAAGTTGGTAACTTCCAAAGTTACAGTCTTTAGTTTTTGTAAAGATGCATGACGTGTAAACAGCGGGCCCTGTCTCCTCCTCCTGTTGAATGCTTAATGACAATTTAAATAATCAAAACACTGGCATCGGCCTCCCAACAAGCAAACAAAAGGACAGTAAATACGGAGCTGAAATCAAGATACTGACACAAAAACACTCTTATCAATCAACTGGTGAATCTCTAATGTTTCTTAAATTTAAAAAAGCTTAATTAATAAACAGCCAGAGTGCACAGAGCAAAGGTCGGGGACGATTAAAGATGGATGAGGGAACAGTGTCAGGAGGCGGGGGGGGCCCAGTGCCAAAGGTGTCATCTGCTCAGGTGTCACTGGCTGGCCGTGTGAAGAGAGCAGAGAACAGGAGATCAACAGCTGTGGACGTATCCGATCACCTGGTGGAAAGACACAGTCAGCTCCGTACCTGGACAAGACAACAGGTAAGATCTCTGTCTTGAGAGGCTTTGATGGAAAACTGGTGAGCGGGGGAAGAAAGAAAGGAGACTTGAAACACCTTATTAAAGATAGTTATTAGAAAGAATTCTGTTATTTTTTAACAAGGTATAAAAAGCAAACAAGAGACAATTTCAGTAATACCTGTAAACTTTTAAAAGTGAACCCACTTTGAAATATTTTTTTATTCTGTAGTTAGTTTGAAATAAACATTTCAAAAGGAGATTTTTTTACTTGACTACATTCAACAGCTGTAGTTACTGCAGACTAACGAAACAGTTAATCTGCGTGTTAAATATGATGCATTGTTAATTATGAAACTACTCAGGTTAATAAGCCGGTAACAATAGCTCTACCTGGTCCAGCTACAGCAATGCTCTCAATAAGATACTCTTGATACTTAAAAGTAAATTTAGCTGATAATACATTTGTACTTTTTATGTTAATGCATCCGAATACTTCTTACACCACTGGAAATGGAAAAAGGTGAGTAATAAATTCACTGTGCATCTGAGAAGACAGAGTTTTAACATTATTAAATAGCCTTTAAACTGAAGGCAGACTAGATTACAGATTGATCACAAACACATGCCGCTCTATTTACTGGTAGAAAAGCTTCTCTTTACAGCAACGTACAGGGTGCAAGAAACTGTGCATGGTAACTGCAGTAAAGAGTTTAAAAAGGGGGAGCTACAACAAACTTCTTGACCACACAAGCCCCATTTTTCTTGCTATTTACCATCTGAGGTGCACTCATGCATGCGTACATATAGGCTGCTAATCTCAGGACATGGCTGCCTGCCTGCTGCGTCCTGTCCCAGAAGCACTCAGCCCAGCAGATGGACATGGCCGCGGATGAAGTGATTAGGTTACAGAAACTGTAAGCCACTGACGGGCTGTGAAGGGAACAATGGAGGCTTGTTAGTTTACAGTGGGAAAAAAAAAGATCAATGTCGTCTTAATTCAGTTTCTCCAAGGTGGACTTTAACATGATGCCCAGGTGGGAATTGAACCATAGACAGAGGACATAACCCATCTTCACCTGTACAATAACGTCTCTGTACTTTATATCATCACCACACTGAATTATGCTCCACGTGCTCTTTTTACCTACGCTTTCCCTCACACTTATCTTATATGATCACTGGTTATATTACAAAAAGTAATAATATTGGTAATAATATAGTCCTGGTTTCATCCACATGTCACGTCACGGTTTTTTTCCGAATTAGCAGACATGTATTGTCTTAATGTAAAAGCATATCTTCAAAAGTATGATTTCCATCCTGTTGTTATTATGGCCATGCTATTACCTATATGTTCTGCTCCATAGCCTTCCATCAAATGCGTTTTTCCCCATAGTTTTGCTCCTTTATTATCCTACTGCAAAAAATGAAACCAAGATCTTTTTCATTGTTACTGTTAAGATGACTGGGTCAAGGTGCTTCTTACTGTTTCCCGTGCTATCACTCTTTATGCTAAGCTAACTCGTATTTAACCCAGAGACATAAAAGTGGTATAAATCTTCTGATCCTTCTTTCAGCGAGAGATCAAATATATTCTTTCGATAGTTATTTTTCCACTTACGCCAACATTGAATAAGTGCACAGTGATAATAAATGAATTTTGGCTAAATGTGGTTATTACCTCGGTCATTACCACAGTATACAATGCAAATAGTTGCTGATACAGCCCATTATTACTATACCATACTATTATCTATTTGGGGATTCATTCATTCATTCAGATAACTCTGTATTAAACTAAACTCTAAAGTTATTGTAAAATATATATATATTTTAAGGGCTGTATGTATAAATCGATATGTTTCTGTATCAGGAGGACTGAATGAGAAGCATCAGGAGAAACAGCCAGACTCTCCTCCAGGATCTCTTCTATAGGGGGGCCCACGGAGGAGACAGAGATACTCCTGTAAGTGCTCAGCATGTTTATGATGTCTGACTGTCAGCTCCACAGCGTCATTGATGACTGTTCATCTTACAGATCTGTAGGAAATTTGGGTTTAGAAGTGTGTTTTAAGAAATTATAATAGAAGTGTTTAATGATTCATAATTAAGAAATCATAATTAGAAGTGTTTTGGAATACATAATTAGAAGATTCATAATTGTAAAAGTGTTTTAGAATTTTTAGTTAGAAGTGATTTGTAGTTAGAAGTGTATCTTAGTAGAATTTGTAGCACTTTTATATTTGCTTGTGAAACTTGTGAAGGTTTTTGCCAAAAGTTGCAAATCCTTATCTTTATATAGAATGTTTATCATAGAAGTGTTAAGCCATAAAAGACAGTCATTGAATGTATTAAACTGTGAAGAATAGCCAAGGGAAAGTCAGACTTCTAGACAGACATTTGCAGGTTGTACCCACGCGAGGGTTTTCGCGACGGACTCTACTGTTTTCGCGAGGGACTCTACTGTAGAACAACAGTGGAGCGTGCTCTCCGGCCTTCTCTCTGTGGGGAAGATTTCAGCCTCCACAGATCCCAGCTCAGCCTAGTAGAGATGCTAAAATGATCCACTCCATCGCCAGCCTGATCAGAGCGAAGAGCAAACTCCTCCTCCTCGAGAACCCCGACACTGTGGAGATCTACAAGGTCAGCATTCAGTTTTTGAACAGTGTATTATTATTATTATTATAATTACAGGGAGTGGTATTTTAATACAGGTTGAGAGCTCTAATTTAATCTCAAACATTGTAGATTTTGATGCTTTCTTTCTATGCCCTTTTTATGCATAACTAAAACTAATCTGTAATCAAACTTTAAATTGATTAAATATTTGTGATCAAAAATCCTCTCCAACACCTAATATCTAGAGAAATCTTTGTCATTTGACAATAATTACTTTTTATGGTAATTTTCTTTTTCTCAAATATTATATTATAACCAGTTAAAGAAACTTTTGTGCTGTTAAAGAGGGTTATTCAGGTTTACATTAGGGTTGAATGTGATGTATGATTAATTTACCCCTTTGATTATTGCATGTGCCCATCATAGCTGGATGATGCAACAGCCCTTCGTGGCAGAAGTGGTAAAGACGATGTTTACCTCCCAGCCATCACAACGAAGGCGCCAAGTCTGACCTCAATGAGAGGGTCTCTGAGTCAGTCCTGTCCGTACCTGTACGACAAACGAAGAGGATCTTTCTCCTCCGCTGCCTCTCAGAGAACTGGAAGTCAGCCTAAAAAACAGGTAATCTATTAAACTTCCGGTGGAAATATGTTGAAACTTCCTTTCTAAGTCAAACCTTTTCTCTCTTTCCACCCGCCTCTCTCTTCGTATCAGAGTAACCTAAAGGCAAAGAAAGAGGCAAAGAAATCCAACGTCACCGTGACGATGACCTACCTAGGACAAGGTCATCGGGGGTCAGGGTTGGGGTCAACTCAGGATGAGCTGAAAGTACTCCAGCAAGTCAACGGAGGAGAGAATATCTGTGTCTTCAAAGGCGTGATGACTCCAGGAGGTAAGAGCTGTGAAATTTAAAGCTGTTTCATGGTTGAAAAACAGTATTTAGGCTTTAACATATAACTTGAGACCATCTTGCCGGGGGCATAAAGTGTGTGTGTGTGTGTGTGTGGGTGGGTGGGGGGGGGGAACATCCATCTTTGAACTCGGCCTTCATTTTGATCTTAACTACACATATAGTATATAGTGGGGCATAAAGTGGAGGCACAATGTCCCCTTCGCCTCCCTTGCTCAGACCACAGCTATCAAAACTCTGCTTTCATTTCTTATCTCAACTACTCACCTTCAAAGTGTTGTGACTACATCTTCTCAGGCAAATTTGTGATTTGTGATTTTGGGCAACACAAAATAAATTGAATTGAAAAAATTGAAACCTTGCATGGTTTTCCATCCTGTCGCAGTGACAAAATCTGTCACCAAGACATTTAAACACCTACTCCGAACCTCTTTAGTGGTAGTTTTCCAGCCGCTCTGTTGGTTGTCAATGCTATTTTACGGCATACCGTTACCACGCACACAAGCGCATGAGAACGTCCTTTATACCGCCACCTAGAGGTCTGTGTCGGGAGTGATGTCCGGCCAATCCAAAGACGAGGATTGTAACCAATTAAATCTAGTGATGCAATGGTGACTGGGTCCGCCATCTTACTGTCAAAAAATAAAAAGCGCTTGCAAGCGAGCAGGTGAAAGCATTGCTAGCAGAAGAGCAGTGATAGAAGTCGTGCACCAGGGAACGTTACTCGCCCTCAAAGCATAGTTTGCTCCTCGCGGGCTTTAATGTTAGCGTGAACAGAGATATTCTGCGCGGAGTGATGTGAAAGCGCTCGCAAAAGTAATTTGCCTGTGCGGCTGTTTGAGTTGCATGTGCTCGGATCTCATTTGCGCTCGTGGATATTGACAGCGATTTGACCCCATATTAGAGTCATTATGAAAAATCTATAAAAAATAATAATAATAATCTGTAATTAGAGGTGTTTAGGCTTCGACCTCTTTTCACACATTGAATTACTCATCTGCCCTCAAAGCCACGCTGTAAAAAAAGGATGATGATATGGCCCGAGGCAGTGTTTGAGTTGAAAGAAGAATAGAAAGCTGATTCGTGACGTGATAGACAGCCATCACATAAAGAAATTAGTAGACAAGCCGAGACTCTTTCATCTTTGCAGCCGGTACATGATACACACTGTACAGCCGCCACTCCAGGGAGGGGATCACTGTGTCAGGCAGTTGTAGAAAGAAAGAGGTTATGGATTTCTGCTTGGAACTGTGTGTGTGTGATCTGTTTACGAAATCATCTGTAGCTTTGATGAAGGAAAAAACAAAGGACGTGGATGCACATTCCAAACAGAATATATGATTTAGCAAAGTTCTATTTGTTGTGTCTTTTACACTGTATGTACTGCTCACTACATACATTGGCTAGAGTGGTGTGTGACTTTGACGTGAAGAGTGGAAACAGTTTCCATTCATTTTTAAAGAAGAAATATTCCCTGCAAATGATTTTCTGTGTATCCTGATTTTTCAATGCTGTGAGCACCGCAAACAAAAGTTAATTCATCTTCAATGGACTGCCGTGGAAACAGAAATCTCGAAAACTGGACAAATAAAAGCAACATTAATTAATTAAGTGACAAAATGCACGTTTTTGTGATTTAACTTCCCAGGGCATTAATGACTGGCTGGAAATAGTTTACAAATGACTAAACATGATGGCAGAGCAACAAAACGAAAACGAATTGGACTCAGATCTCAGATTGTACAGCCTGTTTTTTCTGGGTTTTTCAAATCTTTGCTTTTTACTATCACTGGCTTTTTAGCTTCCTCTCACTGCAGACTGAAATTGTCAGCTTAACAGTGAAATACAGGTTGACATTTGTTTAAAAGCTTACTGAAGGACTGTGAAAATCACAGAAACAATCTGGATGTGATACATCTTTTGCAAATAGGTGGTTGCTGAGCTGTTAACCTTACAATCAGTGTGTGTGTGTGTAGACACAGAAGCACTCACACCTTAATGGGTGCCATTTGCAATATCATTCCTCGGAAAGGGCAAACACGTCTCCACAATGGCTCTTTTTTTTGTAAAATAGTCAGTAACGATATATATTAGGATTTTATGCTTATTCTAGACAAACTAAAAAAACTAAATGTAAAAGAAAAAACTATGCAATTACGTGAATAAATTCTTATTTTCTTTGGTGCTTTTGTCATATGCAATGATGATTGCTGGGTATACATGTTGATGTTGTCTGATGTAAAGTCTCCATTTGATCACGTGATGATATGATATACGGTGGCAAGTTTATCTGCAAAACCTGTCAAGGCTGACAAGCTGAGCACATCTGCTAGCCGAGCGAGCAGTCACTCCTTTCAAAAGCGTGCAGTAAGAAAAGTGTTTTGGGGTTTGCTTGGTAACTAGTGTGCACTGGGGCCCGTCATAACTACCTTTATTCCACTGAGCATTTAATAATATTTCCCTCCTTGTGTCCCTCAGAGCAGTTCCAGTTTGTCTCTCAGAGACACAGAGCTTTCCCCTTCAGCGCCACCTTGTACGTTAACGGCATCATGGTGGCCAGAATCAGTTCCTGCTGCGAGTACCGCTACGCTCCCGGCTTCCAGCAGGGCAGGAAGAGCTGCTTCCGATTGGCGTGGCTGGCTGGTGGGATCCCCTGTTACAGGTCAGACGTCCGCCTTTGGTAGACAGACAGCGAAGAATTGGCAGAAAACTGGCAGAAAATTACCAGTCAAAACTGATCGGGTAAAACCCTCTGCTCTGCAGATATGATGTGTTGTTGAGGGGAAAGTATGCATATTGCATGGCATGAGGGAATAGTGTTGGTACAGGGGAGGATATGTGAGCCACAACAAAAGCACATTTTTCATCTTTTTCAGATGTACAAGTCTCAGAAACAAATACAGCTCCTGCCAGCAGCTGAACAACAGCACAAAGGAAAACCTCATTCAGAGCCCTGGCAACGGTGCAAAGCCTGGAAATGAATGTCTCAATTTTCCATTACTCCCTAAAGCTCATTCATCAACATTTTTTTGACATTAGGCCCAGTCCTTGATTTCAATGGACTGCTTTAAAGACAAAATATCCCACAAAGCCTTTATTTTTCCTTTTTCATTTGAGTCTACTGTCTCCAATGCAGGCACCGTGGAGTCATGTCCATCATCCCCTCTGTTTATCCCAGCCAAACCAGAGAAGAAGTCAGCGAGGAGGACAAGAAACCATATCAAGGAAAGTGGTGGAGGATCGACAGACAGCGAAGACCCCGCTGCAGCTGGGATTAAAGAGGCGTCCAAGAAGAAACGACGCAAGGGTCAAACTAATCAAAAGGAGAGCAAAGGCAAAGCTGCCATAAATAAGAGGGAAGATGGACAAGACAGCAAGAGCCCGGAGGTCTCGCAGAGGTCAACAGGGACAGCAAAATGTGAAGACCAAGCATCGTCTGCTAGACAGGAACACAGGCAGCAGAGAACAACCAGCGATGCCACAGCGCTGCAGACAGAGCAGCCGCGATCAAACAAGACGAGCAAAGTGTTCGGTGAGTTTTAGCTGCTTTCATTCCTGTAACAGAGAAGATAGAAAAATAGAGGAGAATAGAAAACCTTCCATGCTTTCATGTGAAGATACCTTCAATCCATCTGCATGTGGTGTTTTCATTTAATATTCTTTGTTGGGGGGAAAACAATGGGAAAGAAGAACAATAGTTTTTTTTTTTTTTTTTTCAAAGATTCATTGCAGGATGAGGAAGCACTGACTAAGCAGAACGGAGAGAAACAGAAGGAGCTCGGGTCTAATGGGAAAAACAGAGATGGGGAAAGACTGAAGGACTTCTATGAAGAATGCGTGGAAATGAGCGCCGCGTTGGAGCGGGGCCCAAACAAACACAACTGGTTCAAGGCAAACAGTGAGTAGAGAAACAGCAGCGCAGCAGAAACGCACTGGAATCCCCCTGAAGTGCTGTAACGGATTTACATAACACACTTTAGCAGTAAAGAAAAAAAAGTGATGCATCGTGCTATGTCTGCGTGAGGGAAGATGGATGACGTGTGGGACAGGTTGTGCAGACAGTGTTCACACACACACACACACACACACACACACACACACACACACACACAC